>NC_089905.1:1840000-2147500 GCF_040182565.1 Anser cygnoides | reverse complement strand
GTCCTCAGAGCTGTACAAGCCACTAGAGTGCAGCATATGCACATGCAACCACCTCCTGCAACAGCCTTGCAGAACAGGCCAACAGAAGCTGGGAAATCACCTTCAAATGCCCTCTCTCTCCAGGAAAAGTTTGAACTGGTAGCCTGTGAACTCAGCCCAGACCACTGCCTTTGCATCCTAATATCCGAGTGTTCCTTATTGTACCAAAGCAGTGGCATGAAGTTAAACCTAAGTCAGCAACACACCCTGCAGCCCAGCCACAGCCTCCTGTCCCCATCCCAGCTTACATGCACATGTGTTTCTGGACATTGAAAACATGCACTGAAATGGTAGCTGGGCTGCGTTCCCTGGGCTTCACAGGAGAGGGAATCTGTTCATTCAATCGCTGTAAGGCAGTGAGGTGTGTGCAGGGAGGGGAAGATGGAGAACAGGGAAGCACAAGAGAATAAGAAGAGATTGCACATTTGTATTGTATCAGACTTGTAATTAGAAAGCAGCATACAGGCTGCAGATAATAAAACTTAACATATTATTAGCCCAGCAAGCAGTAAATTTTCAGTATCGTTACTTCAATGATTTAACAGCACTGAAGGCAAAATACAAACTCCATCATGCAATAGAATTAAATGCTCCTCTCTTAGACTCCTTGCTATATTTTAAAAGCTTTTTATTGCTTAATGAACTCTTGCTGTTCTGCAATTAGTAGCCCCAACACACCTCTTTGTTCTGGTTGCTACCAGGCTCAGTGGAGGTTAGCCTCTGCAGAAAATCTGACTACATGATTGCAATAGCCCTGGTGAGTTTTAAAATACATGAGCCAAGCTATGGGGTTTCAACACTGATGCAACTTTCTTGCCCCCTGGCACCCACATCCATTAGCTGCATCTTCTGGGCTTCCAAAACCAGAGAAACCTGAGTGCAGAGGTACGTGCCCAATGCTTGATTGCACCCAAAACTTGACTGCCCTGCACAGGACAACAGCGAGCGGCCACCGAAGCACCCAGCTGCAGAGGATGAAGCTGTGAAATATGTCTAGTGGAGGCTCTATCACACCAGACGTGAGAACATGATGTTACCACAGCAGGCCCTGCATTTTGTTCCTCTGCCACTTTTGCTTGGGAAGCCACTGACTCGCCTTCTGGTTTTCACAGAATCACAGAATCACATAATCACAGAATTGTAGGGGTTGGAAGGGACCTCGAAAGATCTCCAGGTCCAACCCCCTACCAAAGCAGGTTTTGCTTTTGTTCCAGGGATGGCACAGAAATGGGAGCTTGTGGTGCCTTAGCTAGTAGTGGGCTTTGCCTAGGTTCTGATTTTGATGAAGAAAACGGCTCCTCTGGCTTCTCCTGAGGTTTCTTTTCTCTTTGGCTGTTGCTGGATCTGGCTCTGCCACTGGCTCCAGTGTGGCTTTTGCTTACTGTAGGTGGCAGAGGGGCTGCTTGCTTGCACTGCTGCTGGTTAGCTGGGAAGACATTCTTCTCGCAAGCCAGGAACTGAAAAAAAAATAATAATGTATTTATGTATTTGAGGAAGAAAAAAATGCACTTTTGTTGTTGTTTTGGGTTTGCTAGTTTGTTTGTTTGTTTTTTTGGTAAAATAAATCAAGAGAAGTAAGAGAATCAAGCAGCAGCAACAGCAACACTTTCTCTTAGAAGCCCTGGTAACTGCACCCTAATCTGCATACAGGTGTTAGAAAGAAGCAAACTGAGAGCTCAGGTTTGTTACGACTTTAATGAGTATCTCAGAGCAATGTAAAGGAGAGGACCCAAGATAATTCTCTCTCTTGAACCTGAAGACCAATAATTACCCCTCCCGTGCTATCTTCTTGCTGTATATTCATTTAGCCTGGGTTCCTTTCACCACCCAGACCTTGTCAGATATTCCCTTTACAGCCCTCAACCACATTAATACTGGTTTGCAGCCCAAAAGCCTCTGAGGACAACACTGTTCGATCAAAATCTGTTTTGTCAGACAGAGCATTCGTGCAAGGCTGCGCAGATCCTTGAAATCTTCCCTGTTGCTCTTGGATTTAGCCCTTCCTTCCCCTCCCCAGGGAGTTTGTCCTGTCAGCCAGAACATATTATTACATCAGATGGTCTCAACATACTAAGCTTTTAAAATTTCCCTTTTCCATAGTAATTCAACTAACAGCATAGTTTTAGGATTATAATGTAAGGCATGATTGTATAATCTCTCAGTCCTCTGGGCCTGATTCTTTTCCTATAATCCCTTTGTGCAATGGTGTGATGCCATCAAAGTCACAGGAATGACATAGGTATAACCAAGATTATCTCTATTAATCTGCGACATTACATGGATGCAGAAACAGTTGGAAAAGAAATAGTTTAATTTCTAGAGCCTGCAGCTCCTGAAATTCAACCTCAATTAATTCAATTTGCAAATGGAAGAGTCTGAAATTGCCATCGCTGAACTATAACCTCACAGTAAGTCATATTATAGCAAGCCTAATTACCAATTTTTAATGGATTCATCAGAAGCAAACTTACCCAACCCAAGAGTGAAGCAACAAATCAGTGCAAAGACTGATTTCAGTGGAAGAGCCTGGGACCCAGAAAGGTCCTTATAAGCCCCAGGAGTTCAGCCTCCCAGAGAGGGGCCTGTGCTGTAAATGATATACGCATTTTCGTGACTCCAGAACTGCCCAGTTCACAGCACAGGTTGTTCTTCTTGGTGTTTAGGAGAGAAGACTCCCTGTTCTTAGGCATTTTGTATTTTAGCTGCAGAAGGCTGTTGTGTTGGCCACACCTGAAGCCTTGTTCTTGTTCTGGCATTTTCCAAACACTGTGGTCTAAATCCCCATATTTTCAGTCCTTCCAGAGATAATCACAAAAATCATGCAGGCAGCAAATGCAGGGCCTGAACCTTGGAGACAATCAAGGTCTTTTCTGACTTTCTGGGGGAAGGATAAAGCAACCTTAATTCAAACGCAAGCAGTGCCCCAAGAACCTCCCTGCTGCACCAGGCACCTGCCAGAAAACCATGAGGCTGATACTCCAGCAAGCCAACACTTCATCCCCTTCCAGGAACATGGGAAGCCTGAAATGGTATGCTGCACCCCAGCTGTTCCCTGTTCTCCAGCAGCAGTGCTGCAAAGCTGAGCACAAATCCAGGGTGACCCCCCGGGCTGCCCTGCTGTAAATTGTGTGTCCTGGTGCATGGGCCAGAAAAGGCTGACGACAGGCTTAACTTCAACAAGTTCATTCCTGAGCTCCAGAGCATGAATGAAGCAATTGAGAATTAGGATCTTTGATGTGATGACTGACTGGAGAGTATTTCTGTTGTGCCCAATGGGTTTTCAATGAGGCAATCTGTTCAGCAGCACAGTAATCCTGCACAAGCAGTTAGGAATACATTTAGGCTGGGAATTAGAAGATTTCCAAGAAGCAGTGCAGGGAGGCTCTGGAACTGGCTGCTAACTCAGAGAATTGGAGGCAAAATATGTAAAAAGCTTGAAGATGGACGCTGGTGAATTTACAAAAGAGGTTTTATTGCTCTGAAGGTAGAGTCACAGACAACTGATTTAGCTGTGTGTGTTTCCTGAGAGCTGTTAAAATAATCCTAGGAAGCTTGGGTGCTCTGTTATGGCAAAAACGGAGAGGAATTGTTCATGAACAGGCAGGGGAAAAAAAAAAAAAAAAAAGCATGCAAACTGACACATCTGACCATCTCTGTGGAAGACCGGTTTCTCTTCTCCTGTAATATGACTTGATGCTCAGAGTCCTGGGCACTAGGAGAGAAGGTCAAGTCTACAGAAGTATCAGCTACTGGACTTGCAGGCAGACAGACCGATACCAGGAAATTCAGTAACTGGTAATTAAGTCTTTTGTCTCGTGAGATGAGCTAATCAAGGTGTCCACCCTAAAGTGATGACAGACACAATAATAAAGAACAAGCTGGGGTGTTAACGAAACAGTGTCTAATTAAGCCACTGGGCGAGCCATGTCTTGGGAGATCCAGTTCAGCAACTTCTGAATCACACCAAGACATGAAATCCAGGAGTGCAATAATTTCCACAAATCATTTTCTCTGTGCATAAAGGTTCAAAGTACTGGATGGACAAAAATCAAAGAGCACGCTTGCAGACGTGAGGCAAGGATTTCACATCCTGAGTTGCAGTTCTCTGCAGTGCTCTTTGCTTCTAAAAACGCTCATCCCTTCCTTCAGACTGAAGTACTATAGCTGCAGGGACCTTAAAGATACTGAGACACTCATGGTAAATTAGCTACAAATCTCCATTTGGAATTGCTAACGTAACTGCTGCATACCTCCCTGGGCATCTTAGACTCTTGGGGACCTAATTAATTAATTACCTGATCAGCATTTGGAAAGCCTCTGAGGGGTTGAGGGCAACTCAGCACCTGCACAAGCTGTGTGGAACCTGGAGTGGCATTTTCTCTCTAGGAAGAAGGACGGGCTCAGGCCAGTATTTTTATCATCTGTGGTGTTGCATTGCCTGGAATTAGTGGTACAGCGTCAGCAACAGCTGGGAGCAGAGCCAGGCTCCGCCAGGTGAGAGCTGAGTTGCTGCTTAGCTCCACGTTCACTGCCAAGCCGCCTTCCTTCATGCACGTTTCTCCCGTAGTTCCCCAGAGGTTTGAGTAAGGCAGGTTTCACTGCATATGGCATTTGCCTCTAAAAATAGTCTTAGTGCAATTCACATGGAAGGGGAAAGCAATTACGCCGCTACTATGGGAAAAACATTCACTCCCTTTCCACGGGCTGACTTCAGAGCCTCTTCGATGATAATTACCATCATTTTTCTGCTGAGGTTGCTGACATGGATGTGAAGTGACCTCCCCAAGCCTCTGCAGACCTGGATCCAAACAAGGGTTTAAGGTCAGGATGGCCCCACCTTCTGGTCTCCAGACATGGTTCAGGTCGTCTCCCCTCCAGCTATGGAAAGTGATTTTCCTTGCTCACTGGATGTTGCAAGTCGAGGCTGGAAATTTGACAACCAAACTGGCTACATATTCCAGAAACCCGACTGCTTGCTTTAATAAAAGCAGTGTCACAACACAGGGCTGTGGTTTGTTGCACCTGCACCTCAGCAATGGTCCACAGGTGCTACGTGCCCAGTTTCTCTCTCACTGATGGGCAGAGCAGAGGTTACTGGAGCTCTGGCCTGGAGGTGCACATTCACTTTTCTCAGCTGCAACATTTGATCTAATGACTTGCACCGTCTTCTTCTGAACCCAGCTGGTCTGTCCTCTGCAGGCCAACAGGTGCATTACAAAATATGTTTTTTATGAGTCTGAGCTTATTCCCCCTTGCTATATTCCCCCTGACTTTAGCCCTGCTCCGCAGGGTTGAGGTCCTAAAGCAAACCTCAGCAGAAAGGCTATGTTGATAACCGCGACGCCTGATGCTACCTAGAAAGCAGACGGGCAGGTTCTCCAATGCTGGAAAGTGTCCTAGTTCCTGCCTTCACCAGACCTACAACCACAATTTGTGCCAGCAGAGCAGCAGCTGCAGCAGTGAGGTGAGGCCTTCGCTGAGGGTAGGCACCAGATTGGGATGTTCCCCTTGCTAGCAAAGGCAACCAAAACGAAGCAGGTTCCAGGGCCAGCCTGACACCAGCAAGGCAGGGCCCCACCTGCAGTGAGGTAAGAAGGGAAGTTGCATGGGTGAAGTCACGCCATGGGAAAAGAAGATGTGGTCTCAAATCCAGGTGTTCTGTCCTTCAGTTACTAAACAACTATCAGCAGAGGAAGTTACACCACAGCTAGAAGCAGTTTTTATATTTGCACCCCAGGAACCCCAACCAACGTCGGGTACCAGCTCAGCCTGTTGCAACGATTGCATCTGTAGTGTGTGTGCTGATAAAAGCTCTGGTAAAATCGAGGAGACAGGACAAAGATAGTCCCAAGACAACCAAATATGATGAAATTCACCTCTGTGTGGGACACGTCTTCTCTGCTGATGAAAATAATCCTAGCATCAGCAGTGAGGTCTGTGACTTATATCCCAACAGCTTCTTGAGATGTTGAGGATAACAATCAGTGAACTGTTTTCACTCAAAAGACTTTTTACATGGAATTATGTTAAGAGAATACACTGCATACACTACCAGCTCCCTTAATTTCACAGGTATATTGAAACATCTTTTCAAGTGCTGTCCTAGCACCAAAGCAGCCCAATGTCCTGGTTCCATTGGGGTGTGATAAATTTTGTATGCCGTTAGAAGTCCCTTTACTTTTCACATGATGTATGGAGATAAACTCAACTCCCTATTCTGTCATGTTTGGATAGTTGGGAGCTAAATCTTCTGCACCATAGACAATAATATGCATTCAAAATGATCTGTTTTGAAATGAAAGAAGAATGAAATCTGTAAAGATCTTAATGGGAAAAAAGCAAACCCATCCATCATGCTCTGAAAGAATCACAAAAAAAGTCACTTTAGAGAATTCATTGATGAAAAGGAGGTGAGAGAAGTCGAGATTAGTCCCCCAGTCTTAAACCACAAAGACATCCAAAGAAGTGGGGGCAAGACCATTAGCTGGTATGAAATGACTCAGCTGCATGGGCTGAAGTGGAACCACATTGGCTGACACCACATCAAGACCCCTGATCTCGGTGGGCTCTGCAATGGCTGTATTAACTGGAGGCTATGACCTTTATTCACAGAGAAAGTTTTTTGTAAATCGGATTAGTCAGAATCAGGATTAAAATGCATTCTGCACCAAAAGCCGTCTCTTCACACTGCCTACGTGTAAAACAAGTCTGTGGAGGAAATGCACAACAGCAGTTGTGAAAGAATGAGCTCATTACCTAGGAGGACTCATTCCCAGAAGGCAGGGCTTTGAAACCGTATAAAAGTTCTCAAATCTCCATGCTCCACCATCCACTCGACTTCACGCTTCACCCTGTTGACTGGTTGGGTAAGTCAGAGAATACTGATCCTTTTTGTGATGCCTATAATTTTATTGCCGGTTGTAATTTTACTGAGGTTTAGTGTAGGCAGAGTCTTTAAAGAAGCGTTTTATTTGATACCTTTGAATATGCAAAGGATTCCTACAAGGGAGAGAAATTGTTGGCATTGGGGTAGTACAGGTAGGCTGGGGATGACTCTGCAAGGCAAGTTCAGATTGTGTGTAAATCTGAGGATAGTCAAGTACTAAATTAGATCCTTTCTGAAGCAGAGATTAGATAAAATTATATTGGTTTAAGTATAACTGATCCTGCCTTCAGGGAAGGAGAAAGTCTAATGGCCTCCTAAAGTTCAATCTAAACCCACTTTCTATGATTCTTCTATTTATAACATGAATGTTTTAAAAACTTTAATCGAAGAATTGTATTTGGAAAAGACAGATCTGTGATTACGAGGGACTGTACGGAGCAGAAAGGTGAAAATATCCCTCTTGAGCTTTGTCATTCCTGCTAACCAATATATTAATTGGACTTAAGATGCTATCATATCCTTATAAAGGAAATAGCAAGAGACACCAGACACTGATCTAGATGATCTAGGAGGATGGGAAAGAGAGGAATGAATTTGCTTTAAAGATGTGCTAAGAGGGGCAGGTGCAGTGGGG
This sequence comes from Anser cygnoides, assembly GCF_040182565.1. Taxonomy (NCBI): domain Eukaryota; kingdom Metazoa; phylum Chordata; class Aves; order Anseriformes; family Anatidae; genus Anser; species Anser cygnoides. Next base: position 2,139,941 of record NC_089905.1, on the reverse strand, counting down.
AAGGGAGAACAAACTTGCACACACTCACTTGACCTGTGTTGGCTCCATTCCTTTGTGGATAGGACTTAGAAATACCCTTTCCAATTCATGCTTCCATGGTTCTAACCTTTTATTTGTGCTCTTAGATTGACTTTAGAAAAAGAGCAGCATAGGAATTGCCAGAGACACAGCACGAGGCCAGCCAAACCTGGTCCTACCTTCAGCAGCACACCAAAGAGAGGGAGTTTCATAAATTGTTAGGAAAAATCATTTGGCCTGTTGCATATTAATGACCTTGGGAGAAGAAATCCCTCCTGATTATTCTGATTCATGCAAGCTACATGCATCCTTAATGGCCATGATAATCCAGAAATGTAGGACAGCATCACCACTGCTAATTTTTTCCATGACAGTTAGCAGGACCGTGACACAGGTAGCCTCAAGTCCATTGCATCATTAGTGAAGTGAGTGATAGCAATACCAAAAGGTGGAGTTGGCCTATTACATAGTTACTGTAAAGGCCCTCAATACTACAGAAATACATTAGCTTACTGAGGAGGTCCACCCTGGGGCCTTAGCACCTCATTTTTTGATTTCCAAGAAAAATCTGGAAACCATTTCAAAATGGGCAAAATCAAATTAAGTATTTCATTTTTTTCAGTGTGGAATATTCTGTTGGCCCCAGATTTATATTCTTCTACTTTTTGAAATACCACATGCTTTTAAATGCTTGTCTTCAGCATCGTTTTATTATTATTATTATTATTATTATTATTTTTTGACTTTCTGAAACTTCTATCAAACCAGAAAATCTGTTATTTTCCAGCTCCTCTCATCAGTCCCCCAGGAAAGAAATGAAAGGGAGCTAACACGTTGGGAAGGGCTAAGCAACAGGCGGAATAGCTCTGAAATGTAAATCAGCTCCAAGTTCAAAGGAGTGACTCCATCTCTGTTAGACCTGACAGGGCTGTCCCACATTGCAGAACTGAAAGGAGGAACAAGATAAGGTAGAGTCAGAGCAGGAGCTGAAAGACAGGATGAAAAAGAAACAGCAAATCATAATTCCTTCTGAGCCAGCCTACATTGGGTAACTGAGGGCAAGCTAAGAGAACTTTACTGTTGCAGATGATTAATGTTTCTTATAATTGTTTCATCCTTATCCCATTGGAGTTCATTTAGCAGACACAATAACGCTCTGACATTTCTTTCAGATAATCTTGTTTCCTGCAAAGATGTCTTTGAATCAGACGCAGTGCAAGCAGGAAATCACCCTCCCACCTGGCCTGAGCAAAACGATTCCAAAGCAAAGCCAAGAGCCAGTTCCATGCCCTGAGCAGGTCCCATGTCCACAGCAGCAACCTGAAGTCCAAGTCCCAGACCCAACCCCAGTAGTTGTGGTACAGTGCCCAGAGAAAACAGAGCCATTGCAAGCACCCTTGGTGGAACCAGACAAGGGAGAAGCACCAGTGGTCGTAATACCTGAGTGTCCACCCCAGGAACAGCAGCAGCAGCAGCAAACCAAGCTACCACCAACTTTCCCTCCTGTATCACACCCTGAGCCTATTTCATGCTCCCAGGAGAAATCAGAATGCAAAGAGATGCCAGAGCCCGCCCTTGTTATCTGCCCTGAACCTGCACCATGTCCCCAGGAGAAGCAAGAATGCAAAGAGATCCCCGTGCCAGTCCCTGTTCCAAGCCCTGACCCTGCACCATGTCCCCAGGAGAAGCAGGAGTGCAAGGAGATCCCTGTGCCAACTCCCGTTCAATGCCCTGAACCTGCACCATGTCCCCAGGAGAAGCAGGAATGCAAGGAGGTCCCTGTGCCTGTCCCTGACCCTGCACCATGTCCCCAGGAGAAGCAGGAGTGCAAGGAGATCCCGAAGCCTGTCCCTGTTCAATGCTCTGACCCTGAACCATGTCCTCAGGTGAGGCAGGAGTGCAAAGAGATCCCGGTGCCCACCCCATGTCCCCAGGAGGAGCAGGAGTGCAAGGAGATCCCGGTGCCTGTCCCTGTTCAATGCTCTGACCCTGAACCATGTGCCCAGGAGAAGCAGGAGTGCAAGGAGATCCCGGTGCCGACCCCTGAGCCGGAGCAGTGCTCCCTTCCCGAGAAGCATCCTCCCATCGAGCAGCAGCAGGTGAAGCAGCCCAACCAGTGGCCATTGATGCAGAAGTAACTTGCAGCTGACAAGGGAAGCCCTGAAGAGAGAAGCAGGATGCAAGACCTCCTCTCCCCTTGTCTCACAAAGGTCATTTTCCAACACCCTTTTCACCGCAGAATTTCTGTTAAGAAGCACAGCTCCCAACTCCCCCCACTAACGCTAGTGTTATCCCATACTAACAGCCACACACTAACCGACACATCAGGACTGTCAATAGATAGGAAGGCTTCGAGTGGTGGTGTAGGCATGTGCATTCGACTTTCCAGCAACCTGAATCTCTGCCCTCTCCCAACCATTCATGGCTTTCAAACACCTGGAGAGAAACCGAAGAGCATGATGGCAGGCTGGAGCCAGGGTTCATTAAGCTAAGTGTTTGAACTCAACCCAATGAGCCAGCTCATCCTGCAGACCTGCACACTGCCTCCTGGTTTTCATGCAACAACCCCCCCCCCCCCCCCCCAGCTCCCTGCATGCGAATGCCATCTCCCACCTTGCATTTAAGGCTTTTGCCTATTAATAATAGGATTTGAGTTTTCTGCAGAACCTGCCGCTAAGGGGTTCTGGTTGATGGCAAGAAGGCTTTCTGAATCATGAATCCACAGTGCTAAATATTTTATGCAATAAAAAAAATCCATTCAGCTAGAGGAAAGGAAAGATTTTTACAAAAGAGCCATCACCTCTTAATTATCTGCTTAGCTGAGCTGGTAGTCATCAGCGCTTTCCTGAGAGAGCTCGCCTCTGATTTTCTAGGATGTGTAAAGAGCAGCTTGAGCTGAGAGTATTTATGGAAAAGATATAGATAATTAAATGCAACCCAGACATGTTTTGAAATAGTTTAACCTCATGCATGGCTTCCAGCTGTTAGACAGGATAAAGGAGGCGGCACACACGGTGCTGTCAGAATTACACCCTGGAACATATTTCACCACACAGTGCTGTTGCGTATGTGTTTGGTGCTTAACGCTAATTATTTTAGGCTGATATTGTATCCAGGTTTATTTCACTGTGAAAATCAACAATAAAAATGACTTTGAATACTGAATTGTGGATACTTGTAATATCTTCTGCTTATGAAGAGGACAAGGAGTCTCAGCTTGCAAATCGCTCACTTTTTAGGCTGAAAACCAGGCAAATTGGGACTCAGAAACTTGGGTGCTTGCAGAGGACCCTGGATCTTCTGTTCCTCTCCTCCAGGCACCTGCAAGAGCCCCTTGGCTGTACCAGCCAGGGGATGGCTGATTGCACAGAAACACTAATTAATAGCACTGACACAGCTCTCTGCAAGACACCCCATCCCAAAGCAGGACACAGGGCATCAGCTTATGCCCAGCTATCCCAGTGCTCAGTCTGCCCAATTTAAACACATTCACAGCCACCCCGTGACCTCCAGCAGGCAGAAGGCATGGGTGTGCCCATCAGGAGGGTTGCAAGCACAGGCAGACAAGCTTTTCCCACACTTCAGATGAGCCAGGAGCAATGTGATCTCGCTAGTTTGGCCCTGTACTTGCTAGATGGGTTAGATACAGCCAACCTCATCGTCTGATCACAGAATCACTCTGAGACACACGGCTTCTGGTTTGCAGAACAGATTTGTGTCTGTCTGCGAGACACCACTCTCATAGCATTCAACAGCTTCTGCCTTTATGATAATTTTCCTCCCCCACCTTGCCATACAGCTGGCTGGAAATCAATTATCTGAGCCAGTATTTCCTGCTGAGAAATGGCAACATTCAAAATCCCATTTCTGATTCTTTTAGAACTTAAAATATTCTTTCTGAGCAAGCAAAAGCTTCCTTTCAGTGTTAAGAACTTCCAAAGACTGTTTTTCTCTCAGCAGTTATAGTATATCTGGGACTCAAATTCACAATTAATTGCTTTGATAGATTCCACAGGAACGTACTTCAGAATATTATACCTTGCAGAACACCAAGTTTCCTTAGTTTGCTCCAGTTCAGGGTGAAAAACACTTGCAAGATTTTATAATCCCTACATAAATATTCAATGTCTGAGAATGCAATTTCCTCCATGGGAAATCTGGAAGGCAAATGTACATGGGCCCAAGTGTATGTGAGCCCTATATGTATGTGTATGCTTAAAGGTGATTCTTTGACTACTAAAAGAAATCAAAAGAGAATGAATGACACAAGTAAAGCACAAAAATATCAGGCAGCAAATAATGAGGTCAATTACAATTTTATTGCAGCATGTCCCAAATTAAAGATCAGAAGGAAATGCCCCCGTGACATATTTATAGCAGAAGGTGAATAAATCTGAGATAATTAATTGCATCTCTTTGTAACATGATTTCTGCCTGCAAACAAAGAAGGTGTGTTGCAAATTCCCAGCTATTCTGGCAGAGCTAACAGGCAGAGGGAGAGCTTGGAAAAATGCATTTGCCTCTTCCACAGCACTTCGTAGCCATTGCTGTTAGTGCTACTTCTGCTTTGGGCATTGCTGCTGCTGCTGCTGCTGCGGAATGCTCTTCACAGGACACTTGGCTTGTCCTTTTGGAGGCTGGCATTGCTCCACACACTTTGGAGGACACTTTTCCTGGCATTTTGAAGGCATTTGCTGCTGCTGTTTCTGCTGGTGGGAAGACATTTTGGCTAAACCTGGAAGAAAAACAAGGTGCCATTCCAGTTAAATTGAGCCCAACACAATTCTCCTTTCTTGATATTAAGGTTTCAGTCAGTTCTTCAGCCTTGATATCAAGCTAAGAATGAAAAGCCTTTAAAATCTAATTCTACCAGTAAAAACACGATAGATAAATAAATAAATAAGTAAATAAGTAACAACAGAAACAAACAAACAATCAAACAAAAAAATACTTGGAAATCACTTAGGATGCTGCTGTTCACACAAATTTTTGTTTGTGACTCCAGTTTGTTTTAGCTTCCCCACACTTCTTGTGTGGGTTCTACGGTGCTCAGCCACTCTGCTGAGGCCTTGGGGCATAACTGTATATAAGCATAAAAGAGGATAAGAGGCAAGCACTGCCCTAACAAAGTTTTGATCCCAACAGGTAAACGGTTACAGAAGAAGAGGGAGAGAAATAATGAGAGGGTTTTTCCTTCTTTCCTTCTGCTCATTGTTTTCTGAATATTTCAAGTGACAGATTAAGAAGCAATGCAAATTGTAAGGAAAGCATGCTTAGATCATAAAGAACCTCAGAGCAATATTTAAAACTGCTGCAAGAGGAGCAAAAAGACAGTGATATTTCTGTGTTGCAAATGTTTTTTGAAAGAGACAATAGCTTGACAGCAATCCCTTCTGGCTACAGCCACGTCTCTGCTAATACCATAGAAAGCCTTAGAGCAGGAGCCATGTCTCTGGCTGTAGGCGTAGGTGAACTGTTCTCCTTCTGTGTGCTGTACATCTTGTACAAAAAAGTGAAACTCAGAGCCCCTGGAAATGCAGGAGGCTGTGGTGATCAGCACATGGCTACTCTACATATGCACAATGAGTTGGTGGATGCTATCCTTTGGTATCTGATACAAAATACCTGATGGTTATCCAAAAGGATTCTTATCAGCTCGAAAAAATGATGAAGGATAACACAGGCTTGCTGAATCAAAGAGTCAGCCAGCCACTATGGAGCCTCAGACCGTCTCAAAATAGCATAATATGGTGTTCACCTTCGTGGAGGTGAAATTGAAAGTGAGATGGGTTGGAGTTGCTACTAGAGAAACAAAACGAAGAAAAATCATCCTGTTTCCCAATAACAGAGCACCAGAACCCCCGATCTGTAGAGCAAAATCTGCTTGAAGGGACTCACCTAGCGTCTTCTGCTGTTGGAGGAAGGGAAGAAAGAGCCACCTGGTTTAAGGAGCCTCCCGACCAGGAGGCTTTTATACGCTTTCAGAAGTCAGCCCTGGGAGTTGATGACAACAGATTAATGTGATGACCAGAATCTTTCACAACCAGAACCTGCTCCACTGACACCTCCATACTCCTGGACTTCAGTCAAGGTCTGTCAGAGATGCCTCCTCTTTTGGGTGCGGGGGATTTGTTGTTTTTAATGCAAGGCACACCCAGTCTGGTAATAACTGGCTAATTTATTATTAATTCATCTTGTCCCGACCCTGGGCAAAGATCCCACAACTGAACTCAGTTTTCTGGGCCAGCTCAGATTCACTCTGGAGTTAGTAAGACATTTGCATAAAGGTTAGGTGTCCCCCAGTAATTTTTGTCTGTGATCACCAGGGTAGATCTCTGTCTGGATGAGATATGTTGGAGCTAGACGCAGGAGACCCGTCCTTCCTGGCTCCCAGGAAGGGCAGCAGGCCTACATTTGGCACTCCATGTTTTCAGCTCTTGCTTCTGTCCTTCTCCATTTTCCTTCCCCAAAAGGGGACTGAAACTTTTTATACTACTGAGAAATTGGAAAGTTTTCCCCTTATCTTTTCTTAGAATTTCCCTTAGTTTTTCACTGATGGAACTAAATCTTCTTATTTACAAACACTGGGTTTGGCTTGCTGGGGTTGTGGCAGGATTTCTTTTTCTGGGGATGGACCTATGTTAGAGAAAAATGAGAGTCCTCTTGATTTATTTTTTTTTCCCAGGAAGGAATAGAGAAATTGTTTCAACTGAAACATTGCTCCTAGCTCTAGTGGAAAAGGTAGTTCAACCTTCCTTGTGTATCCCTCAATGCTATGCCCTGTGGGGTCACATTCAGCCCTATGAATTACAGCCCAGTGTCCATTATAGTGGTGTGATATGCAAAGAGATGACGGACATGGCTTCCACTGGGTGTAGGAGAGCAGAAGGTGCTAATGGAAAATCCCACACCTTAATGTCGCCCATTCATTGCTGATTTACCAGGGGTCTTAATGATCGCGTGGTTAACATGGACCGAACATCATTAATTTTTGTAAATGTATAGGAGAACCTTAGCAATGCTCAACATTAACCACAGGTGCATAGGAGAGCAATGTGTCAGGGCTTTTGCAACACATGTTCCTACAGGCACAGGAAGCGTGATGAGCACAGCCCAACAGGTCTCTTTGTCCACTTCCTCTAGTGTTTTTGGAGCAGCGTGCTCACATCTGTCATTACTGTGCCTGGTCCAGAGTTTGCAGCGGAGAGAGAAGAAAAGAGAGGAAATTTTAAATGACTAACGTCTTATAGATCTGGATGAAGAAGACTGGACATCAATTATGGGTGACTAACCTGTGGGACAGAGCTCCTTAGTAGCTGCATATGACTTCCTGACTAAGACATTTTCCATGCCTGAAACTGGGCATTGATGTGAAGTATGTGGCAGCAGCAAGCAGTCATTTGTGAGGTTGTGGATGGCAAAGTTCTGTGTTGGATCCCTAAAGGTTTGGGTTCAACAGTAGAATTGGAGGTGCATGTTCTTAGTCTCCCCTTCCCCTTTCTTGTTGTTAAATATCTGGTCCACCACTGGTTTGTTTATTTGAACTGAAGGCATGTTCCGGTGTAGAATTTGTTTGTCTTAGTGAGATACAGTATTTTGTCTATTATTATTCCTATTTGATGATATCACCATTTGGCATTGACAGAAATAAGACAAAAAGTAATCTACTGTCAAACTCTCTACACCTGCACACAAGGTTTCATTAGATGCTGATTTGGTAACAGTGTTTACACACACCTAAATATAACTCTTTTCTTTTCTAGATTAGTCCTTCTCCACCCTTGACATAATGATATAGTAGGTAGGTAATAATTCTCTTCATCCCAGACATGGAAATTGTATGGCCATCATGGAGACAGAGGTAAGCAAGTCACATGCACGGTATGTAAGACAATGGGAGCGTTGTCTCTAAAACTCGACATCTAAATGGGTACAACATCCATCCAGACAATGGGCCTCCTTCAGTTTCAAAATTGTGTCTCTAGATAAAGAGGATGCATATGTAAGTGGATTAAAATATTATTGTCCCCTGCCAGGTGTTAATGAACCTGAAATGCCAACTACTTTATCAGCTGGGGAGGTAACTTCTCCTCGTTGCAGATGGGGAATGGATAGATAACAACGGCGAGACTTGCCCAAAGCCGCACGAAGTATCTACAGCAAACTTTGGACCAAAACTGCAATCTTGCAGGGCTAGGACCTGTTCCTGAACCACAAAAACATTCATCTCCTGAAGCCGAATCCCCTACTTTCTATCTTTAGTCAGTGAGGATCGTGGGAAAGGTTCCCTGAAAATACCATTTTCATCTCCATCAGATTGATTTAAATAAATAATTAAAAACCCACCAGTATGTTTCAATGCTTTCTCTCTTGGGTTTGGGGCTTTCTTCTGCTTAAATTTATGTTTTAACAGTTCCTAAGATTTGGCCCCAAAATCCAGAGACATAAAGATCAAAAATAATTTTGTATCATTACTCTGAGGTAGAACAGAACTGTGATATCTGTCAGGAAAGTGTTCATCAGCTGATGTTTTGTTTATGGTATTAATATTGTTCAACGTTTTAATGCGTGCTCTCTCTGTTCACAGCACTGCATTTTAGACACAAATCCTCTACAGCCACACCAGCTTTTTAAAAGGAATCTAAAGGAAGATGTTCTTGGGTCCAAAGACACAGCAACTGGGGGACAAAAGAAAGACAGAAGACACATCATGCCATCGATGGTCAATTTTTATTGCTGCACATAGACATTGAAAGGCAAGAAGACATGCATTAAAAGACAAGATGAGAATTATAGAATAGAAGGGGAGACATCTTCCAACACCAACTGCTCACAGCACAGCCTCTGCAGAATATCTTCCCAAGATGCCCCGTGGTATAATAATGGCCAACCGCAGTTACCAAGAAAAAGGCGCTGAGGTAGAACTAGCAGAAGTAGCATAGGAAGAAAAGGTCCAGGCTGGAAAAATTCAGAGAAATATTTTCCAAGTCAAAGAAAATGTGGGATAGCCATGTCGGGAGAGGTCTTGGTACGTCGCAGGTGGGTCTGTAATCTGTATTTCATTCCATGGATGCTCATGAGCCCGTGGATATTGCAATGCACCAAAGTGTTGGGGGTGCTCGCAAGGCCCATTCAATTAAGGCAATTAGCATGGGTGAGAGCAGACGGTGCTGCATGGCTCCAGGCACACGGTCTCACATGTATCACACTTCTTAGCGCACACCTCCACACATGCCGGCGGGCAGGGCTCCACACACTTGGTGCTGCACTGGCTGATGCAGGGCTCCACGCACTGGGTGGTGCAGTGGGTCGGGCACTGGGTGGCACAGGGCTTTATGCAGGCATCGATGCATGTGGGGGGACAGACCTCGACGCACTGCGTGCTGCAGGGCTCCACGCACTGGGTGGTGCACTGGGTGGTGCACTGGGTGCTGCAGGGCTCCACGCACTGGGTGGTGCAGCATGTGGTGCACTCGGAGGCACAGGGAGCCGGGCAGACTTCCACACACTTAGGGGCACAGACCTCCACGCACTGCGTGGAGCATGGCTTCACGCAGATGTTGCTGCAGGGCTCCACGCACACTGTTTTGCAGGGCTCCACACACTGGTTGCATTTCTGCACGCAGATGGGAGGGGGCAGGCAGGGCTGCTTGCACTGCTCGTAGTAAGACATCCTTCTGGGGTGCTGGCAAAGCTGGAGGCAAAGACAAGAGAGAGACAAGATCAGGACATTTGTCTTTTCTCCGTAAGCCACAGTTCCCAACCTAAGCCCTTAAAACATAAATAGCAGTTAGCTGGTGGACTCAGAAGAGGCCTCTTAGGAAAAGTTGCATGTGTGAATGATTTCTGCATTCAAATACATACAACTAGCACTACCAGATTATTCCTTTCTTGGGACCTGCAAGCATCGCTGTTAGAGAAACTACAACCATAAACCCTTAACAGTTGCACACAGTTTACCTTTGAAGAAGCCATAACGTGAAAATAGTCTATTTCCTTATTTTCTTAATTAAGTCGTCAGATGTTCCAGAGCCCCCAGTTTTTCAGTTCCTCAAACACACCACAGAGCACATCCCCGTTTGTGTAGATGTTGAGCTGCTAATCCCAGAGGATAAAGCCCAAAGACCACAAGTTCAGACGCTCTCCCTGCTGTATATCGTGGTTCATCATTGGAGTTGCATCAAAATTAATGGGCTTATCCCTTCATAAGGGAAGGGTTGGGCCAGAGGCTGCAGCTCCTATTTCTGATTCAATTCCTCATCCTGATTTCTCCCAGATGCCTCCTGCAGTGCAGCCCTCAGGTGTCCTGCAGCTTCCTTCTTACTGACAGTGCTTCTTCCCAGCCATCTCTTTTGAAGTCCCAGGTCTTACTCTGCAGCATCCAGTAATTTATATAATTTCCTGACTTAATGAGGTTTAAATAAATTAATGAAGATTGAATATGAAGGAGGATAAGAGACAGATAGTTTCTCAAGAGGTGACAGGATGTTTGCAAGCTACTTAAGGAAGAGCAAATTCTAAAAGGGTCAAACATTTCTCCCCCCTATCCCAAGACAAAATCCTGGAACAGGAACACTTGAAGCAAAGCTCTCCTGTGATAGCTAGTATATTCTTTTGACCAGAACAACAGAGTAACACAGTTATCATATTATTCCCTGATAAATCCAAGAAAGACTTACCAGTTCACCAACACAAGTGAGTGAGGGAGAAGTCAAATGAACTGATGTGGGCATCAAAATGCAAACCTTTTTATATGGCTTGCGTGGCGTCATCTCCGGAAACGAAGGAGCCCAGGGGTATGGACACCTGACCACTAACAACTTGAATAAGCTCCACCTATACATGCTTTACATATTTGTTTACAACCTAATTTTTGATGGAAACCTTCTTCCAGGCAAGGCATGTGATCCTGAGCAAATTCTGTTTCCACCTAATACCCAAGTCATGCGGTTCCCAACGGGAATGGCACAGTAATCAAAAAATAATAATCAGATAGGTACAGCATTAATTGCTTTTCCAAAAAGATTTAGTATGCTTGGATATTTTAAACTCCTTATTTCCTAAATGTCTGAATGATACCTTAGTTGTATTTTCAATGAAGTAAGTACAGATGGCTATTATTAGTAAAGATGGGCAATTGATTTGATTTACTATGAGAAATCTTTTGTCCTAATTCTCATGGTAAGAGGGAGCTAATGCTACAGTGTGCCATCAATATTTCCACAGTATATTGAGGTTTCTGTTTCTCCAGGACCTTTTTAAACATTAAATACACCCAGCCCCTTCCTCTCCATACTGCTGCCCTATTAACAGCATTCATGCTTGGCAATGCCAATGGTGACACAACTCCAGTCACCCTGAGGACCTCTTCAAGCCATTCGGGGCAAAACAGAGGGGCACATGTTTTAAAGACCTATTTTTTCATTGCCAGAGCAGTGTAAAGTACTTCAGTTTAAGTGGATTTTAGGCCCAGAACTCCATGTTAGCTATTGAAATATTTTCCTAGTTGTGATATGTCACTCAGCTTCACAGCACAGAAAATCTTTATTTCTCCAAGATATTCCAATCACAGAGGTGGAATATGATCACTGGGCTACATTTAGGTGGCCAAATTCCCCAACTAGATCACTTACAAAACTGCTGAATGGGCGGAAAAAAACAGCAACAATCCATTCAACATGAGCAGTGCATCCTGTTTATACTAGACATCAGGAGTTCTGCTGGAGAATGACAGGCATTGGCGCCAATTCCTTTCTAGTGTTTACATAGGGGAACTGGAGTTCCTGACCTAAACTCATGTGAGCAGATTTCCATTGCTCTTGGCATATTCCTGGGAGCACTTCATGGTTTGTTCATTCTTTCCACTCCTCTCTTCATTTGCAGCATAGACGTGCTGCATCATGTGCCTTTTTTCCCCCCAGACTTGCACCAGCAGCTTTTCTGGATGACAGGAATAGGGACTTGTAGAGTGGGTCTTGCTCATGTTACGTATCTGTTTCAGGGTGAGGAGGAAGAGCCATGACTGCAACAAATAGGCCCCACAGATGATAAAACATACTGAGAGCAACCAGATGAGATTTATGTGTCTAGTATTTTGATGGATAAACATCTCCCCATCTTCTCCACCTAGCACTAACCCTGCTATGCAATACCAGCAATTGCCCTCCAGCTCCTCTAGGTCCCCTCGCAGCAGCTACCTCCATCGCTTATCCTGCTGGGGGGGTTCTCTTGGCCTGGTTTGTACCGTTCATGCTTTCCTGGGGCTCCAGGCTCATTTCTGAAACCAATGGTGATGACTGGTTCTACGTCTCCCTTTCTATAGTGTGTTATTGTGAACCCTATTGTTATATTTGATTAGCAAGAAATTGTAACAACTTCCAGGAGAAATAGATATTTTAGGAGATATAAATTGATCTGCATTTGTAATATGTGGGAACACCAGAGGGATGGATTATTATTTTTAATTGACACTTATTTGTGGATCTCTATTATATTTATGAGCAATTTGGCTATTTGACTAGTCACATTAAGTTCAGTGAGTCAGGACTCCACAGCGACATCCGTTTACGGCCATCATCCTTTGGCAAAAGAACTGGAAAGAAATGATTTTCCAAAGCTGCAGCTTCTGGGATCTACTTAATTAAATGGTAGACATTAAGCTCACTTGCAGAAGCAGAGGCTGGTGCAATGAGTAGCTATTTGATGAAAAGAGGACAGCAGAGAGCAACCTGAACAAGAAGAGGTTCCTGGATCCCAGAAGGAGTCAGAGTGACACTTCTTCTACCCAGAGGTTTGGCTGGTGCTGCAGAAGAGGAGCCCCTTGGGCAAAGTACTCTGGTGTTCAGAAAAATGTTTATGAAGAAATCAGTGTAAAAAAAAAAAAAAAAAGGCATAGTCAACACACTTGGTTCCCAATAATCCAAGAGAGACCTCATATCTCACCACCAAGAGCTACCAAAGATGGTGGCACATCCAGACTGGAGATCTCTTCCTATACCTATAAAAATTTTGCCTGCAGATGTGAAACACACCATGGTCACAGAGATGTGATTGTTAACACAAATACACAACTTCAATATCTGTAGATGTCATAATTTTTGATGGAAACCTCCTAAACTGAAATTCTTCCCTGTGCAACTATTTCAGTATGCACTGCTTTGGGCTGTTAGCTGGATTTCTGCTAATGTAAAATAACTATTTCAAAAACTCCTAAACATGTCAAAAGTATGACACCTGTGGCTTTCTTTGAATCCTTTGGTTTACCCAAAAACTTCGTAAGTAAGATTTGTTCCTCTGTTGCATCCAGCACCGGCTGGCATTGGGGATTTCATATGAGACCCTGTACTAGAAGAAGCTTTGTGTATGCACAACATCCCATATAGTACACTACCCACATTTGAGTGAACAAAGCATTTTCATAGAAATCAAAGATTCTCCCCCTGTTCTCAACATGGCAAGGCCTTCCCAGGACATTCCTGCACTTTGCTGCAATTAAATCTTAAAGTCCTTGGCGTCATTACACCTGACTTTCCCCTCTCATCATTCCCTACCACAACTGGGAACATGCACGGCACAGAGGGCAGCTTCCAGGGCGGGCCGGTCCCAGGCTGCCCGACCTCGCTCCAGCTTTGGAAATCCTCGCATAGCTGAGATGCCAGGAGTCTGAGTGCAGAATGCAATTAGCCTCACATGAAAACAAGTGGCTTGTCTAGTCCATGCCCTCGGGACTATTTGATCAAGTAATTACATCATTACTTCTGGGGCTGAGAGGATCCCAAACTGCACTATCCGCCTCTTTTCCTGTTTACTCAGGAAGGTGAGTGCTCCATGAAGAATGACAAGTGAGCATCTGAATGCAATTAAATCTGAAAAAGAGGAACTAGCTGTGGTTGACAAAAAATAACTCATCCATTGTATCTTTTGCCTTCCGACTACTGCAGGTATTTGCTCTGATTTCCCAACACTTTGGAATGGGAATCTGGATTTCTTTAGGACTTTTATTTTACTGAACAAAGCAGTGTCCTGATCTCTGAGGAATACATGTTAGAGCTCAGAGCATGTTGCCTGAGAGCAAAAACTGCAGGCCTTCTGTAGTTGTTCATGCTGAACTTCACTTTTCTCCCAAACGTTTATGATAGTTTCATAGAGGTAGTGTAAATTTTCAGTGGTTCAGGAAGAAGGGTCTCTGTTCCTCGTCCTATGGCATAAACTTGTTATGCCCACCTAGCGATGAAGTGTCTGCTCTCTGCTACAAAGGCCCCATCCTTTTAAAACACTGAGTTTCCAAGTTCATATGTAGGATTAAAGATAATGCAAGATTCAGGCAATCAGAAGGATGCCTTAGAGAAAGATTTTAAGGAATAATCTTTTCTGAATGTTATTTTTTTCCATCTACAGTTTCTTATTTCCCAGAAGAGTGTTCCATTGGATTTGGGAGCAGGAGCAAAAGTAATATTTGCTTGCACAGAACATTTAAGTGAGTTTTAGAGGAGCCTTGGAGTCAAACCAGACCTCCACAGAGGGGTGATTAGGAAGCCTCAATTGCTTTGGTGTTTCTGTTGGGCAGCATTTGTGCTTAGGCAATGCTTTAGCCCTTGGCAAGGACCCTGCGCCCACAAGTGCTGCACAATCAGCAGGGAGAGCTGGGCTCTTCCACGACCCACTGGGAGGGGAGGATGGAAACAGGAGAGCCACGAGGGTGGGGTGATTTGCGCGAGGCCGGATCTCCCCAGCCGCGTGCAATGCCACGTCCGCCAGGTATGAGTTATCACGTCCCACTATTGGTCCATCTCCTCTACTAGAAAAAGCGAGACGGTGATAATTGCAGGTTAGTCACCAGCCTCGTGCCTCTGGGGCATCTTTAAAAAGAAGGCAGTGGGTGCTTGCAGACAGAGATGTGCCCACGTTGCTGCTTCAGCAGCTGGGCTGGCTGCCCCACACCTGCCTCCCCATCTTTCCTCCCTGCAGCAGCTGCTGCTGGCTCTGAGCCCACCCTGCACCATCTCCACTCGGGGAACCCACAGAACACAACCTTGGCACGCAGAACAGCATGACTTTGAGTCCTTGGGGACGTTGCTCATGCCTGGAGGAGAGCTTTGCAAGCAAATACAGTGCTAAGGAGGAAGCACTCAGATCCTTGTCAATAAATGTTCATGGAGGGCTACTTAAAATTGTCCAAGATACCCTGCTAATACTGCTATCCTTTCTGCAGAATTCAGTGGTGAGCAAATCCATGTTGCTCTCCCCAGCTGATGAGACTTGCCCAATTGCCACCAGAGACAAGGAAGTGCAGGTCGATTGCAAAAGGCTGAGACAGAACCTCCTGCGCACAGGTGACAATGTCACAAGGCACAAGCAGTCTCCCAGCCCTGCTTGTCTTCCCCTCATTAGTGGCTCTTTTACCCATTGCTAGTAAGGGAATATTTTGTTTCTGCCTGTGGGACGCAAACACAGCTGGCCCTAAGCTCCTCCAGCTTCAGGAGCACTTCAGCTGCATTTTCAATGTCTTTCAGAACCATGGCAGAGCTGTGTTTCCTCGACACACACAACAAACACCCCCCTCCCCAGGCATCATCTGGGGAACCCTGGCTATTGCCTTAGACCTTGCTATGTGTTCTAGCAAGAGCTGCCACTCTGCAGAGATCAGACTTTTAGGAATAAATTAAAAGGAGGAAGTGTGAGTCTGGGGGTGTGCAAAAGGGAAGGAAAACTTGCAGCCAGCTGTTGCCAAGATTAATTGTTTTTATTGCTTCATACAAGAAAAGGAGAAGATGGTGAGGAAGAACAAACAGGGAAATTCCTCCATCCACATCAATGCAGAAAAGAATTACAGAATCCCTCTCCCAGGCAATAATCCTGGGGGCACAAAATCAAGTGGTTCTGTGTTACAAGGAAAGGCATTGTGCTTTAGATAAATACATTAGAAACGATGCAGAATGCAAGGAAAACCATGTGTGGTTCTACCCTTCCTAGGGGAGGAAGGGCAGTAGGAAAGCCAAGAGGTGAGGAAGACGTCAAGGGGTTCAGGGGTCTGCAAACCGTTTTCATTCCGTAGCTGTTGGGGACACCACAGAGCAGAGGAACCTCAGGGGGTCCCCTGGTGGCTCCTGCTGCAGGAGCCTCCTGCTCACAGCCGCTCAGGGAGCCATCACTTACGCAAACAGATATCGGCACAGCTGATGGAGTACTGCTGGCCGCAGACGCTGGCGCACAGGGGGGTGGGCTGTATAAAGCAGGGCGCGCAGCAGGGATCCACACACGTGGTGGTGCATCTGGTCACATCCTGACAGCATGGATCTACACACGTGGTGGTGCACTTGGTCACATCCTGACAGCAGGGATCCACACACGTGGTGGTGCACTTGGTCACTTCCTCACAGCAGGGATCTACACATCTGGTGGTGCATCTGGTCACACCTCCACAGCAGGGATCTGCACACCTGGTGGTGCACCTGGTCACCTCCCCACAGCAGGGATCCCCACACGTGGTGGTGCACTTGGTCACTTCCTTGCAGCATGGATCCACACATCTAGTGGTACACTTGGTCACTTCCTTGCAACAGGGATCTACACATCTTGTGGTGCATCTGGTCACACCTCCACAGCAGGGATCCACACACCTGGTGGTGCACTTGGTAAACCTGCCACAGCATGGATCCACACACCTGGTGATACACTTGGTCACTTCCTTGCAGCATGGATCCACACATCTGGTGGTGCACTTGGTCACTTCCTCACAGCAGGGATCCACACATCTGGTGGTACACTTGGTCACTTCCTCACAGCAGGGATCTACACATCTGGTGGTGCATCTGGTCACACCCCCACAGCAGGGATCCACACACCTGGTGGTACACTTGGTAAACCTGCCACAGCATGGATCCACGCATGTGGTGGTACATTTGGTCACCGGTCTACAGCAGGGATCCACACACCTGGTGGTACACTTGGTCACTTCCTTGCAGCATGGATCCACACATCTGGTGGTGCACTTGGTCACTTCCTCACAGCAGGGATCCACACATGTGGTGGTGCACTTGGTCACTTCCTTGCAGCAGGGATCCACACATCTGGTGGTGCACTTGGTTACTTCCTCACAGCACGGATCCACACATCTAGTGGTACACTTGGTCACTTCCTTGCAGCAGGGATCCACACATCTGGTGGTGCACTTGGTTACTTCCTCGCAGCACGGATCCACACATCTAGTGGTACACTTGGTCACTTCCTTGCAGCAGGGATCCACACATCTGGTGGTACACCTGGTAAACCTGCCGCAGCATGGGTCCACATATGTGGTGGCACATTTGGTCACCGGTCTACAGCAGGGATCCACACACCTGGTGGTACGCTTGGTCACTTCCTTGCAGCATGGATCCACACATCTGGTGGTGCACTTGGTCACTTCCTCACAGCAGGGATCTACACATCTAGTGGTGCACTTGGTCACTTCCTCGCAGCACGGATCCACACAAGTGGTGGTGCACTTGGTCACTTCCTTGCAGCATGGATCCACACATGTGGTGGTGCACTTGGTCACTTCCTTGCAGCATGGATCCACACATCTGGTGGTGCACTTGGTCACATCCTCACAGCAGGGATCTACACATCTGGTGGTGCACTTGGTCACATCCTGACAGCATGGATCCACACATGTGGTGGTGCACTTGGTCACATCCTGACAGCAGGGATCCACACACGTGGTGGTGCACTTGGTCACGTCCTGACAGCAGGGATCCACACATGTGGTGGTGCACTTGGTCACGTCCTGACAGCAGGGATCCACACATGTGGTGGTGCACTTGGTCACGTCCTGACAGCAGGGATCCACACACCTGGTAGTGCACCTGTTCTGGTCCTGGCAGCAGGGATCCACACACCTGGTAGTGCACCTGTTCTGGTCCTGGCAGCAGGGATCCACACACGTGGGGATCCCGAACCAGCACGGATCCAGCGCAATGTGTCTCCTGCCAAGATTAGACAGGTTTATGTACGTGGTGGTGCCGCGAGGAACCCTGGCATAGTAGCAGGGATCCACACAGGGCGGCAAGCGCTCGATGTTACAGACGCCGCTGGAGGGACCAACGCTTCTATTCATGGGTAAGTTCCTCAAGAAGACGACGTGAGGAGGGAGGCAGGGCTGTCTGCGCTGGCAGTCATTTTGGCAAAGCATCTTTGAGGGAGGGAGAATGTCTGAAAGAGGGAAAGGAATACACTGTGTGGAAAACAGAGGCGTTCAGCTTTCCCAAGGCTATTTCACAGACTGAGTTAATCCGCACTTTTTCCAGTGGAACTCTGAGCCACATACTGGGGAAACAAACTGAAACCCATAGCAGGGCACTAACACCACATGAAAGCATTTTAGGTTGTAGCCACCAGCTGCACGTATGTCACAAACAACTTCTCAAAAGAGGCGTGAGAAGCAGTGCCACTCGGACTTTGGTAGATTACGTGACGGGGTCTGAAGGCGCGACTGCCTCCACCTTCCCAGGGCTCCCCTCGGTTTAGGTTTACCTCTCTGCCACTACCTCCTGGTATCCGCCCAAGAGGGATACTTCCAGCCTCTGAAGGCTCCCTGTCCGCACACAGGCTGGAGGCCGAGCGGCGAGGCCCCGTGCTGGGATCCTCCCCCAGGACAGGGCCTGGCCCTCATGGGCCGCGGCTTCGCCGGCTCTCCCACAGAGCTCCTCGCAGCTCTCCCCACCCAGACACCCTTCCAGGCGCCGCTTACCCCTGCAGCCTGCCAGGCTCCACTTCTTATCTTCCCTCCCACTTTTTTGCCTTTGAAGTCCTTGCCTTGCCTTTTGATCTCTCTCAAACCCAACAATTTCCTGGTTAAAACTGGGCAACAGTGTCACTGGGGAAGGAGAGAGGCTGGGCCACTCTCGCCTACCCTGAGACGCACCTTGATGGAGAGCACGCAGCAATTGCAAAACATAAAGCAAACACAGGTTGGAAGAAGACGGAATGACCAGTCACCCTTAACTTAGCTGCTTGATAAGTACCACATACAAATCTCGCTAAGCAGAAGCACTTGTAAGTCTTCTAGCTTGCTTCTGCAGATAATATTTAAAATTAAATAACCCCAGCCCTTACATTACTTCCCAGTCAGCCAAGAGAGACTTACCCAATTCACCACCGGGAACTAGCATACGAAACCAAAATGGTTTGAGAAACACCACGATATGAACCCTTTTATACGATTTCAGTGTCCGTGTCCCCGGAAGTGAGACACCTCAGGGGTATGGAAATAAAATTTGTAATAATCCAGACCTGCTCCACCTCCAATCCTTAAATTACCTGCTTACATTATAATTTTTAATGAAACCTCTCCATTGAGGTGGTACATGCAACCTATGACATCTGCCTGCAAGCCTGAATTCCTCATCTACGTATTTCGTATGGGGGGTGGGGAGCAAAGAACAGGTGATACAGCATGGAAACAGTCCCCTTGGGATTAAATTGATCCTTCAATAAAAGTTAATTTAGTACATTTTCTTGCACCTTCTGCTGTGACACCCCGACCTGTACGTGGGATAGGACTCAGAACAGTTTTGTTCTGCTTTAGTGTCAGTTTCCATGCTCTTCCTTGTATACACTATCCCTCACACCAAAAAAATATTTTATTTTTTACAAAAATTATGTATTCCAGGTAACCTGGCCTTTCCTTTGTTGCCACATGCAGTCATTCTCTCCCACCCTGTCTCTGGGTGCCTCTGAGAAGAGCCTGTCTTCAACATTAATACCCTATGGATAGCTGCAGGGAGCACAAGGATCTCCCCTAAGCCTCTTCCTCCCCAGGCTGAGCAGGTCCTTTGGCCTCCTCCCCACCCACCACCTGCTCCAGCCCCTGGACACCTTGGGGGTCCCTGCAGGACTTGCTCCAGTTTGTTGGAAGCCTTCTTGTACTGTGAGCCCCAGACTGGAGCACAGACATGTCTCAGGAGAGGAGCACTCAGACCCTGCACCTGAGGGTGAGCTCCTGAAAGAGCAGCAGAGCAATGGGAGGACCCACATCTTCTGGGTGGCTCCATAACATCAGCGCTCCTCAATCAAACTCAGTATTCCAGAAAAAATACATATATATATGTATATATATATGTGTGTATATATATATGTAGTCCCAAAGCTGGGAAAAAGACAAAGAAACCTTGAAGAAAATAGGGAGGCCTGTAGCTTGTGTAGTGTATAGTCTTTCTATAGCTTGTGTAGTCTTTTAGCTGAGAAAATAAGGAAAGAATGAAATTAATTTTTTAATTAAAAGGCCTTTGAGTGGATTCTGATTCTGTGGGCACTGCACACCGGTCACGAATCTATGGACAACATATATACATATATGTATATATATATATTCAGTATTCCAACATAAATTTGTTATGATTTTGGCAGCAAGCCAGCCAGGGAAGACTTCACTGTGCTAAGACCTTTAATGTCAATTAGGTTCCTCCTGCAGTCGCTATATTAGGGCCCCTGTTTGATTTGCTGTGCTCACAATGTGGGCTAAAATGAGACCGAGATGCACCCTTCACAAGATAGCAAATGGTGTGTGACTGCAACAGCATGGAGCAGCTGGGTTCTGCCTGCCACAATTGTGGTCAAGTAACGAAATTCTCATTTGAAATCCCCTCACTCTAAGGGAGAAGGGAGAGCCAGCGAGTGCATTGCCTCTGAGAGATCAAAGAGGCTGAGACTTCCTTCTCTACTCACTCCGAACTAGCCCTAAGTCACTCAGTGACACAAACATCGAACCAGTATTACTTGCGTGCAGAGACGAGCTCATACATCATCCAGAGACAAAGGTGCATGCTTGTGTCTGCGCTCTGACCTCCCTCTAAGTGTGTGGTGTACATGCTGCTGAGCATGGTGATGCCCCACATAGTGGCTTTTGGTTATTTAAATTGAAAGAAATAAATTCAGGATGCGTGACCACTTGGGTTGCCAATGTTCTTCCGACCACAGCGATTTGAGTAAACCTTTGGCGTAATTCATCTGCCTTTGGTAAACCAGCGGGCTGAAGGGGAAAGGGTGGTGGTCAATCCTCTTGTCAGCCCTCTGCTCTTGAGGGGTGCAACTGCACGGGGATAAAGGCAAAAACCTGGTGAAGGAATATTGTTTTGCTACCTGAGTCAGAGTTCTAGGAGAAAATGCAAAACATCACGAGACCGGCGATGATATAAGAGTTTCCAGAAGCACACCAGGACCCTACAACCAGTAGTGCCACATCCAAACAGGACAGGGGCAGTGACAGAAGCAGGTCAGATATGGCTAAAAGTAAAGGAATCTCCCACATCCCACATCCCACCCAGTCTCTAATGGCCCTCAATGATGTGTTGGGCTGGAGGATGTTTTACCGTCACAGAAAAACTGACCATGACAGGCTGACTATTTGACAGCAAGCCCTGAATCCATTCATTTCCCAAATTCTTCTCTGACGTCAGCCCTGCTGGAAGGACACGTGAATTCGCAAGCTATCTGGGCTCACTCGAGGTTATGCTGCAGCCACGGAAATAGATGGTTTCCATTAAAAATAATTAGGCAGGGCAGAGGCGGAGCAGGTCCATGTTAGCAAAGGGTTGCTTGTCTGTGTGCCTGAGGCACCTCATCTCCGGAGGCCAGGCTCTTGAATATACAAGGCAGATCCCAGGTTAAAGTTGCTGGGTCTGCTTGCTGGCTTTATTTGCTGATACTGAGCCGGGTAAGTATCTTCAGGATTTACAGATCTAAGCCTACTACTGGCGTGAAACTTCTGCTGAGATAGATTACTGCTACCCGCTGTGTAAGGAAAATTGTTTATTAGCTCTCACATCTCATTGGTGATAAGAGTCTGAAAGAGTAATAATCTTCTCCCTTCATGCTTACTTTGCTGTAACTCCCATGGATGCTCTGCAAAATGATTTCTGGCGTCCCAGCACTGGATTTAGAGGGCTAACACACCATCCTGCTCACCGAGGAGACGAAACTGCTGTGCATGTGGCTGTCATCTAAGCGGTGAAGTGACTACAGCATCGGTACGGCAGCGGCCAAGGTAAGAGCACCTGGCCCCATGGTAGGCAGCACATCCTGGCTTTTTCCTGTTGAGCCTGTTGCTGCCTTTAGCAATGGCAAAGACAGGATGGTGACAGCTGCTCCTCTTGCAGCGGCTGCAAGATGGGTGTTCTGCAAGGGCAAACAGGGCAATTAGAAAATACCTGCAAAAGAGAGGAGAATATCTTGAAGTTTACAGCTCTGCTGAAAACGTTAATTAAATCCATCGCTATCTGTGCAAGGAAATACTACTAGGGTGGAATTGTTTGGCTGAAAACCAATTTTAAATAGAAAAGTTGAGTTTGGATGTTCATAAAGAAAAACAGCATGACCAAAGTTCTCTTTGTAAGGAATGGTTGCAGAATTTGAAATAACAAACAGCCAATTTTCTCTCTATTCCTTATGTCATGCCCACATTGTGGCACGAGCAGCAAGTACCTTGCTGAAGAATTCACCAGCCAAGAAAGCAAACAGTATGAAGTTTTGTGTTGCTGGACACCAAACTGATCTGTTTTCTTTCAGGCTTGCCTGCAGTGGTGAAAGATGTCTCACCCTCCTGCCTGCATGGGGGCGGCTGCGCTCACTGACGCGTGCCCATCGTGCTGTGCCGCAGTGGACCAAGACACCTGCCCCAAACAGGATATGCATCCCTGTCCGGAGCAGAGTTTTGAGGTGGATCCCTGCCAATGCCAGGGTGCAGCCCCGTGCCTGGATGTGTGCCTTCAGCTGGGTCCTGCCTGTGCACCCCCCACTGTCCCTGTGCCTGGGGATGCCTGCTGCCCCGAGCTGCCACCTGCCTGCAACTCTTGCGTGTCTCCGTGTGTCACCGCCTGTGTGTGTCCAGCGGTTGTCCCCTGTGACCTCCAGCAAAGCCAGGGAGGGACCAGCTTCCCGCTGAAGCCCACAGCCTTGCCAATAGAATCCTGCAGCCCTGAGATCGTGGGGACATGCGGGGAGACCTTCCCTCACCAGCACCCCGTGTCACCGATGGAACCCTGCACCATCGAAGTGCTTGAGACCGGCATGGAGACCTTCCCCGTCGGTTGCACAGCCTTGCCGGTGGAGCCCTGCTATGCTCAGGCTGCGATCAGCAGTGATCCTTGCCCCGATCAGTGCCCGGTTACACACGTGGATCCCTGTACGCCTCTAAGCGTGGTTTGTGCAGAGCCGTGCATGCCCCAGAGCACTGCGGGACCCTGCGCACCCCAGAGCACCGGGGAACCCGTGGCCACCGACTCCACCAAGGGCACAAGCAAAGGTGCTGGTGCCTGCCCATCCCCACGAGCACCTTTCCGCCTCAACACCCGCACCGCGGCCATTGTGGAGCGGTGCCTGTCCCGGTGTCAGAACTGGCTGCGAGGCAAGAACTGAGTGGCATCAGCAGCAGGCGCACCAGATAGGAAAGGATCCACTGCATCAACGAGACCTCTGCTGGTGAGTCTCTTAGTTTCTTGTGTATCAACAGGAGAGAAAATTGCTTCACATTAAATAAAAAATACTTTTCAATCATCTGATAATTACAGCCCTTATTTTTATTGCCTAATATTAACTGCAATAATAATGGCAAAAGTGCAATGCACATATTAACTGAATTCACAGAGACCCGTTTCATCATCTTCAACCTTTTTACTTCCCACATATAAATAACTACTTTCACAATCTGCCTTAAATTCAGTTAGGATTTTGCCTTTGGGTTTTCTATCTTCTTTTTTAATGGTCTCTTAGATTGAAATTGTTATGAGAATATTGAGAAAAGTAGCTCAAAGGCGTGATTTTAACATAGCTCGAGAAAGGTCTTTTAAGGAGATATAAAATGACAGAAGGTATTTCAGGTGAAGAAAGAGCAAATGCTGAATAGGAAGAACTTGCAGAAAACACCAGGCAAAGAATAATGCTGAGAAATGCAAGTTTTGTTGCACAACGTCCAGTTAAGACTGAGTAAAATGATGCGTAATTAAAAGTTCCCCGCACGTAACATTCCCCAGAAATGGAGCTATATCTCTGAATACTAGCAGCAGCCTGATGCAGTAGATGGATAAAGCCTTAAAAAAATGAGTAATAGAAAGGCCAGGGGGAGAAGGATCCGCCAGTCGTTCTGCAGCTGCCCGCCATGCAGATGGGGTACCACAGCCTGATGTCTCTTGCATCCCCCTCCGGCTCAGCGCTGGCACCCCGGGCTCTCTGTGCTCCCAGGGGCACTCGCTCGCAGGCTTCTGCTTGCTGGCATGGCTGCTTGCTGCAATCAAGCCCGCTCCCGGCTCAGGGCAGCCTGGAAAAATGATGGGAACAAGCTCAGGCATCCAAAACAGCTGCTCGATGAAAGCCGGTTTTATTGGATTATGGCTGGGTCTTTAATGTCTTCTGTTAGGAAGGATTTTTCTGCCTCCATATGCACATCAAATAAAACATCCCTACGTGTTAGTGCACTGCGTGCATTTGCAAAGAGATTAAATGAGTTCCTCATATTGTAGCAATAATTGCAGCTTACTGGATTGAGGGAATAAATTTTCATGAATCTGAAAAGTTTGTCAGCTATTTCCTCACCCACCCCACCTCCCTCCCATTAAATAAATCAACAGATTTCATTCTCAAGACACCGTGCCAGATTATCGTGCCTGGAACTATATATATTACCCATTATGTTGTAATACAATTCTTTTACGAGTTAGATTAGATCTGCAGTATCAGACTTCGGAAACAATTATAAATCAAACATTAGTGAAGATAGCCTATAGTAATGTAAAAATAACTAGGATGAACCAGAGGAATACTGTTTACTGTAGTCCCAAATGTGCGCTTGCAAAGTCAGATAAGCTCAGCTCATTGTTACAAGATAGATATTCCTTTGACACGGTATTAGTAAGCTGTCCTTTACAAATTGTTGTGCTCTCCAACATGATCTCAATTACCAAAATAACTTCTCATTACACACTCTCATCGTCCCGGTTGGCACTTCTCGTCGCAACCCCAGCATTTATGGCTATGCCAACAGAGCCTGCTCCGTGCCGGCGGGTTTGACACGCAAACACCCATCCTCTGATGCTCAGAGCTTGCTGGCATCATCCTGGGTGCTTCTGAGCACAAAACAACGACAACAAAACAAAATCTGGAGGAAGAGCCATTGCCTTCAGGAAGCTGGAGGAGTTCATCAAGACAAGCAAAGATTTCTTTAGCTCTTCAGTTGGTGAGTCTACCCAGGGCCACAAGTATCGATAGTTTGTCATGTTTTATATGAAAATTAAGCCTGAAAAAAAAAAAAATCTCCTTTTTTGTTGTGCACGACAGTTGTAACTTCAGTGAATATTTATTCATTCAAACAATCTGTGACAGAGGGAGGCTTTGAGCATGGGCTGCAGTGCTGATGGCAAAGCAAGAAATCAAGAAGAGGACAAGATCCAGCTAGATCCTTTCACTGGTCCATGTTTTCTGGCAACGTGCTGCGTTTGCATCTCAGCACTCATGAACAGCCCTTTCATTGCCTTCCCCAGCTCTCTGTTCCTTTAGCAGTTCTCATGTTCCCCTCGCCATGATCTCCTCCCCTCACTTGTCTGTCATTATTCTGCCTTGTGACAGCTCATCATCATCAGGGTGGAGCGTAATTGGTACAGCTGGAAAAGAGGCATTAGGTGTGATTGTGGCATTCCGAACATATCAGCTAGCCATTTATCGCTTCCCTGCAGAGAGGAAGGAAAAGACAAAATGCCAGCTAGCCTGGCTTTGGCCGAACTTTGTTTGCAAACCCCAGGCAAAGGCCTCATTTCTCAGGCACAGCCAGTGCCGCTGAGAGCTGTCATACAGACCTCCCAGCTGCTCTCATTTTCACGGGGTGGGAGCTCAGCATTCTCGGGACATCTCTTAAATCCCATTTCCCAAAGCATCCAACAGGCAAGAGAGAAGCCTGGCACCAAATCCAGAACCCACAGCTGCCATAAGAAACCCCTGGGGGACGCACTGTTGTCAGGGAGCATGAGCCACTTGGTGGCAAGCTCCAACATCCTTCTCTTGGCCTTTTGGAGGGCAAATGTTGTTAATTCCCCAAATCAACTTCAGCCTGTGGGAACAGCAAGCATGAGCCGGGCTGCTACAAGTCCTCCCTGCCCACGATTCTCAAGCCAGAGGCAGGAGCATCGCTGTAATGACAGCTCTGCTGTCCCCAAGGCTGGGACTGCGTATCCCATGGAGCTAGGTGAGTCATTTGAGGAAGCCGATCCTTCAGAGCCGGTCAGCCGCTGCACGTCTGAACCTGAGCGGTGCCAGCCTGGAGTCCTCATTCCCCTGGCCTGAGTCACCAGCTCCGGAGGGGCTTCCAGGCACAGGGAGACCAGGAAGCAGGGCTACGAGGAGCATCTCCCACCCGCTGCTGAAAGCAGAGAGCTCAGCACCCCGTTAGCATGCTTGGGAAACTCTTCACAGCACACCGAAGCTGCACAAAGTGAAGCATTTAACACAAATAGCATTCGGCCACCATCAGATTGGATCTGGATTCACCTTTTTTTTTTTTTTTTTTTTTTTTTTTTTAAATCCCATTTTTCCCCTCTGGTTTTCAGGCTTCAGCTCAGCATCTCGGTGGATTCAGGGCCAGGTGGCTTTTGCCCATAGGCTGTGACCGGCTCCATTGCCATACAGCACAGCTCTGAACTTCAGCAGAAACATACAGCATGGGGAGAAGTTCTTGAGACTGGCTGGGAGCCTGCCAGAGCCCAGCTTCTTCCTCCGTGTTCGCCTTCGCAGCGTAAACAAACAGAAACATGTCTCTGGAACAAGGCAGCCCACAGGCAGAACTGGTAGAGCCTGGTTTCAACCGTCTCTCCTGTGTCCAACTGCCCGACAAAGGGAGAACTGGCCCATCCTTTCTACGGCGGCAGCATTAGCCAAAGCTATACTGCCTCTTTTTTTTTTTTTTTTTTTTGTAAAACTGGTAGAAGTTTAGCGTTTGTTTGAACCACACCACTGTGTCAAATTTGTTTGCAAATAACAGGTTAGGGTATAAAAATTGGGAGCGTAGAAGTTGTCCTTCTTGGGAAAGTCAGGCTAAAGGAAGATCAATCCCAATGTTTAAGAGAAAGCTCGTGATTTCCCTGTCTATCCATCTCCTGGGAAAACAGGAGTGGAGTGGGCAGGGCAGTCAGGGATTGCCGTGCTGAAAGTGGCATGGGTAATGCAGCCAGGACGAGGGGCACCAGCCTGGCTTTACCCCCTGTGCCCCGCTATCCCTCCTGACTTGTGCAGGCAGCTGCCTGCCCCACTCCTGCCACCACACACGGGTCCCTGCCAGGTGAGCGCTGTCGTGCCCCAGAGCACCCGCTCCGGTGGTCGGCTGCCAGCCCAGCGCAATGCCTTGCTCCTCCCTGGCGCACCTCATCCAGCCAGCTCCTCCACCCCGCCGGCCTGCCCTTGGTGGGGTTTCCATCAGGTCGAGTTTCCCAACACGTCCTCGCTGCCCCCCCTCCCACCCCCTGCTGCAGACACGCTCCCATCCCTGCAGCACGGCCGCCTCCCAGCCCTTCCCCATCGCTTCCTCCCCACCCGCCCTGGATGCTCCCGCAGTCGTTCCTTGGAGCTGCTGTTTGGGGCAGCAGAAAGCATCTTTCCACCCCAGCTAGAGAAAATCCATTCCCTGAAATCGCACCTTCCTTCTAAAACCAGCTAGCAAAAAAAGAACCAAAACTCTCCCGCTGAAGTGCCGGGCAGCGAGGAAGGTAACGGGGAAAGGCACCGAAATCGTCCCCACCACCAAGGGGAGCAGCCCGAAGGAGCGCAGCAGTGACTCACTTCCACCGCGGCCGCAGGAGGTGACTCAGGTCTGCACCCAACCCTCAGCCTTCTCAGACAGAGCCAGGAGGGACCACAAGGGAGCTGCTGCCCCATCCCACCTGCCCCGCAGACAGCGTGAGGACAGCTTGCGGACAGGTGGGGACAAGCTGCTGCCGCCTCCATCCCTAGCCCAGCAGAAGCGCCGAGCTCAGCCGTGTGCAGCAGGGGAAGAAGAGCACAGAGGAGAGTTCCAGCCTTCTGCGCACTGCCACGAAAACCTGGTTAATGCTTAGAAGAGGATTTTCCAAAAATCCCCATAGCTGGACGTGTCCAAGCAAGGTCTGGGGGTGGGCAGCAGACCCGGCGGGAGGGCTGGGGTCCTGGCTGACCACCCAAGCACACACAGCTGTGGTCGTGTGTGCACACACATTGCTGCACCTGCATCCTCCTGCAGGCAGGGAAAGGCAGGTGCCTGCAGAGGGAGGGGAGATTATCCCACATTTTCTGCTATGAAGAATTATCTCATCTCACCTCTGCTTCCCTTAGCTTTATTCTCGATCTCTAATTACTAAAGGTTTGCTTAACATGAAATACAGAAATTCATATGTGCTCTCCATATAACACCATGCATGGCAGTGCACCTATCATCATTTACTTAAACAGCTCTGTGTATGGAAGAGGAAAGAAACTTAGGAGTCCCTTTGCCCCTTCAGAAAATAATTTACTTGAAGATGGCTTCTATATTTTGCATTAAAACAGCCATCTGGATAAGCCATGAGCAAATGAAGCACAGAAAAATCCTGCTGTCACAAGAAGGATCAAGGGGAATAAAATAATCTGAAATACCTGTGCCCCTTTGTGAGATCTGGGGTAGAAATGCAAAAGAAGGTTTTAATTAACTTCTCCGTAACTATGGTTAACATATGTATTAAAACTGCCTCAAAACAAAGTATCCTCGAAAGCTTTGTTTCAGCCAAGAGATTAATTCCTAATTTTAATTGTGGGATTATTCAAATGCAGAAAGTCTTTTAGATATTAAAGGCACTGCTAGCTGGCTTTCAGTGCATTACCACAGGGAGCCTCGGAATCCAATTATCTCTGAAGAAATGTTAAATATGCTCATTAACATGTAAGAAAGTAGAAATGTGTATTAGAGAAAAGCTGATGTATTACACTCCTTAATGTCACAATGAATTAGCAGTAAAGAAGGCAGCAACAGAAATAACTTGCTGAAATGCCTAGGCAGCATAGGAAAATAAAGCATTTTATTGCAATTAGCTTAATTCCTGATAATGACATAGATGTAGTGATAAAGCTCTCTGCATAATGGGCTCCAGCTCTGGGAAAGTTTGGGAATTGCGCTTTGTGTGTGCAATGAGGCAAGAAAAGGGAACCTCAGCATCAACTGCTCTCAGCAGACGAAAGAAAAAAAGGGGGAAAAACCAGGCAGAAAGTACAATAACTGCGGACAAACCTCTGGATCCTGTTGCTGCATACAGTGAAGACACTACAGCAGGCTTTTGCTTTTTCTTCTAACGTCCCAAAGCAAACCCCAACTCTTTCAAGCCCCCAAAACCTGCATTTAAACACTTTATCAGGTTAAACCTTCAGTGTAACACTTTCCCTCCTTCCTCAGCGCTAACCTACACCTCTGCTCTTCCCTGCCGAGCAGGAACAATCCCACTGACTCATGCAGGAACAAACAATAATTTCCTGCTCCTTTTTGTTGAGAAACCTGACCGCTGTGACCGAACCCGCACCCCCAGGCACCCCCGGTCCCAACACCAGCTCAACACCGGTCCCTGCTGTTACCGCCCGACGCCTGCTCGTTGCAACCCCAGAGCTAACAGCTGCTAAATTATTTAAAGCCTCTTGTGCAACCGTGCACACTTAGATTTTCCACGCCTTTCTTTTTTCCTGCCCACCTGACGAGAATCACGCTCCAAACGGCCACGCCAAGGTCACAGCATCACCCCCAGCCCCCTGTGGCTGTGCAGGTCCCCAGCCCGGAGAACCCACAGCAGAAAGAAAGGCAGACTGGATGGATGAGGACAAAATTAGCGTCCAAACTCTTTAAAGAAAGCAACCAGAGTATTTTACAAACAGACCAAGTTTGAGTGCACACTGCCTAGCCAGAGGAGCTGGTTTGCCCATTGCCCCAGCACATTTTCTACCGGTGAGCTCAGGAGACAGAGCTCCTTTGGCAAACACGCCTCCAAAATCTGCGATTATCACTGCAGCTCAGTTGCCAAGCAAACAAGGCTGCAGCCTCGCTCACTCCCCCGCCACACCTTGCCCCGTCCCTCCGCGCCTCCCTGGCAAACCAGCCTCGGGAAGCCAGCCCAGATTAATGTGCATTTTGGCTGCTTCAAACGCAAGCTCCCAAAATATTTGCTGTTCTCATGAGCACGGGTGGCATCACAAGGGAAGGAGCGATCGCTCATGTTAAAGCAAGATCCTGCCCTGACATCAGAACCGTGGTGCGAACGCCTTCCCAGCACCGGCCTCTCACACACGGGGCACAGCCTCGGAGGCTGCCAGCCTCTTCTGATACTGGGGGAAAAACACAGAAACTGCAGCTCGTGCTTCACCTGAGCCAAATTGCACAAAAAGTTTAGGCTCTGCAGGCTGGCAGAGCAATTTTCCTGGCGAAAAGCAGCCGAAACACTGCTCCTGTGCTGCAGGAAGAGCTGTCGGGAAGCTCAGCTCCTTTCCAGCCACCAACCTCACCCCAGCCCTGTTTGAACCCCCCCCAGGATTATTAGAAACCAGCTGCAAGCTCGTGCAAAGCTTCCCCCACACCTCTCACCGCAGCACCGCTGAGTTCCCGGGGATTTTGTTAACCAGAAGGACCTGCCCTCTGGGTTCCTCCTCATTTAGCTCCAGCTCTCCTGCAAGCAGTGCCTCCTGTTATGCCGTTCTCACTTCATTCTTTCAACTTCTTCACGTCCCATTTGACCCCCTGACCTTTTCTGCTTTGTAAAGCACGTATGAGGTCCTGCACAACATAAACCTCTTATTGTCTATGGTTGTCTATGAGGGAGAAACGGCCCTGCCCAGGGTCTGGGTGATTTGGCCAGAAATAACTTCTGCAAGAACACCCTGAGCAATTCTGCCTCTCCAAGGCAACCCCAGTAATTGCCCCCCACCCTCCCTGCATCTTAATGGGATTAGCAGCAAACGTGCCCCGCCAGAGGAGAAGTGGTGTGCCCCCGCGCACATACAACAGACAGGTCGATAGATTAATAGAGAGGAATAAAAGCAGAATTATTGCTTCCAAGATTCAAATTCCCTTCCTTCATTCAGGTTCAAGCTGACTCTTTGTTCAGAGCCGAAGCTTGAGCATGGGAGAAGAACCAGAAGCCATCAGAAGAGGCTCCCAAAGGCCCCGAGCCTGCAGCTGGCAGCGCCTCGGGAACCGGGGGCAGCCGGTGCCCCTGCATGAGGGATGGAAGCGGGGATGGATCAGAAAATTCCCGGTTTAAGGAAAAGGCACGGCTTCAGACAGAGCTTGCTGGAGTAACAGGAACCAAGGCACAGGACAGCCACAAAGCCCTCCAGCTCTGCAGCACCCCCATTGCATTAGGGGGGCTCCTTGGCCCCCCAGTTTATCCCCTCCCAGTGCCCCTGCCCACCTGCCAGTATTTCACCCAAAATCACTGGTTCCCATTAACCCTCCCTATGCCAGGCATGGAGCAAGCTAGGGCACTTCCTGAAAGTCCTTTTCCTTACACAAAATTGGCTGTATTTTATTGTCTGTGCCCGAAACACCTTGTACCTTACAAGCTACGTGCATTTCCAGCTGTATTTTTTTTCAGACTCTCTTACCGCCAAGAAAAGGACTTTTAAAAGCAGACAGCTAAAGCGAGGACAATTAAAAGTCTTGCACAAAACTGCCTAGGAAATAACTTCCATATCACACTGCAGCTGTAGCAGCAGGGGGGATATGGCAGTGCAAGGACATACAAAGGTGGAGCAGAAGCCCCTTCCTCGCACCGTGCCTCAATTTCCCTGCCCGGTACCGCAGTGACTGCAGCCCCTGGCCACGCCGTGTCACCCCTCTGTCCCACCCCAAGTGCCACTTGGTGGCACTGTTGGAAAAGGTTTCTTCACTGGGTGCCTGCCTCCCTGTCGGGTTCCAGAAGTGGGAGTTTCTGGAAGGAATCACTTTAATCTTGGCATCACTATATCCTTATTTTTTCTACCTTTGTTTTATTTTCTCTTTATCCACCATGCAAGCGCCCCCGGGCAGCCTCCTCCCTGGTGTCAGTCACTCGGATCGCTTGCTCACCAAACACATTCGCCAAAGACAAGAGTCCCGGGCGTTGCTTGGGCATCACCTTAAACTAAATCCTGCAGCACTAAAAATAGCCTTTTCTACTTAATTCCTCTAAAATGCGTCTGCAGGTGGGGCGAGCTTAGGAAGGATCATGGCTTAACTCCAGAGAACAGCATCAGAGCCGAAGTTAATGAGAAAGAGACAAATGAAGACAGGGGGATGACAGTGTAATTGGGCGCGAGATGCGGCACCCTGCTGATGGGGTGTCTCCTCTGCGAGGTGCGGGCCGTGACTGACGACTGTATATAAGGCTGCTGAAAGCGGGGCCGCTCCAGATCGCGCTCCCGAGGCCAGCGCTCCTGCTCCTGCCCAGGTAAGCCTGGACAGACGCTGCTGGACTTCGCCACCACACTCACGCAAGAGCTTCTTCCTGGAGCTGAGCTCCTCTAGAGAAAAAATATGGAAAGGGGTTGGGAGTTATGCTGTTCTCTGGTTCATTAGAGACACCCTGCATTCACGGCTCTGCTCCGGAGAAAGCCAAGTGGGATTTATTTTTTTTCTCCTCTCTCTGAGCCCCCAGCAGCTTGGCTCTTGCTGTCCCTCATCTCTCCGGCCACTGCTCGCCCATCCTTGCACCCAGCCGTCTCCATGGCGAGCTTCATTTTTTCAGGGATTTGCTTTCCTGCAAGTCTCTTCTTGCTCTCTCCTTTCCCTCCCTTATTCTGTATCATTTTATCTGTGTCCTTCTGGCTCGTCCTCCTCTCTGCCTGTCCAGCTGCATTGTTCAAGTGTAATTTACCTGAAAACCAAGCAAACAGACAAAAGCCCCTTTTTGCCCGTGTTTCTCTCGCAGGCTGCCTCAGCTTTGTGGGGAGATGGCCCAGCTCCAGGAAAACATCAACGGCATCATCGCTGTTTTCTACAACTACGCCAGGAGGGACGGCGACTGCAGCGCCCTGAGCAGGGGGGAGCTGAGGCAGCTCATCGAGCAGGAGTTTGCGGACGTGATAGTGGTGAGGATCCAGCAAGGCGAGCCACAGGGAGGGGGGCACGGGGGTTGGCTCTGCCCCAAGACTGCTCCAGTAGTCCCAGAGAGATGTAGCAAAGGGCTCACGGGCTTTGCCAATGCTGTTTGTCTCCATGCAGAACCCCCGGGACCCCAACACCATCGAGAAGGTGCTGCGCTTCTTGGATGAAGACAGCAATGGCAAGGTTGAGTTCAGTGAGTTTCTCAGCCTGGTTTTCCGGGTGGCCAAGGCTTGCTACAGGCAGCTCCAGCAGTGCCAGGCACCAGAAGATGGTCAGGAGACGACGGTGCAAGAGGAGGCAGGCAAGGAGCAGACGCCAGAGCCGCGCGTGGCAGGGCCGGTGTCCCCCCAACAGCAGGACCCTGAGCAGCGGGTGAGCAAACAGGTGCAGGAGGGTGCAGCAACCAAGCTGGAACGGGACACCCAACATACCCAGAAGACTGAGACACCGAAAAAGGATCAGGATGCTCAGGAGACCAAGAAGGGTGAGACACCAAAGAAGGACCAGGGCACCAATCAGGATACCAAGAAGGGTGAGACACCAAAGGACCAGAACACCAATCAGGATACCAAGAAGGGTGAGACACCAAAGAAGGACCAGGACACCAATCAGGATACCAAGAAGGGTGAGACACCAAAGAAGGACCAGGACACCAGTCAGGATACCAAGAAGGGTGAGACACCAAAGAACGACCAGGACACCAATCAGGATACCAAGAAGGGTGAGACACCAAAGAAGGACCAGAACACCAATCAGGATACCAAGAAGGATGAGACACCGAAGAAGGACCAGGACACCAGTCAGGATACCAAGAAGGGTGAGACACCAAAGAAGGACCAGGACACCAGTCAGGATACCAAGAAGGGTGAGACACCAAAGAAGGACCAGAACACCAATCAAGACAACAAGAAGGGTGAGACACCGAAGAAAGACCAGGACAACCATCAGGATACCAAGAGGACACCAAAGAAGGACCAGGATGACCATCAGGACACCAAGAAGGATGAGACACCAAAAAAGGGCCAGGACACCAATCAGGACACCAAGAAGGGAGAGACACCAAAGAAGGGCCAGGACACCCATCAGGATGACAAGACTAAGGCACCAGAAGGGGATCCAAAGAGAGGTGAGACCCTGTATACTGAGACCCCAGAGCAGGACAGAAATACGCATAAAGCTGCAAAGACACCAAAACAGAACCCAAAAAGTCACCAGGCCCAAGACACGAAGGCATCAAAGCTGGGTCCAAACCCCAATCAGAGCCCGCAGACGGAGCAAGCAGAGCAGAACCTGAGCTGTTCCTCTGAGACAGCAGGGAGAGACACAAACAAGACCCAGGTCTGCAAGACCTCTTGGCAGGATCCCAACCCAGGTGAGACCCAGAAGCTGCTGCCCCCAGGATGGGGTGGGAGCCCCCAGCCAGACCCCAGGCCCTGGGAAACGCACGACAACCAGGCTCGACCTGCATTCCCCGAACCCAAGGTGCAGGACAACAGGGGGGCCGAGGCTCAGCCTTTTCTGGGACAGCAGCAACAGGGCAGTCATGGCAAAGGACAACACCCTGTGGAGCAGCAGCACTTGCAGCCTCAGTGGCCACCACAGCAGTGAAGGCTGAAACCCTGTGTGACCAAGGCTGTTGCCCCCTGCAAGGTGGGACTTTTTGTCCAATGCCACCCTGATTTTACATTCCTATTTGTTATGTCTTGTCCCACTCTTTATTAACCCTGGGCTTCACACCCCTGGTTTGTATAGAATTATTCGAGGCTTGAGACCTTTTCTCTTATCCTGTATTAGACTGCCTCTGCCTGTGTAAGCAAATCAATAAAACTGAAGGCAAAACAGCACAGTGTCCCGGTGTTTTGCTGCAAGCGTGCCCTTGGCCCAGCTCTGAGCAGGCTGACGCGGTGCAGAGGACCCGGGCACCTGTCCCTTGCATGCCACACGGCCACATTGCCCCAGGGTGGCTGCAGGGAGGCAGCGTGCTTCGGGGACAAGCAGCCTGCAGGAGCTGCTGTTCACCTTTGCAATTTAGCCAAGGTGAACTGATCACTTCTCATGGGCAGGGATGTGACATCCTGGCTAGAGATGTCTTCAGAGAGGGTAGGTGTCTGGATTAATACAATGGCATGACCAGCCTCTGAACAGATCCCCTGCAGCATCCATCTGCTCTGGGCGTTGATCATGTCTGCTGTGAAAAGAATAAACAGCTGCTTAACACTCCATGGGAGGGATTTGTCCTATTTAACCTCATTTATTAATAATCTCAGAAGCAAGGGGAATGTGGAGCATGGTATGAAGATCAAAAAAACCTTGTTAGCTACAGAAGGTTACAAAGGAAGGAGTTGAGATATACTAAACAACAGAAAAAAATGTTATTCAGGTACATGTAGTCCCAGCAACACCTGGGAGGCCAGAGACAAAAAGCTGACACGCAAACCAAGCACACGTGGAGTGGAGCCAACCTCAGACTCAGGTGGCTTGGGGTACCGGGTCCTGGGCACTCGTCCAGACGTGCATGTAGGAATGTGGGTAACTCTGCAGGCACGAGCAGCCCGGTGAAGTCAGTGGGGATTATTAGAGGGTTCGGACGTGCTGGACCACCAGGCAGGCCCAGGACTCCGCATCCCGCAGGGAGGGTGATGCTCAGCCTGTTTTTCCCCATACTATCTTTCACTTGCGACCTATCAGCCAAATCAGCAGACGACAAATGCACCCGCACCTCCTGCTCTGTGGCCAGTGACAAGCAGCACACAGAGACCTCACGAGGAAATAAAACGTCACTCCTCTGGGACACCCCAGAGTTTCACAATTTGCTGCACGCTGAATCAGAACTGAAAAACCAGCGTTTCAAAATGATCCCTAGAACACGTTGCAAAAATGATTTGGCCTAAAAGTGCTGATGTCAAAGTTAAATGTGTTAGACACAAAATACACCAGTCTGCTCTACCGCTGATTAAACACCTTAGCAAAAACAGGTTCTGACCTACCTTAATGACAGCTGTGGACATTGTCAAAACGAAATGAGACAGTCAAGATTTAAATTTCATCACCTATCCATCAAAACTCCCAATCCTACTGATTCATTCCTTGAAACATTTCATTTTCCAGAAAAAAGAAAAAACAAAAACATTTTCCTTACAAAATAGATCGCAGCTGGAGGACTGTCGAATAGCTCTTTGCTACTTCTTAGCTCTGGGTGAGGGTCTAAAACCTCCAGACCCAGCCAGCCCCCTGTCCATCTGCCCATCCAGCAGCTGCTGCCTTTTGTAACTTCAATAAAAAACTGACCTCCCAGTTCAGCAGGCATTGAGCCCTGTTAGTGACGGGCTAATTATATGCTCTATTCTGAATATCACTACTTTTGCCATCAGGAGTATTGTATTTGAAGTTGGGGTGGATTATTTTTTTTGGTTCATTTTAAGGAGAACATTACAGCCCAATGAATATTATCCCACTGACACAAATACCTATTTAAGAAACCTGCAAGGCTGGGAGGTGTCAGAAGAGAAAAGGTCTTTTATATGTCTTGTGGGGAGCCCAGTTCCACCTTGATTAAATGCAACAGAGGTTTGGCCACCCTATAGAAATGGCAACGGGGATGGGCACAGAACTGGGTAGGAAGCAAGTGCCCACCCTGTTGGGTAACAGCTTTGAAAAACCAACTCGAGTCCCTGCTTTTGAGAGCGTCCTAGAGGAAAGCCAAGCCCTTAGAGACCTGGGGTGCTGGTGCTGCCCTGATGTACCTCTCCCGAAATCTGCCCAGTGTCTCCTGACGTCCCCAGCGCCCGCAGGGGATTGCAAACTGTTATAGGACACCGTGCGTACAAGCTCCAGCCGCACTGTAATGTTCTAATTTTAATAATAACTCCAATCTACCATAAAATTACAGTTTCCCAAGGGTATCATTATCCCACAGGTGGGGTATAATTTACACAAGTATAATTTAATCTTGAAAAAAAGCTCAAAAATGAAGTATGGTTAGTAACAATCCTCTGTGCGCACTTATATGAGTATCCCCAAGCTGTTACCAGCACTAATTAATTAGGCTCCTACACCCAGTATGATCTTACCTTACAGATGGGCCAGATCAGCAACTCACCCAAGGCTGCGTGACAGGTTCATGCTCCGGAGGCTCTCCGCAATGTCTCCAGCACGCTTGTCAAGGCAGCAGCCCAGCTCCAAAACCAAACGCAGGGGCCCAAGTGGCATGGCTGATGTCTCTCTTATTTGCTCCCTGCACACGGAAAGTTCAGAATGAATAAAGAAATCTGTTGGTCTCTAATTAATTTACACTTAAAAGATTTTAAAAAAAAAAAAAAAAAAGATTGTACAGGTAATTACAGGAAAAGCTGCCTAGAGCAACCAGATGAAGCTTCAACATGAATTGACCTCCCAGCCAAAAGGTTTCTGCTTTCATTTTTAATTAAAGATCAAGCAAAGTGAAAATAGAAGTCATTCACAGAAGACAGTTAACATAAAAAATGCTTTATCACAATTTTTCTCAATGAAAAGTCATTGCTTATTTAATAGGCATTTTCTTGTAAATATATATATATATTTTTTTGCAAACTTTACCATTTACAAATGTTTCGATTTGTTGCGGGTTTTTTTGTTTGTTTCATCAAAAACCTGCATAATACAATGAAAAGGCTCCTTAATAAGAAGTTATCAAAAAAAAAAAAAGGATATTTTTGAGTACGTGCTACAAGGACACCACACAAGCCTAGACCTCCTGGAAGATTTTGGGATCTCTCTGCTGTGCACCTGCATTTCAACACGTTCAGAATGGTTAGGTCTTCATCTGTCCTTTCTCTATGAGCAAAAACCAGCCCCAAAGCCAAAGCACAAGGAAAAAGGAAGCACAAATCACCTCTGGTGGTGCAGCACCAAGCTGGAGGGACATGCAGATCCCCTCTGTCCCCAGGGTGCTTACAACAACTTTGCAAACGTCAGCACTTCTATCGACATCCTCCAAATCTGGTACTACTTTTATGGGTGTGTATTACACATATATAAGTGCATACCTATAAAAACGGGCATTCATAAAAAATACACCCTCCCATTAATACATATATATCTGCTTCATAGCTATTCTAGATATTTTTTTAAAAAAATCTGAAATACAATCACCTGTAAAATAACTTTACAGTCCGGATTAGGTGGAACCAGCTGATGCCTGAATTGCCACATGGCACCTGCTATTTCTGGGTTAAAATGATAGGTAAGGGGATGATAAGTTAAATAACCCGTTTGAGGACATGAAGGTGCAGCTGGGCTTGGCCAAAGATGAATCAGGACAACGTCCACAAAGGGTGGCTCCTTTCTGCTCCTCTGTCGGGGACCCTATATAAGCACCCAGGTCCTCTGATCACTCCGCACGGCTTCACAGGAATCCCACTTGATCCCGCTGGTGATTTGGGTAAGTCATTCCTTCTGAAATGCATACTTTGCTGGGTGAAAATGAGTTATTTCTATAGGATTCATCTTGGGTGACAATGGCATTCCTGCTTCAATATTTTCCGGGAGCCTTTTGGGTTTATCTGCAATTAAGTGCTATTTTGTGCAATTTGGCCACCTGCATGCTCTCCTTTGTTGGTGTGGCAAGGCGGCTTTCCTCCAAACAGAAAAGAGAGTGGGAGCCAGATTTGGTGCCTTACTTTGGTCTGCACTCATCTCCCAGCCAGGATGGACAGATTGCCGAAATTTTCAGTTTTCTACAGAAATGCCAAGAAACAGGGTTTCGTACACAGAGGTGCACACGCTCGCTCCTGCTTTGAGCTCATTACGGTGGCAGCGAGGCAGGCAGGGCACAGCTTCCCTGGCTGTGAGCTGAGATCCCAGCACTGATGTACCCGATAACAGGGTCGGGGATCCTACGAGAAGGACAGAGGTAGCTTTCGAGGTTTCCAGACACAAAACTCGATCAGGAGCAGTGCTTTCTGCCCAGCAGATTGCAGTAAAATTAAATAAGTTTCTCTGACCTAGGTGATCTGACAGGTCCCTCTTGGCCAAAATCTAGTTGTCAAGGATTCAGTGGTGTACGGAAAGATTCATCAATTCATTTGCGTTACTACTGGCCACAGGAGGACTGGCCACAGGGCTTGTTTTACCTCTCTGTGAGCACTCTAACTAACTGCCTCTGCCCTAGCATGGTCCTGTCTCAGGCCATGCCAGCGCTGTGTTAGACAACCTCTGACATGCTCCAGAGTAGCTGCTGTGTCTTGGCGCCAACCAGAGATAGAAGCATGGAGCCTGGCGACTGAATGCCTGGGTAGAGCCCACGGAGACTGGTTCTTGGGGTGTCTCTTGAGTCACCACCCCCAGACCCCTCCCTGCGACCCACAAACACGGGCATCCTGCCATCCCATATCAAACATCATTCAAATACGTCAGCAGACAAGCTGGAGGACACTCCCCATCCCACCAAAACCCCTAAGCATTTGAATATCTTCCCAGTGCTCTGGTGAAGCCGAGCTCACCATGGCAGACGAGTGGACACAGAGCTCACGGCACTCCGCATCTTGTTAGCTGGCCCCAGTGATTCTTCCCCCAGTTCCCACTCTCAGAGGCAAGCTAAGCTCCCATCCTTAGGTCTGCTACTTTTCTTGCAGGCTTTGTGAATCTGCAGGAAGATGTCTCGCTTCTTAGACAGCGTTTCCATCATCATTAGCACTTTTTGCAAACACGCAAAGGAAGATGGAGACCAGTCCAAACTCAGTCGAAGGAGGATGAAAGAGTTCATCCAGAAGGAGTTTGCAGATGCCATAGCGGTGAGTGCTGCAGCAATGGGGAGGGCTTGAGGCTGAGACTGGAGGTCGGGATCACAAAATGTCCTGGAGAGGGGGTAATTCATATGATCAGATCGAATAGGGATGGAGAGGCTTTTACCAAGGGTGAGCAGCAGATGTGTGCTTTTGCACTGTCCGCGACAGCTCTTTTTTATCAATTTTGTAAAGAGCAAATGGGAAAAAAATGGAGAATGGACTGTGGAGAGGTGTGGTTACCTTCAAGGAGTGGAAGGAAATGTATCCAGTGGAGCAGTACAGCATCTCCCAGAAAGAGAGCTTGTTAGTTGTGGCCATCAGGAAAAAGGAGAACACAGACACGGAGGAGATGCAGAGCTATAAAAGAGAACCTGAGAGATGCAAGGAGAAAAGATGGCCATTATCCCTGAGTTTGCATTTCTCTGACGAGGAGCAGGAAGGCTAAAATCCCTTTTTTGTTTGCCTGTGTGTTTTTTTCCTGCAGAACCCACATGACCCTCAGACGATTGACAAGATTCTGCAGTTTCTGGAGTGGGATGGGGATGGGGAAATAGATTTTAATGAGTTCCTGCTTTTGGTATTCAGAGTGGCTAAGGCCTGCTACTGGTACCTGCAGAAGGGACCATGCCTTCTGCAAAAAACAAAGCTGGTAACCAGTGGCAAGACACTGCAAGAGCCTGAAATTAAGAATAGAGGAAGCCGTCGGCAGCTGCAGGAAGAGGAACCACGAACCCGTGAGACCAATCGCCATCCCCCCTGCGAACCTGAGCCACAGCGAGACACCAGGATCCAGGAGCTTGAAACGCTAGAGGAGACGGAGAGTCATCACCAGCAACGGACCACACAAAGCAGAGACGATGCAAAACGAAGCACAAGGACAAGAGAGCTGATCCCTCAGGTACATGAAGAGAGAAGCCAAGAGCCATGCGACCAACATAACAGCCAGAGAAGACGTCAGCCACCTGAGCAGGACAGGCTAGAAGATTTACAACACCGCAAGTGCGGCAGCTCGAAGGCACGTCAGCCTGGACCACAGGCGGATGAGAGACAAAACCGAGAGGGGCCACAACCAGAACAACTGGCAGACGTGAAGAGTCACAGACATCCCTGTGAACCAAAACCACTGCCAGACCAGTGGAGTGGCCACCAGCCACGTGAGCCAGCACTACCAGCATATGATCAAAGAAACCATCAGCTACAACACCAACAAGCAGTGGCAAATGAAGGAAGAAGTCGTTGGCCACATGAACCAGAAGAAGCAGATAGGGGAAGTCACAAATGGCCACGTAAGCATGAATTACTCACAGATGAGAGAAGCCGCTACCACCTACGTGAGCTGGAACAAAAAGCACTTGAACAAAGCAGCCGCCAGCCATGTGAGTCTGAATGCCTGGATTCAGAAAGGCCCCATCAGTCATATATCCAGGAACCGCTAGAACTGGACAAAAGATACTTTGAGAAATGTGGGCAAAAAGAAACTATCTATGAAGAAGAAAAGCAACAAGAAGATGAGAATGAATACAGACATACTCAGAGACGCAGCTATCAGGTGCACAAGTGTGAAGAACAAGATGATGCAAAGAGAAAGGATCAGCCAAGGAGACACCAAAGAGAAGAATATGAAACAGAACGTAGTCTGCCACAAGAATATGAAAGAGATGGAACGAGAAACCGTGAAGCCGTGAGGTACGAAAGGACGCGGGAGACCACCGAGGTCTCCGCAGAAGCGGACGTGAAGGTCCACCGCGTGTCCCGGGAACTGCAGCCTCGTGACGAGGGAGAACGGAGGGACCGCTCCCGGGAGTGCGAGGAACCAGAGGACGAGACGAGGATTTGCCACGCACGAGACAGGGAAGAGCCCGTGGTGCACGAGAGGAGGCTCGAGCGCCAACGGGACCTGGAGGTGGAGGTCCACGAGCGCCGAAGCCGCCTCACTCGCGAGAGGGAAGAGCGAGGCGCCCCCAGAGAAGAACGGGAGGCCCACGATGGTCGTGAGTGTCGCACCCGGGAGCCCGAAGACGATGCCAGCAGACGCCATGAAGCCGTGAGGTACGAAAGGACGCGGGAGACCACCGAGGTCTCCGCAGAAGCGGACGTGAAGGTCCACCGCGTGTCCCGGGAACTGCAGCCTCGTGACGAGGGAGAATGGAGGGACCGCTCCCGGGAGTGCGAGGAACCAGAGGACGAGACGAGGATTTGCCGCGCACGAGACAGGGAAGAGCCCGTGGTGCGCGAGAGGAGGCTCGAGCGCCAACGGGACCTGGAGGTGGAGGTCCACGAGCGCCGAAGCCGCCTCACTCGCGAGAGGGAAGAGCGAGGCGCCCCCAGAGAAGAACGGGAGGCCCACGATGGTCGTGAGTGTCGCACCCGGGAGCCCGAAGACGATGCCAGCAGACGCCGTGAAGCCGTGAGGTACGAAAGGACGCGGGAGACCACCGAGGTCTCCGCAGAAGCGGACGTGAAGGTCCACCGCGTGTCCCGGGAACTGCAGCCTCGTGACGAGGGAGAACGGAGGGACCGCTCCCGGGAGTGCGAGGAACCAGAGGACGAGACGAGGATTTGCCGCGCACGAGACAGGGAAGAGCCCGTGGTGCGCGAGAGGAGGCTCGAGCGCCAACGGGACCTGGAGGTGGAGGTCCACGAGCGCCGAAGCCGCCTCACTCGCGAGAGGGAAGAGCGAGGCGCCCCCAGAGAAGAACGGGAGGCCCACGATGGTCGTGAGTGTCGCACCCGGGAGCCCGAAGACGATGCCAGCAGACGCCGTGAAGCCGTGAGGTACGAAAGGACGCGGGAGACCACCGAGGTCTCCGCAGAAGCGGACGTGAAGGTCCACCGCGTGTCCCGGGAACTGCAGCCTCGTGACGAGGGAGAACGGAGGGACCGCTCCCGGGAGTGCGAGGAACCAGAGGACGAGACGAGGATTTGCCGCGCACGAGACAGGGAAGAGCCCGTGGTGCGCGAGAGGAGGCTCGAGCGCCAACGGGACCTGGAGGTGGAGGTCCACGAGCGCCGAAGCCGCCTCACTCGCGAGAGGGAAGAGCGAGGCGCCCCCAGAGAAGAACGGGAGGCCCACGATGGTCGTGAGTGTCGCACCCGGGAGCCCGAAGACGATGCCAGCAGACGCCGTGAAGCCGTGAGGTACGAAAGGACGCGGGAGACCACCGAGGTCTCCGCAGAAGCGGACGTGAAGGTCCACCGCGTGTCCCGGGAACTGCAGCCTCGTGACGAGGGAGAACGGAGGGACCGCTCCCGGGAGTGCGAGGAACCAGAGGACGAGACGAGGATTTGCCGCGCACGAGACAGGGAAGAGCCCGTGGTGCGCGAGAGGAGGCTCGAGCGCCAACGGGACCTGGAGGTGGAGGTCCACGAGCGCCGAAGCCGCCTCACTCGCGAGAGGGAAGAGCGAGGCGCCCCCAGAGAAGAACGGGAGGCCCACGATGGTCGTGAGTGTCGCACCCGGGAGCCCGAAGACGATGCCAGCAGACGCCGTGAAGCCGTGAGGTACGAAAGGACGCGGGAGACCACCGAGGTCTCCGCAGAAGCGGACGTGAAGGTCCACCGCGTGTCCCGGGAACTGCAGCCTCGTGACGAGGGAGAACGGAGGGACCGCTCCCGGGAGTGCGAGGAACCAGAGGACGAGACGAGGATTTGCCGCGCACGAGACAGGGAAGAGCCCGTGGTGCGCGAGAGGAGGCTCGAGCGCCAACGGGACCTGGAGGTGGAGGTCCACGAGCGCCGAAGCCGCCTCACTCGCGAGAGGGAAGAGCGAGGCGCCCCCAGAGAAGAACGGGAGGCCCACGATGGTCGTGAGTGTCGCACCCGGGAGCCCGAAGACGATGCCAGCAGACGCCGTGAAGCCGTGAGGTACGAAAGGACGCGGGAGACCACCGAGGTCTCCGCAGAAGCGGACGTGAAGGTCCACCGCGTGTCCCGGGAACTGCAGCCTCGTGACGAGGGAGAACGGAGGGACCGCTCCCGGGAGTGCGAGGAACCAGAGGACGAGACGAGGATTTGCCGCGCACGAGACAGGGAAGAGCCCGTGGTGCGCGAGAGGAGGCTCGAGCGCCAACGGGACCTGGAGGTGGAGGTCCACGAGCGCCGAAGCCGCCTCACTCGCGAGAGGGAAGAGCGAGGCGCCCCCAGAGAAGAACGGGAGGCCCACGATGGTCGTGAGTGTCGCACCCGGGAGCCCGAAGACGATGCCAGCAGACGCCGTGAAGCCGTGAGGTACGAAAGGACGCGGGAGACCACCGAGGTCTCCGCAGAAGCGGACGTGAAGGTCCACCGCGTGTCCCGGGAACTGCAGCCTCGTGACGAGGGAGAACGGAGGGACCGCTCCCGGGAGTGCGAGGAACCAGAGGACGAGACGAGGATTTGCCGCGCACGAGACAGGGAAGAGCCCGTGGTGCGCGAGAGGAGGCTCGAGCGCCAACGGGACCTGGAGGTGGAGGTCCACGAGCGCCGAAGCCGCCTCACTCGCGAGAGGGAAGAGCGAGGCGCCCCCAGAGAAGAACGGGAGGCCCACGATGGTCGTGAGTGTCGCACCCGGGAGCCCGAAGACGATGCCAGCAGACGCCGTGAAGCCGTGAGGTACGAAAGGACGCGGGAGACCACCGAGGTCTCCGCAGAAGCGGACGTGAAGGTCCACCGCGTGTCCCGGGAACTGCAGCCTCGTGACGAGGGAGAACGGAGGGACCGCTCCCGGGAGTGCGAGGAACCAGAGGACGAGACGAGGATTTGCCGCGCACGAGACAGGGAAGAGCCCGTGGTGCGCGAGAGGAGGCTCGAGCGCCAACGGGACCTGGAGGTGGAGGTCCACGAGCGCCGAAGCTGCCTCACTCGCGAGAGGGAAGAGCGAGGCGCCCCCAGAGAAGAACGGGAGGCCCACGATGGTCGTGAGTGTCGCACCCGGGAGCCCGAAGACGATGCCAGCAGACGCCGTGAAGCCGTGAGGTACGAAAGGACGCGGGAGACCACCGAGGTCTCCGCAGAAGCGGACGTGAAGGTCCACCGCGTGTCCCGGGAACTGCAGCCTCGTGACGAGGGAGAACGGAGGGACCGCTCCCGGGAGTGCGAGGAACCAGAGGACGAGAC
This sequence comes from Anser cygnoides, assembly GCF_040182565.1. Classification (NCBI taxonomy): domain Eukaryota; kingdom Metazoa; phylum Chordata; class Aves; order Anseriformes; family Anatidae; genus Anser; species Anser cygnoides. The sequence continues at coordinate 2,094,980 of NC_089905.1, read as the reverse complement.
GAGGATTTGCCGCGCACGAGACAGGGAAGAGCCCGTGGTGCGCGAGAGGAGGCTCGAGCGCCAACGGGACCTGGAGGTGGAGGTCCACGAGCGCCGAAGCCGCCTCACTCGCGAGAGGGAAGAGCGAGGCGCCCCCAGAGAAGAACGGGAGGCCCACGATGGTCGTGAGTGTCGCACCCGGGAGCCCGAAGACGATGCCAGCAGACGCCGTGAAGCCGTGAGGTACGAAAGGACGCGGGAGACCACCGAGGTCTCCGCAGAAGCGGACGTGAAGGTCCACCGCGTGTCCCGGGAACTGCAGCCTCGTGACGAGGGAGAACGGAGGGACCGCTCCCGGGAGTGCGAGGAACCAGAGGACGAGACGAGGATTTGCCGCGCACGAGACAGGGAAGAGCCCGTGGTGCGCGAGAGGAGGCTCGAGCGCCAACGGGACCTGGAGGTGGAGGTCCACGAGCGCCGAAGCCGCCTCACTCGCGAGAGGGAAGAGCGAGGCGCCCCCAGAGAAGAACGGGAGGCCCACGATGGTCGTGAGTGTCGCACCCGGGAGCCCGAAGACGATGCCAGCAGACGCCGTGAAGCCGTGAGGTACGAAAGGACGCGGGAGACCACCGAGGTCTCCGCAGAAGCGGACGTGAAGGTCCACCGCGTGTCCCGGGAACTGCAGCCTCGTGACGAGGGAGAACGGAGGGACCGCTCCCGGGAGTGCGAGGAACCAGAGGACGAGACGAGGATTTGCCGCGCACGAGACAGGGAAGAGCCCGTGGTGCGCGAGAGGAGGCTCGAGCGCCAACGGGACCTGGAGGTGGAGGTCCACGAGCGCCGAAGCCGCCTCACTCGCGAGAGGGAAGAGCGAGGCGCCCCCAGAGAAGAACGGGAGGCCCACGATGGTCGTGAGTGTCGCACCCGGGAGCCCGAAGACGATGCCAGCAGACGCCGTGAAGCCGTGAGGTACGAAAGGACGCGGGAGACCACCGAGGTCTCCGCAGAAGCGGACGTGAAGGTCCACCGCGTGTCCCGGGAACTGCAGCCTCGTGACGAGGGAGAACGGAGGGACCGCTCCCGGGAGTGCGAGGAACCAGAGGACGAGACGAGGATTTGCCGCGCACGAGACAGGGAAGAGCCCGTGGTGCGCGAGAGGAGGCTCGAGCGCCAACGGGACCTGGAGGTGGAGGTCCACGAGCGCCGAAGCCGCCTCACTCGCGAGAGGGAAGAGCGAGGCGCCCCCAGAGAAGAACGGGAGGCCCACGATGGTCGTGAGTGTCGCACCCGGGAGCCCGAAGACGATGCCAGCAGACGCCGTGAAGCCGTGAGGTACGAAAGGACGCGGGAGACCACCGAGGTCTCCGCAGAAGCGGACGTGAAGGTCCACCGCGTGTCCCGGGAACTGCAGCCTCGTGACGAGGGAGAACGGAGGGACCGCTCCCGGGAGTGCGAGGAACCAGAGGACGAGACGAGGATTTGCCGCGCACGAGACAGGGAAGAGCCCGTGGTGCGCGAGAGGAGGCTCGAGCGCCAACGGGACCTGGAGGTGGAGGTCCACGAGCGCCGAAGCCGCCTCACTCGCGAGAGGGAAGAGCGAGGCGCCCCCAGAGAAGAACGGGAGGCCCACGATGGTCGTGAGTGTCGCACCCGGGAGCCCGAAGACGATGCCAGCAGACGCCGTGAAGCCGTGAGGTACGAAAGGACGCGGGAGACCACCGAGGTCTCCGCAGAAGCGGACGTGAAGGTCCACCGCGTGTCCCGGGAACTGCAGCCTCGTGACGAGGGAGAACGGAGGGACCGCTCCCGGGAGTGCGAGGAACCAGAGGACGAGACGAGGATTTGCCGCGCACGAGACAGGGAAGAGCCCGTGGTGCGCGAGAGGAGGCTCGAGCGCCAACGGGACCTGGAGGTGGAGGTCCACGAGCGCCGAAGCCGCCTCACTCGCGAGAGGGAAGAGCGAGGCGCCCCCAGAGAAGAACGGGAGGCCCACGATGGTCGTGAGTGTCGCACCCGGGAGCCCGAAGACGATGCCAGCAGACGCCGTGAAGCCGTGAGGTACGAAAGGACGCGGGAGACCACCGAGGTCTCCGCAGAAGCGGACGTGAAGGTCCACCGCGTGTCCCGGGAACTGCAGCCTCGTGACGAGGGAGAACGGAGGGACCGCTCCCGGGAGTGCGAGGAACCAGAGGACGAGACGAGGATTTGCCGCGCACGAGACAGGGAAGAGCCCGTGGTGCGCGAGAGGAGGCTCGAGCGCCAACGGGACCTGGAGGTGGAGGTCCACGAGCGCCGAAGCCGCCTCACTCGCGAGAGGGAAGAGCGAGGCGCCCCCAGAGAAGAACGGGAGGCCCACGATGGTCGTGAGTGTCGCACCCGGGAGCCCGAAGACGATGCCAGCAGACGCCGTGAAGCCGTGAGGTACGAAAGGACGCGGGAGACCACCGAGGTCTCCGCAGAAGCGGACGTGAAGGTCCACCGCGTGTCCCGGGAACTGCAGCCTCGTGACGAGGGAGAACGGAGGGACCGCTCCCGGGAGTGCGAGGAACCAGAGGACGAGACGAGGATTTGCCGCGCACGAGACAGGGAAGAGCCCGTGGTGCGCGAGAGGAGGCTCGAGCGCCAACGGGACCTGGAGGTGGAGGTCCACGAGCGCCGAAGCCGCCTCACTCGCGAGAGGGAAGAGCGAGGCGCCCCCAGAGAAGAACGGGAGGCCCACGATGGTCGTGAGTGTCGCACCCGGGAGCCCGAAGACGATGCCAGCAGACGCCGTGAAGCCGTGAGGTACGAAAGGACGCGGGAGACCACCGAGGTCTCCGCAGAAGCGGACGTGAAGGTCCACCGCGTGTCCCGGGAACTGCAGCCTCGTGACGAGGGAGAACGGAGGGACCGCTCCCGGGAGTGCGAGGAACCAGAGGACGAGACGAGGATTTGCCGCGCACGAGACAGGGAAGAGCCCGTGGTGCGCGAGAGGAGGCTCGAGCGCCAACGGGACCTGGAGGTGGAGGTCCACGAGCGCCGAAGCCGCCTCACTCGCGAGAGGGAAGAGCGAGGCGCCCCCAGAGAAGAACGGGAGGCCCACGATGGTCGTGAGTGTCGCACCCGGGAGCCCGAAGACGATGCCAGCAGACGCCGTGAAGCCGTGAGGTACGAAAGGACGCGGGAGACCACCGAGGTCTCCGCAGAAGCGGACGTGAAGGTCCACCGCGTGTCCCGGGAACTGCAGCCTCGTGACGAGGGAGAACGGAGGGACCGCTCCCGGGAGTGCGAGGAACCAGAGGACGAGACGAGGATTTGCCGCGCACGAGACAGGGAAGAGCCCGTGGTGCGCGAGAGGAGGCTCGAGCGCCAACGGGACCTGGAGGTGGAGGTCCACGAGCGCCGAAGCCGCCTCACTCGCGAGAGGGAAGAGCGAGGCGCCCCCAGAGAAGAACGGGAGGCCCACGATGGTCGTGAGTGTCGCACCCGGGAGCCCGAAGACGATGCCAGCAGACGCCGTGAAGCCGTGAGGTACGAAAGGACGCGGGAGACCACCGAGGTCTCCGCAGAAGCGGACGTGAAGGTCCACCGCGTGTCCCGGGAACTGCAGCCTCGTGACGAGGGAGAACGGAGGGACCGCTCCCGGGAGTGCGAGGAACCAGAGGACGAGACGAGGATTTGCCGCGCACGAGACAGGGAAGAGCCCGTGGTGCGCGAGAGGAGGCTCGAGCGCCAACGGGACCTGGAGGTGGAGGTCCACGAGCGCCGAAGCCGCCTCACTCGCGAGAGGGAAGAGCGAGGCGCCCCCAGAGAAGAACGGGAGGCCCACGATGGTCGTGAGTGTCGCACCCGGGAGCCCGAAGACGATGCCAGCAGACGCCGTGAAGCCGTGAGGTACGAAAGGACGCGGGAGACCACCGAGGTCTCCGCAGAAGCGGACGTGAAGGTCCACCGCGTGTCCCGGGAACTGCAGCCTCGTGACGAGGGAGAACGGAGGGACCGCTCCCGGGAGTGCGAGGAACCAGAGGACGAGACGAGGATTTGCCGCGCACGAGACAGGGAAGAGCCCGTGGTGCGCGAGAGGAGGCTCGAGCGCCAACGGGACCTGGAGGTGGAGGTCCACGAGCGCCGAAGCCGCCTCACTCGCGAGAGGGAAGAGCGAGGCGCCCCCAGAGAAGAACGGGAGGCCCACGATGGTCGTGAGTGTCGCACCCGGGAGCCCGAAGACGATGCCAGCAGACGCCGTGAAGCCGTGAGGTACGAAAGGACGCGGGAGACCACCAAGGTCTCCGCAGAAGCGGACGTGAAGGTCCACCGCGTGTCCCGGGAACTGCAGCCTCGTGACGAGGGAGAACGGAGGGACCGCTCCCGGGAGTGCGAGGAACCAGAGGACGAGACGAGGATTTGCCGCGCACGAGACAGGGAAGAGCCCGTGGTGCGCGAGAGGAGGCTCGAGCGCCAACGGGACCTGGAGGTGGAGGTCCACGAGCGCCGAAGCCGCCTCACTCGCGAGAGGGAAGAGCGAGGCGCCCCCAGAGAAGAACGGGAGGCCCACGATGGTCGTGAGTGTCGCACCCGGGAGCCCGAAGACGATGCCAGCAGACGCCGTGAAGCCGTGAGGTACGAAAGGACGCGGGAGACCACCGAGGTCTCCGCAGAAGCGGACGTGAAGGTCCACCGCGTGTCCCGGGAACTGCAGCCTCGTGACGAGGGAGAACGGAGGGACCGCTCCCGGGAGTGCGAGGAACCAGAGGACGAGACGAGGATTTGCCGCGCACGAGACAGGGAAGAGCCCGTGGTGCGCGAGAGGAGGCTCGAGCGCCAACGGGACCTGGAGGTGGAGGTCCACGAGCGCCGAAGCCGCCTCACTCGCGAGAGGGAAGAGCGAGGCGCCCCCAGAGAAGAACGGGAGGCCCACGATGGTCGTGAGTGTCGCACCCGGGAGCCCGAAGACGATGCCAGCAGACGCCGTGAAGCCGTGAGGTACGAAAGGACGCGGGAGACCACCGAGGTCTCCGCAGAAGCGGACGTGAAGGTCCACCGCGTGTCCCGGGAACTGCAGCCTCGTGACGAGGGAGAACGGAGGGACCGCTCCCGGGAGTGCGAGGAACCAGAGGACGAGACGAGGATTTGCCGCGCACGAGACAGGGAAGAGCCCGTGATGCGCGAGAGGAGGCTCGAGCGCCAACGGGACCTGGAGGTGGAGGTCCACGAGCGCCGAAGCCGCCTCACTCGCGAGAGGGAAGAGCGAGGCGCCCCCAGAGAAGAACGGGAGACCCACAAAGAGGAGGAAAGGAAGAGCCTCTACCAAACAGTTGATGTTGATAGTGGAGACCTCTGTCCCCCTGGGGAAATTTCATCTGTTACCGACATGAGGGTCCGTTATATACCTGCTGACCCTGACATACAGCCAGAGGTTCAGGTCCTCCCTGGTCCCTGCGAGCCTCAGACCATCGCGTACCTGATCCATGTAATCCAGAACCTGAATGATCCCAATGCTACCACTTATGAGATTGTCTGTCATCAGCCCCACAACCTGGAGCAGCCTATCTATGTGCGAAAATGCTATGTGTCACCCCAGGCACCAGCTGTGCCATGCGTAGAGAGCAGTGTCCCAAAGGCAGAATCCTGTAAGGACGATGGCAAAACACGCGAGGCTGAAGAGCCACAGCACAAGGACATGTGCAGGATGAAACTAGGTATGGATGAGTGTCAAAAACGGCAGCTGCCAGCTTCCAGCTCCCAGGAAAACTCAGAGGAGCTTGATGAGCCTCAGAAAGCTGAATTGAAAGACGGGTCTGCAGTAGGGGTGAAGGTAGCATCTCAGCAGGCTTCTGCCCCCGAATCAGATGGTGTGAAGAGTGATAATCACCAGGTTGAGCCCAGGGAGGATGGGAGTGACAACCAGCACCCCAGAATGCCCGATGCAGAAGAAAAGAAGTACCAGTGCCAGGGTGATGGATCAAAAGCCAACAGGGAGAAGGTCCCACAGGAGTCTGAATCCAGCTGCCAGGTGAGCAAAGACAGGGAGGCCAAGAGCTGCCTGCCTCTATCACAGGCTCCAGAGCCACAGAAAGCTCATGAGCCAGGCCAGCGAGCTGTAGAAGAGCAATGTCCCCAGCCACCCCGAAGGGATGAAGCTGACTGCTGCCAAGAGGATGAAGAGCTTCCCCCACCAGAGAGGAGCTGCCAGCCACGAGAGGAGGAAAACATCAAGAAGAGCCCACAGCAAGAAAGCAGTGACCAGCCTCAACAGGAAGAGGAACCCCGTCTTTGCACCAAGCAGAGCCAGGGCTCCCCCGGCCCCGTGGCTTCACAGAAGGCAACGAGCCAACCTGCTAGGGATGAGGCCAAGGCATCTTAAGGGGTCATCCCCTCTGTGGCATTGGTGAGGTTTCTCCAAGCCTCTCTGAGGATCATTTCTGCTCTCTGCTTTCAGCTTAGGATGCCACCGTGCAGTGGCACAGAAGTGTTCAATTCAAAGGGTTAACGGGGCTCTGTGAGGTGTCAAGTGGCTTTGGGGGGTTTCCAGCTAACACATCCTCAGCAACCAGGGAAGGCAGAGAGCTATGCCAGGATCCGCAGCTCCTGCCTTCCTGCATCATGTCTATCAACCCCAATGCAGTATTTAGTCACTTTTCTGTTCTAATTGGATTCCTTGGGTCTCTCAGTCCTTTGTGTCCCTGTCATCTCTTTTACCCTGGGGCATGACAGTTCTGCATCTCAGTGCACTCACATCTCCCTAGCCCCATGGCTGGCTCTCCTGCTTGTTAGCTTCTGCTGTGCAATGCAAAAAATAATAATAATAATAATCCCAGGAGCTTAACCATACTCTTTCTGGGGCCCGAAAATTGTTGAGACTGGGATAAACACCTTTGTAGGCTCATAGCTTTTGGTTACACCTTTCTGCTCTCCTGGAAACTGAGCAGAATCCCAGTTCCAGCATCACGGACGCTTTGAAGCATCTGAGTTCTGCTGCGGTTACTGCAGGGTAATGGTGGTGGTGGGGGTGGGGGGGTCATTCTCTACTTCACAATGATGTATTGCATGAAAAATCACAATAAACAGCTGATGACTGCACTGACTGCTGCCATCCTTCATCCTTCCTTCTAATTTCTACAAGGGCTTCAGCCCACTGGGAGGGTGTCCCAGTTCAGATCACCCATCCCTCCTGATTCTAGGCACTTAATCCAGATAGGGGCTGCTGAAAATTACAAATGTCCCCTACTGTATGCCTTGGAGCCCATACACTTCTAACCTTGTGGTCCTCACTATAGATCTGCATAATTCCAAGGGCTCCCAGTGTACACTGTGATCCCAGATCCATGCAGAGATGGGCAGGTAGGAGCCACCCAGGTGCAGTTTCCCGGCCTCAGGTATCCACTTGCCTTTTCCCCTGAATTACCCCACAAGCAGGCCCATTCATGGGTCCTCAGGCAGTAGAGAGGCAACAGCACAGCATGCAAAATGCTCCAGATCCCACATACGGTGCACTTGGCCATGGATGGAGACATTCATGACCCCTCCCTGGAGAAAACCTGATTTAATTCACTTTCCTTTCTCTTGAGCAAGAGAGAATCAATTCTCTCAGCAGCAGATGGGGCTGCAGTTTTGCAAGAAGAGCGAGAAGCGAGGATGACCCCAGCAGTGGCTGAGACTTGCGCCTAGGTGCAACCAGAGCTCTCTGGCTGGTGCTGGGGCTGGCCAGGAGGAACAAGGGCAGCTCAGGTCCACCAGAGCCTGACGCGGCACTCAGGCCTTCTCTCTTGGCCAGCCACAGCCATTTTCCTGGCATGGTTTGGACGTGGTGCTAGGGGTACTCAGAGGGGTCTGTCCCAGCTGGGGCAGACGGATGCACTGGCACTGCTCTCTGCCACCCCTCTCTCATGCACGTGACCGTTGCATGTCCCGGTGACAAACATATGGCAGCACAGATGGTGCGTCTGCAAACGGTGCCAGCGCCTTGATCGCAAACACACACAGCAGCAGCAGCAAGAAATAGAAATCTCCCCAAATCCCACACCGCAGCCAGGCTGGGGCCAGGCCACAGCCCCTCCGGGATTTGCTCTTGCAAAGGGGGAGATAAAAGCTAGGGGGAGATAAAAGCCGGGCGGAGGAGCGAGCATTGCTGCAGCGCTCAGGAAACACAAAGAGGAGGCTGCAAACCGCAGGTGGAAGCGCAGACCAAAGAGCAGAAGCCTTCCTGCCCTCAGCGCCCCGCATCAGAAAATCTTTTTGATTCATTTGCAATGAACTATTTATGGGATTTAGGGTGGTGGTGGAGAAGGTATTTTTCCCCAATACACAGATAAAAATATGGGAAGGGAATTGGGGAAAGAAAGGAAGGAAATGAGATTGAGGATGTTTGCCCCCCAACCTCTCCACTCCACGCCTCCCCCTTCCTCCCCTCAAAGCTTTTGGGCAAAAATCGGGGCCAGGGCGGGCGGCTCCGTATCCACACTGAGTGCCAAGGACGTCACCACACGGCGATTGCAGCGACGGCGTGGGCAAGGCCAGGCTGACGTGTCCGAGCAGCCTCCCAGGTGCCGCAGGATGGGGAGGGGCAGGGCAGGGCTGGTGAGGACACCCCCGGGGCAGAGGCACCCAGCAGGACAGTTTCTGCCCCCGTAGCCCCCCAGCCGGGAGAGAGGTGGGCCCAAAACTTTGCCTTTTGGTGTCTCCTCTCCCTCTTCTGCTTCTCCCTGTCTTCAGCCTTCCAGCGGCACAGGGACTGAGGCTGCTTGGGACAAATCCTGCCTGCAGCAGGACCCCAGGGGGCTGCCTTCACCCCTAGAGAGCAGCTGCCCCCTTTTTTACAGCAGGTTGAGCTTGTAACACGTTATTGGCAAATAATAACAGGTTATTGGCAAAGCTCTGCCGGTGGTGAGCACAGGAAGGGGCAGGGACACGGGGGGGGGGTCTGCCCTCAGGGGTGCCCAAAGCTCGCTGGAGGAAGAGGAAGGCCCGAGGGTACTGTGGGGAGCAGCGAGGCAGCTCCAGGGCTCAGCCCTGAGAAGACTGGGTTTAAAAAAAAAAAAAAAAAGGCATAAAGAGACAAGTAGACAAAACTAAGGGGAAAAAAAAAAAAAACGGACAAAAGAGGAAATGGAAGCATGAAAAAATGAAACGCAGGAGGGAAGAGGATGGAGGGCCCGGAGGAGGGGCCCAGGCCGAGGTGGGGACCGCAGGCACGTCGGGATCTGCCGTTAGAGCCGCCGATTGCCCAACGTGGCCCAGGGGGCTGAGCCGGGGCTGGGCGCTGGCAGGGCGGTGGCGGACGAGGCTCACACCCGTCTCGATTCTACCTCGCACCGAACCGCGGTCCTGCCGAGCCCGGAGCCCCAGCCATGGTGAGTGAGCACGACCCCGGGCCTGGGGGAGAGGGCGTTGGAGCGTTTCCCTCAGGGAAGAGGCCCCGAGCTGGAAGCGAGCCGGGTCTTGGCACTGGGAAGAGGGAACGGGGCCAAGGGCTGAGCTCAGCCTCCTCGGGGAAGGGGGGTTTGGAAGGGGGCTCAGAGTGGGAGAGCAGAGGGGCCCGGGGCTGCCGGAAAACAGCAAGGGGACATTTGCCCCCTATTTATCCCCCCTCAGTCCCTTCCCCTCCCTTCACCTTCCTCTTTCCAGTGCTGCTCCCCCTGCCCAGCACTGGGCCCAGGGCTGTGGCTTCGCCTCCACTGAGCTCACAGCACCAGGGCTGGGGGCTCAGGGGGACCAGCAGATGAAAAAACGAGGTTCAGGAAGGAAGCAACTCGGTTCCACTTCACTTTAACCAAAAAAGGCTGAATTCAGCCTCAGGCGGGGCAGGATGTGGCAGGGAGTCCCCAGGATGCTGAGGTTAGGGAGGGAAGGGCGGACTCCACCCAGCCCTGCCTGCGAGGTCCCTTTTCCCAAAAACTGGAGCCCTGGGGAGGGGGAAGAGCCCCATGTTCCCGGTGCCCCCTCGCTTTTAGGGCCTGGCTGGCCCTGCTGGAGGCTCAGGAGCCACCCCAGCTCCCCCAGCCCAGGCAGCAGCAGTTTGGGGAGCCAACTCCGCTGCTGCTCCGCTCACATTTTTCTCTGGTGACTCAGAGTTTCTCCTCTGGCCAGGCAGGGCAGGGGGAGGGAAAGGAAGGTTTATCTTCCAGCCCAGCCATGCTGGAGAGCGCTGAGTAAGCCAGAGGGAGCAGCCCTCCTCCTCCCTCCGCCTGCTGGTGTCTCCCCAGGGAATTTTCCATGCTCCCAAGGCACCCAGGTGCTGCCCAAACCACTCCCTGCCCCTCCCCTGGGTCCCTCCTCACCGAAGAGCTGTGCAGGTCACCAAAAAAAAAGGAATACCGAGGAAAAAATGCACCTGGACAGGTTGGGCACAGCAGGCTCCCTAAAGGGGATGTCAGGAGGTCTCTCTCAGCCCAGCCTCCCTCCAGAAGCTGTCTGTGCTCTTCTGCAAGCACAGAGCTCGCTGCAAGCACGGGCCTGAGCTTCTGCTTTTGCTCCACTCCTGCAGTCCAAGGTGTCCCCCACCGAGACCGAACGCTGCATCGAGTCCCTGCTGGCCGTCTTCCAGCGGTACGCAGGGCGCGAAGGGGACAACTGCAAGCTCTCCAAGAGGGAGTTCCTGGCTTTCATGAACACTGAGCTGGCTTCCTTCACAAAGGTGAGTGAAATCCAGGCCAGGAGTCGCCCGTGGCAGTTAACGACTTCAGCCACATGAGTATGGGGGAGGGGGGACAGGGGAAAGACCTCACTTCTACCAGAAGCCAGAGCAGAGCCTGATTGGAGTTGCCCCAGCTAAATTCTGCTTCCCTCTGCCAAACCCTTGCTGCTGGTGATGAACTCAGCAGCTGCGGGTTTGTACCTGGGTGTGTACAGCAAAGGACAGCTTTGCCTCGAGGCAGACATTGATCCCAATCTCTTTTTTTGCAGAATCAGAAGGACCCAGCTGTCCTGGACAGGATGATGAAGAAACTCGATTTGAACAGTGACGGGCAGCTGGACTTCCAGGAGTTCCTGAACCTCATTGGAGGCATCGCAGTGGCCTGCCACGACGCCTTGCTTATTCAGGCCCCTAACCACTAGTCCCAGCAACTTTCATCTGCCCCACCACTACCAACATTCCTCAAACAAAACCCATGCAAAACTGGAAGGAGCGCCCTTAAGATTGGGACATTCCCACTCCCCCTTTTTATGAATAAAATAAAGGTTTAAAATCCTAGCGTACGGCATGGTTTTATTTCAGAGAAAGAACTAGGCAACTAGTCCAGCCACAGAGGGAGCAGGAACTCTAGGTTTTCTGCTTCTCCACTGGTGCAAGAACATAAGGTTCAACTTGTCACTCCTGGAAACTACAATCTGCCTGGCTCTGAAGACCCTCCAGGCTGCTAAGTACCACATGGAAAGCCACAGTAATACCAACCAGTACAACTAGACATGGGAAGGTGAGGACAATTTGAGCACAGGCCAACAGCAGTTCCACACTAATAATTAGCAGAAGCAGCCCCTGCTGGCATGATTCATTATTTCATTACTGCTGCCTCCATTTTCTGGAAACTTCAGAACTCTTCAGATCTGGCAGCTCAACAGCACAAATGAGGGGGAGGTGGGACGTGAAAAGAGGAAATGTAATGTGGTATCTGCTGTAAATCAGTAAGAACAACTAAGCTGCAGAACAGGAAGATCTAGACAGTCAATTTACTTTATTCATGTAGTAAGAGGCAGATCATGTTGAGAAATGCTACTAGGACAACAAAACAGTCAACACTAGCACTTGGTTGCCTAGCTGCTCTCCAGCCACTTCTGAGGGCAGCAGTGCTGCCCTGAGCAGGGACAGGCCCTGCCTCGGTACCGGTTCCAGACAGTGCCAGCCTCTTTTTGAGACCCAGGCTTGACTCCTCCTGCTGCCCAGGTTGCAGCAGGATCTTTGAGCACTTCTTTTAGGAGCCCAACACTAAAGGACGTGAGAGGCAGTCCTTGTCTCTTGAGCAGTTTCTATTGAGCGCACTGTACTATACCCAGGTCTCAGCAAGAACTACACTTTATCCTCTGGATAAAAAATGCCTGGAAGCAATGGTACACAAAACATCACATCAGCTGGATCAGATGTGAAAACAGGATCCCAAGTTAGAAACAGGATCCCTACTTAGAAGCAGCTGAGAGTCTCGCTACAGCATTCCTGGGTGGGGAAGAGCAGTTATGACACAGCACAGGCATAGCTACGGTGAAGAGACAACTAGAAGCTGGAATGGTGGGAGGTGAAAGTTTCCACACTGTGCTGTGAAACGGGACCATTTCCCTCTGATCCCACACCTCCCTGGGATGGGCACGTGCCTTAGCGGAACTGGAGTGGGCTGATCCGCAGCCCGATGACATCCTTGCCGATCTCTGTCACCTGAAGGATAAAAGGGAGATAATTAACGTTCAAAAGTAACAAAACAGCCTGACCCTGTATGTTCCGCTGACAGCCTAGATGGTTCTGAAGAACACACATTGCCAGTCGCTGCAATGTCAGTCCCTGAAGGGGACTTTTAAGCTACACTGTATTTCACAATTCCCAATCTGCTCCACCCCAAATGCCAAGTTCCCTGCCACTGACCCAAAACCCATGCTGACTCAAGATAGGGGGCACAAGGGGGAAGCTGCTGGAATCCATTCCAGCAGAAAACATCACAGACTGGGTCGCAACAGAGACTCCCTTACTGTTGTGACACGGCAGATCTGCCCCTGGAACTCAGGGCAGTAGCAGGCTCCACTAAGTGGACACTTCTCCACGGGCTTGCCACGATAGATGGGTCGGTAAGAGGCGGCACAGATGTCAAAGGGGTTGTGCATGTCGTAGTTAAGCTGGTAGGTGTCAGTGGGATTCTTCTCACACGCTGACAAGATCTTGCGGGTCTGCAAAAAGCAACCACATCAACCAGAGGTGCAGCTAGGAAGCAGTCCAAATAGGGTCTGCCACAGCAAATATTTCTGGCAGTGCACCTCACAGACATACCTGCTGGGCCACCTCAGGCTTCGGACCCAGCTCTAGCAGCCGACGAGCAAAAGTAGCAGCTGTCTTGAAGTTTTTGAGTTTGAAGAAGAGGTTAAGTGCAGTGCGCAGTACCAAGATCATGTGGACAGGCTGCAGGTTGGAGTGGGTGAAATAGGCAGCCATCTGCAGCGGGGGCAAGGAGGAAAAGTGGGGATGCAATCATTACCTAGGACGTGAGAAACTGGATGCCCTGAAAATGCTCCAAGAAACACACCGACCCCTCCCAGGTAATCACTGCCACATCTGCTTTGAAGGCAGGAAATAGAATTCAGGATTCCTGACGCTTTTTTAAACCCAAAGGCTTCTCCCAGGCACTCAGCATGGAAATTCAGAGTTATTGTACCTCACAGATTCGCTTCTGGTGCTCCAGGGTCTCCTTGGGCAGCTTCTTCCGCTCAATCTCCATTGAGAGGCCTACGATATACTCCCGGCAAATGGCTATCAGCTGCTGGGCCTTTGGGAGAGGAAGACGGAGTCAAGCATTTGGCCTCCTGCCCCAGGGGCATGCAGACAATACGGACAGAAGAGATCTGCCCCTTACCTCAGCAATCTCCTGCTTGTTGTCTACCACCAGCAAGGGCACACTGAGCAAGATGGAGCGGAACTTCTCCACAGCCTCCTCAAACTTGCCAGCTGTAGTGAGCTGGTAGCACAGCTGCAAGCGCTGGATCAGGTCATTAAGCTTCAGTCCCACAGCAGGGAGAGCATTCTTCAAGCCAGCTTCTTTCCTGGGGGCAGAGAGGGGATGGGGGTACAAGCAGGACTAATACAGGGGCCAGCAAGAACACACCTGCATTACACAGTCAGCTCAGCTGCAAATACCAGCAACGTTTTGACCCAGGGCCATGCTGTTTTTCTTGGCCATTAGCTTAGCATAAAAGACACCTGTGCTTCCATTAGTTGTCACATTCAGTGCCCAGCTCTCTTTGCATTAACACACTAGAAAAATCTGGCTCATTTTTCTACAGCAGTTTCCAGCCACCACTAAAAATACACATCTGTGTTTCTCTAGACATCCCAAGCTTTAGCCTAGCTTTGTCAGAGGCAGGGCATTAGTGACAGAAAAGACAACACCCGACTGCCTCACTCTGTTTTCACCAAAAAAAATAAAAATAGCTCTTCAACATCTTAACATCTAACCATCAGCAGAAAAATCCCACTAAAGATGGAACACGCTTCCTATTAACGTCCAGCAAACAGGAAGGCTCCTCCCTTCAGAACTGAGAGTGAAAGACTCAGGGAGGTATACGGCACCAGGAAAAAAGCACAGAAGAGGAACTAACCCAGCTGCTTACCAGTTGCGATGTGGGTATCCATACATGGTAGGGAGACATGGCAGGGCTTGGTAGGTCGTACGGCCACGGGCATAGGTCTGCAGGAACAGCTGCTTGTAGGGTCCAAAGTTTGTTACTCCTACCTGGTCATGAAGGAGCTGGAAAGAATACATTGATGTGCTGAATAAAAGCTGTCCAAGGCCATACAGAAGCCACAGTCATCACTCAGGCTCACAGAACTTCTTACTTTACATCCAGAGAAAACAACGCATAAAATGATTCACAGTAGAACACAAAACAAAGCTTCAGACTGGATCAGAAATAAAAATACATGGGAAAAGGGCATTTTTTTCCCCCAGGAACTCCAAGTGTAACTTACTCTCATCGCTGTCTCAAAGGAGCCTGCCAGAATGTGGTCAACAGGAAGCTGTGAATTGTTACACCACACCTACAAGATGGGAAAAAAACATACAAGAGGAGTTGTGCATACGCACATGTTTTTCTGATCTTACCCTCATCACCCCCCGTTCCCCTTAACAAGTTCCTGTGTTGTGCTCACAGATGAAATGTTAGTAAGGTCTAAACCTGAAAAAAGCACCAAAGCAGAAAGAAAGCAGAAAGGTTCTCAAAAATCAAAGACGTGTGCTGTTACCTGAGCTGGGCTCGTGCCCTTGGTGGGTGGCACAAAGAATCCATCCTCTGCTCCTCCTGCTGGACCAGCAGGAACATCCTGGGGGAACACACAGAGCAGCAATTAGCGTGCAAGTTTCCAGCACCCAGATGAAATCAGAGGTAGCCAAGCCTCTAATGAAGCCCATAATGCTTTTCCCCCGTCCCCACCCCACCATGACTTGTCATTGCTTTCCTAAGTAACTACAACTGGGATAAGTGAGAAGCCTCCCAAAAGCATCGTCGTCTCAACAGCCCCTTACCAGTTCAGGGGGAAGATCCAAATCTTCTTCAACTTCCCATCCACCTCCTTCTTCCTGTCCTTTACCTAGACCTTCCTCTCCAAAGCCTTCTCCAGCATCCACAAAGCCATCTGCATGGGGAGGTGGAAAAACAGTTAGAGCTCCTACACAGACACATTTTCACTTCCGTAAGACACACTCTTCAATTTACCTACCTTCGTCCAGCTGCAATTCTGCATCTTCTCCCCAGCCCTCGGTGCCAACGTTGTCAATATCAATGTCAGCAGCTAAGGCACCCCCTTTGCCTAAAAAAGAAGGACAGGATTATTCGTTTACTCATCTCTGAGTCGGCCAGGTGTTAAGAAAAGAATTAAGTTAGGCCAGCATTCTCCCCTCCAATTGCCAAATCCTATCTTGTGTTAAAAGAACAAAGATTTTTAGAAGATTTGCCGAGGATGATGTAAATACCAAGCTGCAGTCCAGCCTCTACTAGTAACACACAGCAAATCCGGGATTTAACAGCAACAGACCAGGAGCCATGGGAACAAATATCTCTGTTCTCCATATCCCAACTTCACACGACCTTCCAAGTATAAAGCAATACCTTTGCTAGCAATTGTTCCTTCAAAGAACCCCTTGGAAACAGTCAGCAGTGGCCAGTTGGTATCCAGAGGCATGACAGGAGCAGGAGGCTGCAGCAGTTTTGCATTAGGATCAATGTCTGGAATCTGAGCAGAAAGGAGCAAAAAACAGCTAAAGGCCGTATAAGGAAAATCCCGTTCTTTGACCTACCCACCTCCATGCAACACAGTCTCAAGGTTTTGTGAGTAGTGACAGAAAAGGAATATGGTGTCTCCCTCTCAGAAAGGAGCTGTCACGCCAGTCACACTAACACCATGTCCCACTGCCATCTTCTTCCCAAAACTCTAGGGTTCTTGTTATGAAGCATCAGTCACTAACCGTTTCCTTTTCAGGATCAAAGGTTTCCTTCAGGTTTTCAGCTTCCTCATCCAGACCATGAGTTGCAGCCGTGAGATAGGCCAGGGACTCTGGAATTAAGTATAACAAACATGAGTGTGTGTTCTTTGTATTCTGGAGAAAGAAAACCTCTCATACCAACAAGCATGGCCGCACTGTCAAAAGGAAAGATTAGCAGCATACTAAAGTGTACAATTACACTTCTAGGGGCGCCACTGGATTTAGGACTAGTGTGAGCAGGCAACGACTGACCACCTGAATACGCTCCAAGGTGGTTTCACATCTCCTGGATTGTATTGTGACTCTTGGGTTACTTTCTCTGTCCATCCAGTTCAGTTTCTCAGTAAGAGATTATGCTCATCTCTCTCCAGAAATTACTGTTCACCCCAAAACCTCTCCAGCTGCTCCTCAGTCCAGAGAAACACATTAGACTAACATTACTCACTTTGCCCACAGTTCTTCAGGATCCTCACTCTCTCTGCCACATCTCCTAGGTATAAGGCATTCTGGTAGTGGCCACTCATATCCTTACGGATCTCAGCTAGACAGAAACAAAAAAAAGTCACGATAGCTCTGCTGTTCTTGGCCTTCTCTGGGATGCTGCTCATTCTCTCTGGGAGCTCAGCACCTCTTAATTCATTCTCCTGCACTCACCTATCTTCATCATCTTCCGAAGCTTCTCCAGATTGCCAGTGATAAGGTAGAGAAAGGAGAGCCTATCAAAGTTCTTGGTGCGCTGGTAGCACATCTCCACAATCTGGTGATTTCCCTGCAGTAATGCCACTTCTCCCAGTTTCTCCCAGCAATTCTTGTCATCCAGAGCCTTGGCTGCTTCCAGAGCAATCTAACAAGACAATTGATGCGGTTACAAGGTCAGATCTGAAAAAAAAAATGCTCAACACACAAGACTTGAGCTTGATTCTCTGCCCAACCAAAAATACTGTGAGGGTTTGCAGAAGCAGGTTTCTCTACAGGCCTCTGTTGATAATGCCCCTTATGAAAAGCCGGAGATTACAAAGTTCACTGCACAAAATCATGCCTCCACATGAGGGCCTGCACCTTAGTAGGGCAGCTATCATCCCCAAAGTGACGACCCAAAAGACATGCCCTTCTCACGGCACCATCCGCCACCTCACCTCAATGTTGCCACACTCCAGTGCCAGGCTGAAACGGGTCTTCTCATCTTTGACAAAGTGCAGGGCCACCTCAGGGTAGCCCTTTTTCTGCAGGTAGGCAATGATGGACTGGCCCACAAGCTTAGCATTCCTCACCATGTGCAGTACCTGCAAAGAAAAGGCCCAGGCAGTGAAGCTGACGTCACTTGCAAGGCATGTTCCTGAACCCTCAGGCCATGACCAAGAAATAGCGCAGAGTTTCTCATGCCTCACCTCATCGTACTTTCTGTTAATCAATGCCAGCTTGAATTTGAACTCTGTGGGATCAATGGTGAGGACCCTGGGGCGGCATTCTCTGTCCAGGCAGTACACGTTGTTCCCCTTCACACGGGTGACATAGATAGGAAGGTCCAGGGTGCGGATGATTCCATGATCCCTATGCCAACACACAGCACATGTGCACACCAACATTTCTGTATGGCCACATCCCCTACCTCAGAGGAGGCTCACTATGCTATTTTAGCCTGCAAGCCCCAGTCAGACGAATAGAGCAGCCACCCAACCCAGCAATAAAACACTAGCGCATAGGGTAAGCGCCCAAACATGAGCCAAGCGCATCTATTTAGCTCTAACTGTCTTGGGGTACATCCACACTGTAAAAGTGGAGTTGCACCAGCACTAACTTTGGCATCTGCCAAACAAACAAAAAATAAAAACACTGGTAGTCTGCACAAGGCCGGCCAGTTCAAGGACTCTGTTTGACTCTCAGACTTACCCTGTGGTGACAGCATATTTGATGTGGTTGCTGGTGGTATAGATGAAAACACCGCTTTCATCCCAGGCACCGCTCTTGACACGGATGTTTTCGTGGATGTTACACAGGGATTCTAGCTTTCTGTTGCAGATCATGATGGCTGGAGACAAAAGCAGAAAGGAGGAGGATCAGGTAACTCTACTCTTAAATATCTGACTCTGACTTAGAGCTTCTCTCTTCCACAGTCCCAGAAATAGGGACTATATTCAGATTTAGACATTAAGGAGATGATAGTAACCACAACAAAATTGTCACCATCTGCCCTTTTTTTTTTTTTTTTTTAAGAAAGACAAAATAGCTGATCCTTTTTGAGGAATATAGCAAATCATCTGTTCTATAAGCTTGCAAAAAGGTTTTACTGAAGAGAAAAAGCAGCAGGGCTCACACTGAATCCGTCTGCAGCTGCACCTTCACCACTAGACACAGCACTGAGCAGTTACTCTAGCAGATCACAAAAACAGGAACACGCTCCCAGCCAAGGAACGACCTAGCATGCACTGGAATCCAGGTGAAACACTGCAGCCTCCCCTGCTTACCATGCTTGGCCAGCAGAGCTACGTGGGACATGTCAGCCGACCAGATGACGTATTTCACCTTGGAGATCTTCACCGAGGCCAGAGTCCTGGAAAAGGACAGCACTGACGTTAGAGAGTTGAACAATATGCCTCCACAGCAAGCTCTATAATCAGCTACCAGTCTCCAATACACTGAGCCCAATTTGCAGATGCTCTGAATCCTCTTGATGCAATTCTGAAGCTACAAAATCACGCAACAAAATTCAGTGTGTCTCTAGTTCAACAAAACAAAGCTTTCTCCATGCCTGTGCAGTAACAAACACATCTGAGGTGACAACTGACTTGAAAAATATGGAGATGATTAAGGATGGTTTTAACAGAACAAAGGAAATAAGGTATTTACGAGTAACATTTGCTTTAATAAATTTATCCATAACTTTCCCAGCAATACTAGAAAGACAAAGACACAGAAATAAGGAAATGAAACTCAAAGTAAATTCTGGGACATAAGCGATCAAGACACACCACATTTATCTGCTGCTAATCCAGAACCTTCTCAAACTGACAATGATGGCCAAAAGCACCAGCTACTTGTCTGTTTCTTTGTGGCTAGCAACACATAACCAGTACAAACTTGCTATCATGCTCCAATTTAAAAGCATTTTGAACAGATATAAAACCTAAGGGACAAGGCATTGGGCAAGCTTAGCTTGACTGAGTATGGGGTTTTTGATTTCTTTCCACTTTTATAGTACCCGATTCTGTAGTCACAGAATTTATAAGGATATGGCACACATCTCCCTATGATCAATGGCACAATGCCTGCAGCATAAACTGCACCTTGGCTATGTTTACACTCTGCTCTCCCTAACAGTTGTTAGCCGTGGTTTGGATCAGTCTGACGCAGCCTGCAGCTGATGCTGAATTCTGGAGTGCATTAATAGCTATTACTTGTCCCTAGAGGGCACACGCCAACAGGATTACAATATTAAAACTTCCCCCAGCAGACTGGATCTTACCGCTTCTGCTGCACGTCAAAGAGGGTGATGGAGTCTGCATCTCTCAGTAACAGGTTCCCTGTGCCAGCATAGAAAATCTCATCACAGTTCGGCACCTGCACCTTCTTCGTGATCTCATTCTTCAAGTTTTTGATTAGGATCTGCCATTCGATGAGAGGAAAACAAAACACAGCAACACAGGGCAGTCAGATAGAATATACAAAGAAATTTAGGATCGTTTTAGCTCAGAATTTTTGTATAACTGAACCTCAAGAGCCCAAGTTAAACACAAAGCCTTTCACAAGACAGGATCAGATATTATCCTTCTGGAAAACCCAACAACTTAAGTTTACCAGGGCGCAGACATAGGAGTGCGAGCTTTCCCTTTAACCCCACTGCTGTCGTTGTCAGCTAGCTGGTATAATTTTCAAGCTCTCCCTGCACTGAGTATATGAACAAAGTAATCATGAAGGGAAGGAGGGTGGGCGAACACAGGGTAAATAAAGGAGATGAGGAAGTTGTAAGGGGAGAACTGCAAGGAGAGAAAGGGAAGGCAGGGAGGAGTAACAAAACAGGTACAAGAAACTGTAATATACTAGGCAAAAAAAATACTGAATCAGTTACAAAATAAATAGATAAATACTCTGCATTGGGCAAAGAGTAAGACTTTTCTTTCCCTTTCCACCAAGTAAACTGAAGTGGGGAGAACTTTCCATGACTTTCTTTCCCCCTTCTTTCTATTTCACTCCACAAGTGAGATCAAAGACCTTTATAAAAAACTAACCTGCTTTTTCAGCATTTCCTCATTACTTGCATGCTATGAAAGCAACCTGGGTGGCTTCACAGCCCTGTTCTGGTCAGCTGTCATTTCTGAACTCACCTGCAGTAGCAGGCTTCCGGCAACTGAGCCAGCGTTTACCATAAATTAAATAATATTTCAACTCCCTACATTTTCATTGTATTATATTTCTTCATGTGTTATCTGCAGCTCACTTTCTATTGAGAATGCCTTGCCAGTCTATGTGGATCTCCAATAATTCTGTTAACCCAATCTCCCACTATTCCATTTGCACGTTTCCAAATGACAATATTCCCCGTTAAAAAGATGACCCTATTAAGCCTGTCCCCTTACCGAATGCATTCGATCCAGGACTGCAAAGCGGTTACGAGCTACCCACACAGCTGTTAGCCCGGAGGAACGTTTCCCTTCAGGGGCTAGGGAGAGAAAGACGCAGGCAGTGAATAAAACCTCTGGCAGGCTCTTATGGCAACACATTAGTCAGTCTTGTTTGATCCCATCTTGGCTGTTGTAGCTGCTTCCTACTAATTCATGTTTAACCTGAGGCTATTCGCAAGACTCATTTCCTCCCCCAATGTCCTTTCAGATCGCAGCGTGGCCAGCGCCAGCCCTTCTCTCCAGCCAAGGCACAAGACAAGTGGCTGTCTGTACCGCCAACGCCACTGCTTGGCGCTGAAGCGGGCCATCCTGGGCGACAGCACAGTCTGTCAAGCTAACGAGCAGAGCCTTGCTGGCCAAACAAACCGAGCAGCGAGGGTCCCGGCTTCAATGTAAGCCCCCCTCCCTCTCCCCCCTGCAAACTGACATAACGAGCTGGAGGAGAAAGGCTGCACTCTCCGCAGCACGCAGCTGTTCTCTCAGTTTTAAAATGCTAATACAAACACAGCGCTCTGCACGTCAGACACGCATAAAGAACCATGCTGCAGGATTTTTCAGATGCAGAGAAGGTTTTGAAACAGGAGAAGGGAACAAACAAGCGAGGCGAGAGAGTTGCTACTGCTCTGGTAAAACAAAATTTCTCCTTCTTTAGTTCGCAATCCCCCTTCGCTCTGGTCCTCCCGTTGCTCAACACGAATGTTTTTGCAGACCCACCCACCAGACTGGGGACTATTTCACCACGCACAGCACTGTTTGTGGCAGATCTACAGCCGAACAAATGACTTAAACCTGACTGCCTCAGCCCTCAGTTACTACCCTACGCAAGAAAGACTGGTCTAAATTCTATTTCCAGCTCTGCTTAGGGTTTTCTGATGGCAACTTCACCTGTTTTTCTGAATTGCCACAACGCAGCATTTTTACTGGCTTTAGATCTTTAACACTGGCTGTACCTCATTCAGAAAACGACTGAAGTATTTTACCCAAAAGATGATTAAGGGGTGATAAGGAAGTTTAGCTTCCCTTGTAGGTCAGGTAAATAAACTGAAGGGCACGAGGATGAGAAATCCAGTGCACGTGTTAAATATCTACATTACAGACCAGGGAAATCACGAGAACTCTGCATACACGGCAGTTTGTTAAAGAAAATATTTATCAGCTAGTAGAATTACACGCTGTTCTTGAAAATGCATTAAAGGTGCTTAGTTTTCATGAGGCCTTGACACCTCCTCCTCCAGAAGAGGATAAAACCTCTTCTGGAATAAACCCTTTCCTCTCTAAAAGGGTGACAAGCCAGGTGTCCCCAGACAAGTCAGCTTTGAATGACTCAATCAAAATTAATATTTATAATATCCTCAGTAGCATTTCACCTATATAAAGTTACCAAAAAGCTCCCTTTCTCTGTCTCTCCAAATATACCTGCTGACTGTACTCAGCAAAGAAACTTTCCCTTCATTAGATCTGCAGAAATCAATAGATGTGAGAACAAGCGAGCTGGATTCCAGTCTAACACATTCATCACTCCCACTCATTTCGAAATCTTTACTGCCATGACGACAGAGGCAGGAGAAACCAGCTGGAGTTTCAGATCCCAAATGGAATTCACAGTTAGGAGAAAGATTTTTTTTCTTTTCCTAAATCATGTTTTGACTTGTAAATTGCACAAAACTGATCTGGAATTTGCCGAGAGGAAGAATGAACACTGGCACCCTGGCACTGTCACTTTTACAGCCACTTTTCAGAGTATAAAACCTCTTCGAACAAAATATATATGGTTAAAATCCATCTCTGTTGACAAGCCAGGAATGCTGCCTGCTGCGTCGAAAGGGAAAATGGAAAGTTACTAATAACAAAATTATAAAATATATATTTGTAGCAGTAAAAGTTTGGGATGAACATGAATTTTTCAAGTCAGTGTCGTGTGATATAGTAAGCAGGAAGCCTGCCAAATGATGTGTGCTGCAGGGACATTGGGAAACATGAAGAAAAAAAATCCAATGAGCGGCTTACAAAAATGAAGCTTTTTTATATATAACACACACATAGCTGGAGAGAGGAGGAGGAGGAGACAGCTATACAACAATAAACGCTCACAGGAATAATGTGAAATAAGAAAGTGCCTACCATCCGGATTTTGGGAATCTGCATCCTTGGGAATGGTGTACAGATCATAGGTACTGTTCTCCAAGTTGCTGGCTCTCTGCACAAAGATGGGGGGAAAATTTCCAGGGTAGGATTTCAGAGAACTGCCATTCACAGCCTCATGCAAAGTTCTTTAGCACGTTACATAGCAAAACTTGACTTACTGTGCAGAGAAGGACAGCGTTCTCAGCTGGGTTGTATGACATGTTGAACACAGGGAACTTGGAACCGCTGAACAGAAGTCATAAATAAAAGAAAGTTACAGTGAAACAAGATTATTTCTAACACTCATCTTCACTTTTTTTTTTTTTAAATAAACTGAGTGCCAAAAAATGCTGTTTTGATGAATTTCCTGAACCACCTGGAAACACTGTAAGAACACCAGCATTTTATAAATGAAAGCTGGCATTTCAGTCTGAATTACTGCAAACTTAAAGCCAGTTACAAAAAAAAGTTACATCTATGCAGAATGTGACAATCTGACCTATCTGTACGTGAGGAACTAACAAGGGATTAAAGATGCTAGCAACGCCTTTCATAATATGCTAAGTACTCATCTCTTACCTTCGCAGCTGCATGACAGCAACATCTTTGGAACTGTTAAAATCAAGCTGGCGGAGGAAACGGTCCTTCACATAATACAGCATGTTCCCATGCACAGCATAAGCAGGCCGCTCACGCTCCAATTTGAACACAATCATGCCACCGTCATGGCCTGGGAAAAGGCATGCAAGAATTCAAACGTGAATTGAATCCTGTGGGTTTTCTCATCATGGAGATGCCAAGACCAAGCCCTTCAATGCTTTTTTTGTTTTGTTTTGTTTTTTACCTGCAGCAAAGAGGTTGAGGTTGGGATGAGCTGCCAATACCCAAAAGCGATCGTGATCACGGCGAAAGGTCTGAACACCCGTGCTAAATACGCAACATAAGAAATAAGGAGTATAAACAAAATGGAAACTCTGCCGTATGCTCCGGGTCCCCAAATAAAGATCCCAAACTTCAGACTAATCTCTAGCATTCAGCATGGGGAGTCCACACAGAGTTCAAAACACTGTATTCATAACCTTCTGCCAAATAATATATTCTCATTTAAAACATTTGCAGCAGCAACATCACTAGACAAGTCAGTCTTCTTCCACTTGCTTTCAGACAATTGTAAGCTTTGCCCATAACACGCATCTCAAAGGGACAGCAAACATGAAAAACATTTCTTTCTCAGTAATTATCAAACACTAGAACTAATGTTTTAAGAAGTTCTGGTCTTCAGTTTCTCTAAGAATAACTGCAGGCCTCTCACATGTGTAAAAACTTCCACGATGAGGTTGAGGCAGACGCCTGACATGCACTAACCGTTTCGACATATCCCAGACACGGATGCTTTTGTCTTCTGAATTGCTGAGGATCAGTTCCTGCCGGGGGTGGAAGACGGCACACGAGACATTGTTGTAATGTCCTCGGCAAGTGTCAACCTCCCAGGCCTTGGATTCTAACCAGAAGTGGAAAAGAAAGAGGAAACTAATGCTTGAACAGGTTAAGTTATTCCACAGGAGAAAACACAGCAAACACCTTAATGAAGTGGGCTCTATCAGCCTATTACTAAACCATTCCCTGCAATTTATTTTTGTGACGTTTAACTGCTAGCACAGTTTGCCTGAGAAACAGATAAACCAGGTTTCCAAAAAGGTGCAAAGAATTTTATATAGCTTAGCTGGACTGAGCTGGCAAAAGGGCATCCATTCCTGGTGAAGTGCTTCTCATTCTAGAATCATCTCCCTTTCTTATTCCATTGGCGCATATTCAAAAAAACTTTAGAGGCAATCTTTTCTGTTCCTACAAACCTCTGCTCAGCAGTGCATGCAAATCAAAAGCAGCTAGAAGTGTTTGCTCGGGAACTGAGCCCTCTTCAGACTGCAAAAGCCAACGCTGTTTGGGATTATTTACCACTGCATCCTACATACATGCTTGCAAAATGTAAATTACCTTCAGGTTCAGCCTACAAACGTTCAAACAAACTTCAGTTCTTAACACCCTTCTCCCCAGGGGTTCCCCCTGGAGAATCCACTTACCATTCATCCGCCAGATCTTCACTTGTCGATCATCAGCTCCTGACACAATAAGCGGCATTGTGGGATGGAAGGCAGCCCAGTTCACTCCACGATCGTGGCCCTACAGGGCAAAAAGAAAACAGTCACTTGAAGCAGGTTAGTGACTGAACGTAACGAGCAAAGGAAAAACGAAGTGACAAGACTGCAGACGGGCTTGCCAAGACGCAGCTCTCGCTATTTTTTGTACGCCATGCTGCTCATACCAAATGCTTAGACAGACTTTGCCCACAGTAACGAGCTTTGCAGATACCATCCTTCGTCAGCAGAGCAGCACCACTTCCCAGCTTTAACAAGCCATTACAGAATGCTGCTTCCAGTAACACAAGGCAATAATGTCCGCTATTTAATGGAGCTTTTAGCCATACAGAGAGAACAGTACTCGTTAGGTTTCAGTGCAAACGTCTCCAGATTTCAATTTACAGAATTCTTGGAGCACGTTACTCCACTGAGCCGGGGCTGGTATTTTAACTCTTTTCCCTCTGCTATTTTTCTGGCCTTTTAGAGAGTCATTTGGGTCACAAGGATTTCAACTAAACAAATTTGAAAAGGTTGTAGAGCACACACACTGACACTGTACCTCAAGAACATGCTTCACAACTGCATCTGTTGTCCCAAACAAATCCACCCCTGTTATTCCTCTGACATCCGATTCCACAGCTCCGGGGGACAGGTTCTTCTTCCTTAGGCCTTGCAGAACAAAGGGGAAGGAGAAACAGGGTGGAGGAAGCAGGAATTATATAATCAAGGCAACAATCCTTATCCAGAAACTAGTTGAGCGCTCTCCCATGTTGTTTACATACTTCTTCAGGTGGAAAGTGAGAACTTGAAGGAGTGGAAGAGGGTGAGACATATCCAGGACTCCCTTCCACTTCCTCCAAAAGCACAAGCTAAGATTAGACATACCAAAAAGAAAAGTCTGCAATGCAGTGCACCACTGAAAGGATCACCTCAGCTCACTGGGACACAGACAGTGGCACTTCAGCAAAGGGCTGAGGCATTCTGATTTCTCTTCCTCTCATTCCTCCTTCACTGAATTGAGCTTGCAGCTTTCAGGGGACTTTTCAACCATGCCACTCTGCCCAAATCCATAATCCTGAGGTCATCAATCTGCCT
The DNA here is from genome assembly GCF_040182565.1 of Anser cygnoides. Lineage (NCBI taxonomy): Eukaryota > Metazoa > Chordata > Aves > Anseriformes > Anatidae > Anser > Anser cygnoides. The sequence continues at coordinate 2,068,877 of NC_089905.1, read as the reverse complement.
GGGCACAGGATATTTTGGGGGAGCTAAAACTATAGGGAAAAAAAAGCCTGTTCCTGATTCTGAAGAACACTAAGTTTTCCCAATTAAAACAGACGTACTTCAAGCCATTCCTCATTAAAACGCAATGTAACACAGTATGGAAAGAAATGAAAAGAGACTCTCATCTGACAGTGCACAGGGAAAGACTGTACATAAAACACTAAAACAGAACTTAGAAAATACCCTTTTAGATTCAAAAGAACTTGGCCCAAGAAAGCTATCATGGAGTTCATAGAGTAAGAAAAATCTGTCTAGGATAAATGAAGAATTGCACTTCTGTGGAGACCAACAGAGAGGGAAGTACAAGAAGAGAATAAACGATACAGAAGGCAAAAATTATTTTCTAGTTGCAATTCTCATTCCCACACTCCTCATAGATTAGCAGCTCAGCATCTCAACAAACCCTCCTGCGAAGTTAGGCTGATGAAATGACCGTGACAAGCAGCGCCTCAGAGCAAAGCACAAACGCTCAGCACACCGAGTGAGGTGCACACACAGATGGTCCAAGTAACGATGATGATGAACTTGAACGGCTGAGTGGAAACTTCTACAAAGCTGGCACAAACCACCCCAGAAAGGAGGAGTAAAACATATATAACCCAGAGGAGGCGAGGGAAGAAACGTAGGATTTTCAGAATAGAAAATACTTGAGCCTTTGACAAGCTAGCGAAACAGGACTGGAACACAAGTGGAAAATTTCTGGCATAACTGCACAAATCTAAGGAAAGGCAGAACACTCACAGAACATAGCAGCTTCCTGTGTTGCTCTGGGGAGGGAGCAGGGACAGAGAGGGGACTGGCAGCAGAAAGGCAGATATTAGGCACTCTAGGGACAGCTGTTTAGAAGAACAAAAAAAACCTGAAGAGCAGACTCAGATGGACATGCACACAAGCACTCAGAAGAGCAGGTATTAGAACAACCAGAGGAAAAGGGGCAACATACTGCCGGTGAATTACACGTTGTAAGTTAGGAGAGAAGAGAAAGAGACCAGTGAAGCATCAGGACACTCCTGGCACACATTTTCTGGAACACTTGGCTGATGTGTTAGAGACAGCACTGACCTACAGGTACGTGGTCCTTTACAAATTCTTTTCTTCTATCATCTTCCTCACAATTCGGGCCTCATACCTGAGGTCAGCAACCTACCCAAGGCGGAAACTAAAGAGGGCTCTTGGGTACTGACTACACCCCTGCTGGGCTTAGGTTCCTTCTGGCCCCTCCAATCCACCCGCGTTCAGTGGATGAGCAGAGAAGTGAAGTGGGGGCTGAAGTTGTACCAAAGGTTTTGCCAGCCATCACCACACATGCACAGAAGGTGGTGCTCAAGGAGAGGCAGCCCAGGTCTACGGGTGCCACGTGGGGACTTTCAGCCGAGATCCTCCCAGTCCCAGGGCGTCTCGGCACCACCAGCCCAAACCCTCAGGTGATCCTCACTTAAGCACGTCACCCAGATCAACTAAACGGAGTCCTGACGGAACAAGGGCGTTTTGTGCCAAGCAACAGACATCAGTTATTTGCCAACCAAGAGGAAGGTTAAACAGGAGTTGGTGTGTGGTGGGTGTTAAAGCGCAGACAGAAAGCACTCTGATCAGAGTAAGACCACCAGCATCCTCCTCACTGGTTAATACTTGAAAAGAAACAAGAGAAAAACAGATTATTTTGTAGATTTTGTAGGTTAATATCAGCCACATGAGCAAGGACTTCATTCCACAGCACAGGGGAACAGTACAACACAAATGTTCATGCATTTTAATACATAAACAAGCTTATTCTGACTGCATTCACACTCTCTCTCAGCAGATTAGCAGGAAATAGACCCTTCAACCTCCAGCTTATTTGTTTTATGTTGAAGATCCTTTATCAGCAGGTTTCAAACCAAAGACCAGTAAATTTGTGGGAGTTCAGAACTACAAGGCAGTCTTCACCCTGGTCTGGTCTGGGTCATGCTCCTCATCCCTCACACTCTGCCACAGCTGCCAACAAAGCTGAGTTTTGGGAGGGAGAATTTGGAATACGACCTTTAAATTCATTTAACTGCGGGCATCAAAGATCCAGTACTAAAAACCCCAAAGCCTGGTGAAAAATAATCCCACTGATGTCAGCAGAAGCTGCAAGTTATAAGCAGCACTCAGAAATGGAGTTAAAGCTCAACATCACATGATGCTCTCTCTGATTAGGATTATGTGGATAACAGGAATCAGACAAAATGTGGAAATAACCATTTCCAGCAGGCTGCTAGAGCCAGAACAGAGTCCTGCTGAGGACGGAAGCCATTTGGGGGAAAAACTTTTTTGGGGGAGGAAAAAAAAAAAAAGTACTATTTTCAATCTGTTTAACATCTACCCGTGTTTTTCTCCACACGCTAATATTCCTGCAGTGTCGTGTCTGACTGGAGCGACAGCTGAGTCAATAATTCAGCATGTCTCTAAAACCCCTCATCACATATCAGCTGAGGAAAAAAAAAAAAAGCCCTGTACCATCTCCAAACCAATTTGGCAGCTGGAACTCTGCTGAGAGAGAGCGTCTGTGGGAGAACGCAGCAGCAAAGCTTCCTAGCAGAATAGCTGTTAAACTCCCCGTGCTGGCAGTACGGAGAGGGGGACAGGTTTTAAATAACCAGGATATCCTGTCCCCGGCCCCTACTGTTGACACAGCTGGCCATGTCTGAGCGTGTACTACAAATAACGCAGCATGCCCAACCAAAACTGCAATGGCGAGAGCGGCAGATCAGATGAAGGGCCTCGGTCTGTCTCTAGAATAGTTTAAGTTGTACCACTTAGTGCTGCTCCCACCGGCCCCTTCTCCACCTATTTTCTTGGCTTTTAGCTTTTCGTTTACGGATCCTACGCGATTCCACTGAATCACCTCGTGGCCTTAGGTATAACCTAAGGAACACCTCAGACATCAGCAAAGGACTTTGGACTTTTGACTTGCAACTCCTGCTCTGATCTCCAGGCCACGCCTTGCTTTATGAAAGACAAGCAGACTGGACGATGAAGGAATTCCTAACGTTATCGTCCTGTCACTACCCACAATTAAGCCACCAAAAAGATCCCCTGCCCATAGTGCGATGAGCAGAGAGGCCTTTTTATCTTTATCTCAGAACAAATGACTTGCTGCTGCCTCCAAGAGATCTTGAAAGGGATCAAGGTGACCCAGAAATGTTTAGAATTTTTCCTACAAGTCTTGCACGTTGGCAAAGCTGATCAGACAACAGCGCCGTGCCCATTCTGAACAGCAATACTTGTTGCCTGTGTTGGCTATAAAAATCAAACTCTTAAGAGTTTGTTGGGCTGCACAAACCTACGGCTCACATCTACTGCTGCAGAAGGCTGCTTCAAGCATAAAGTTGGACTAGATGAGCCCCAGAAGTCCCTTTCAGCCAACAATCTACAGCTTCTTGAAAAATGAGGGGGACTAGATCCCTGCCAAACACCTAACGTTCTTCCTGAGGCTCCTAGAGCTGACAGGCTACTCTTCCTGCTCTCGGGTCGGAACCAACTTTTGCCTGCCTCGTTTGGCTTTCAGCAATTGCAGTTTTGAAGTGGGCCTTGCCACCGGACACCCCCTCGATCTGGGCAGCTCACCAGAAATATCCCAAACGCGCACAGTCTGATCCAAGCTGGCTGACACTACCAGGTCCTCAGAGGGGTGAAACTGGGCACACATCACATAGTGGTTGTGTCCTGTCAGCACGCTACAACAAAAAGGACAGAAAACACCATTTAAACATAAGATACATTAGCACGCACTCTGATTTGCACCAACAGCAATAAGCTCAGTCTCAGAAGGGACAAAGAGGAATATGGTTGATAATACTTGGAAGGGAAATACAAGAATTCAAGAACTCTTCTTGAAGAACTCTTCAAGAATTATCACAGCTACTCAACACAGCTGTTCTCAATGAGAACATTCAGGGGCTGGCTCACTGATGTCAGTAACTTCACCGGTATCAACACCGCTGCATCTTATTTTAACTTCGAAAAATTTTCAACCAAACACCACAGGAATTTACAAACGTGTTTAGTAGTATCAACGTAAGTGAGCAAAAGTCACAACTGACAGAAATCTTCATTACTAATCTGTTGGTTTTTTTTTTGTCAGTTCTGTTCCTTCAACTATCCACGGTTTGAAATATCGATACCACCTCCCACTCGAAAACAACAAACGAGGATAGCTCGCACCCAAGCCCTACAGTTATTTTTAAAGCATCCACTGATTTTACCAGACACAAGTTCTGGACTGCCAGTTCCAAACCCGAATGGTCTGGTCATCAGAAGCACTCAAAATCCACGGATATTCCTAAAAAGACAAAGCAGTTTGCACATGAAATAATACACCCCCCCACACATTCCCTCCCTCCAGCATTTTTCAGTTGCCGCCCAAAATTACCCTCTTTTATTTTATTTCACTTAAGATCTAGGAGGCAGAATTTATGCCTCTCACACCTCTAAAAAGGACCGCACCTCTACTTTTTCCTTTGGCAGAGCTTCCTTAGCAAAGATTCCCATCCAAGGAAGCAAAAGAGATTTCCACTCACACAGGAGGAACACGGGCACGCACCGGGGTAAGTACTAGAGGAGCTTACGTGGTGGAAGAAGGTGGTGCGGATGTAATCCAGGTGTCCGAGCAGAGTGAAAAGGCAGCGGCGCAGTTTGTAATTCCACACCTGAGCAACACAAAAGCAGCGCAATGAGGGTACGTGCCCCAGCCAGCTAGATTTTTTTGTGCTTTTTCACAATAGGCTAAAGATTTTAGTCTTTTCGTTCACCTACAAGCCTCTCCCTCTTCCAGTTTAAGATATTTCTAATGCAAGCCATAAAAAGACTTCAACTTGCTGCAATTACCACTAATTCCTCTGAAACAGCAGAATCATAATTCCTGAAAGATTCCCTCCCCGGGCAATGCCTTTTAAAGAAAAGTTGTAAAAGGAGTAAAAGGTTACCTTTATTTTATAGTCATCGCCTCCAGAAACAAACAGAGGCTGCTGTTTGTGGAAATCAATCCCTCGAACGGGTCCTACGAAAAGGAAGAGAAGGTTGGACGAGGCAGGCCGACTGACAGCTGGAACAGTCCCTTACATCCCATGAGGGGGGCGTTTTGCACTCCCCATTGCATTTTTTACTACAGATAAGTTGAAAGGTTCAAAGCAACAAGAGGCCACTTTAGAGGATGGTATCCCACTCCTAAACACCTTCCTTTTCATCGGCACGCTTGCAGAAAAACGTCGCAAAGCACCCAAACCCTTTGTACTTATACCCACATATCTATTTTTCCACCAGAAACGAATCCTGCCCCACTTTATTTGCGGGGAAGCGGTGCTCAGAAAGCACCAAGCCGGCCACTACAAACGGCAGGGTGCAACACCCACCGCCGGCAGCCCCGCAGAGCCGCTCAGCCCTGCTCCTGCCCCGCACGCCGCCCCCCTCGGCCCCCAGTCCTGCTCCTGCCCCGCATGCCGCCCCCCTCCCCTCGCCCCCCCGCTGACCGTCGTGCTCGTCAAACTTGTCGATGAGGGTGCACATCCGATAGTCCCACAGCTGGATGACGCCGTTGTGCAGGCTGGTGAGGATCCAGGGCCGCTTCGGGTGGAAGCTGAGCCCTGCCGAGGCACGGAAAGGGGGGATGAAGGGGCCAGGCCGGGACAAAGCACCCAGTGCAGCCTCAGGAACCCCCCTCAGGAACCCCCCAGGACCTCCCAGGAGCCCCCTCAGGAGCCCCCGAAGGCCCCCCAGGACCCCCCCCGGAGCCCCCTCCCGGACCACCCCTCAGGACCCCCCCGGAGGCCCCCTCAGGAGCACCCCCAGGACCCCCCCGGAGCCCCACCCCCAGACCCCCAGGAGTCCCCTCAGGAACCCCGGAGCTCCCCTCAGGACCCCCCCGGAGCCCCCTCAGGACCCCCCCGGAGCCCCCTCAGGACCCCCCTCAGGAGCCCCCGAAGGCCCCCCAGGACCCTCCCGGAGCCCCTCTCAGAAGCACCCCCAGGACCCCTCAGGACCCCCCCGGAGCCCCCCCCCAGACCTCCAAGAGTCCCCTCAGGACCCCCAGGACCCCCCCGGAGCGCCCCTCAGGACCCCCCCGGGGCTCCCCCCGCGGCCCAGTCCCACGACTCCCAGGCCCCCTCTGGTTCCCCCGAGCCCCCCCCCCCCCCCCCCCCCCCCCCCCCCCCCCCCCCCCGCTACCTTTCACCCGGGCCGATTTGGTCTCGAACTTGGTCAGCATCGCGCCCCCACCGCCGGCCGCCTCCGCCGCCCCGACCCCTCCACGTCGGCGTCCCGGAAGCGGCCTCGCCTTCCGCTTCCGCCTCCCGGACCAGCGAGACGCGGTCCTCCCGGCGGCACAGAGCGGCTTCCGGCCGCGCCGCAGGAAGCGGAAGAGCCGGGAAGATGGCGGCGGCGGCGGCGGGGAGGGCTCGGGGCAGGCGGGGGATGGCGGCAGCTGCGGGGAGCCCTCGGCTCCCGGCCTGGTGTGGGCCGCTGCGGGGGCTGCTCCTCGCCGTGCTGGCGGCGGGTGAGACGGGCTGGGCCGGGCTGGGTCTCCCCCCCCCCCCCGGAGCTGGGGTCCCCCCTCTCCCAAAGGGCTCTGGGGTTCCCGCTCCGCCCCCCCCACCCGGGATCTGGGACCCCCCCCCCCCCCCCGTGTCTCCCCGTCCGGGATCTGGGGTCCCGTCCGTCCTCCCGTTCCCTCCCCCGGGATCTGGGGGTCGCCCCCTTGGTCGTGTCCCCTTCCTTCCCTGGGATCTGGGGTTCCCCCCCCCCCCAAGGATCTGGGGTTCCCCCCCCCCCCAAGGATCTGCAGTCTGCAGTTTCCCTCCCCCGGGATCTGGGGTCCTCCCCCCAGGAGATGGGGCCCTGGGAGCCCCCGGCCGTTCCCTCCAAGCTGGGCAGGGGTTCATCTCCCCCCCTACCCCCCCCTTTTAGCTGGGGGGAGCACCTGGAGGTGCAGGGAGCACCCCGGTTTGTCCCTCTCTGAGGCTGGGCCCTGCCTTCTTCCCCAGGCTCCTGCCAGGGGAACTCTGTGGAGAGGAAGATCTACATCCCCCTGAACAAGACGGCGCCGTGTGTTCGCCTCCTGAACGCCACCCACCAGATCGGCTGCCAGTGTGAGTACAGCCCCGGAGCCGCTCCCGGGGGGGAGCCGTGCCCTGAGGAATGGGGTACGGCGCTGCTGGCCTGCCTAGTTCAGCACCGTCCGTGTTCCTAGCGCTCCTTGCTGGCTTTTCCAGTCCCACTCCGCTAACGCTGACCTGCTTCGGCCAAATTGAGGGGTAGAGACCTTAGAAAGTCCGCGTTTCCTAGACCCCGCAAACCCGTGGCTGGGCAGAGAGTGACGTTTTCAGCACGCGCAGCTGGTCATGTGCAGGACAAAGCTAGTTCACCACGCAGGCTGGTCCTTGCCCAGCCAGCACCCTGGGTAGGAGGCAAAGCCGCGAGCCCTGCCGAATTCACAGGCTCCTAGAGAAACAGGCAGGGAGTGAAGAACCAACAAAGCGGCGTGCGGAGGGCCCGGAGGGTTCGGTTTAGCTGCTTGTGCAACGCTTGTTGCTTTCGTGCGGTTTTTGTGCCGCGAAGATGCAGGAGGTAGGGCCGCTTGGCTGCTGGGGATGAGGGGGAAGGTAAGGGGGCCCGATTCAAACGGCGCTCCTTGCTGAAGAAGAGCAGCTGTTTCCCTTGCGGAAAGGGCAAGCCCCGAGTCAGGGATTTGTTAATTTGCGCTTGAATTTCGCTTCCCTTAGCGAGCCGCTCCCTGCAGCGAAGGTTGTGGCAGCTGCCAGGGCAGGGCAGCACAGTGCGGCTGCGCTCAGTCCGCCCGATAACAGCGCGGGGTGCGGGCTCCCCGGCCCTTCTGCCCTCTGACGTGAGCCTGGCGGTAGTGCAGACACCAGCACACGATCCTGCTGTCCCGGCCCTGGGCAGTGAGTAACGACGACCGCTTTTTCGAGCTGTGGGGGTTGTTTTTTATCCGCAGAGGCTTAGGAAAGGGCTTCGTTTTTTTGGGATGGGGTGAAATGACAAGCAGGCGGGCCTGCTCGGCTGCTAGTCCCCTGCGCTGCCCTGATCTTTTGCCTCTGTCACCTCGTGCTCCTCTGAGCTGTCTCTGAGCGCTCCGTTTTGGAATTTGCAGCCTTCGATGATGGTCAGCACGAAGCTGCTTCTGTCACTGTGGTCCTCAACTCGGGTCCTGTCTTCTCTGCGCGATTTTCTGTCCCTGGGCCTCAGTTTCCTCCCGGGCCATGCCTAATTTCCTCCAGTCCCAGGAGACTTGTAATGCTTAGATAGCTGAAGTTCCTTCGGTGCTTTAGGGGACTTAAACAAAAGATGCTTTCAAGGCTTGGGTGCTTATTTCTGTTACTTTTTGAACTGTGCTTTTCACTTTTGTTTTTCTTCTTCTAAAAGCCGTTCCTTTGTCTGTCCTGTTCCAGCGAAATGGTGCCGCTTTACCACATTGCTTCCTCCCGTCCTCTTCTGAAAGCTCTCTTAGCCGTGCAGCCCCTCCTGGTTTGGGGTCGTTGGGGTGCGAAGGGATCACGGTGAGACACCAAGGGCGCTTTCTCTTTCCGCAGCCTCCATCAGCGGGGACACGGGAGTGATCCACGTGGTTGAGAAGGAGGAGGACCTCAACTGGGTTCTCGCTGACGGCCCGCACCCACCCTACATGATATTGCTGGACGGGAACCTTTTCAACAGGTCAGCGCTTCTTATCTTCCCCGGGTGTGCCCAGAAGACCGACGGGGGGCCCTGATTTGGGGACGAGCAATCTGATTTTTTCAAGTGAGAGGTGGCAAAATCAGCCCTGACTGCACTGCTCCAAAGCACAGTGAGGGTGGAATGCGCATGTTTTGGCTGTGTTTTACTGCCTGGAATTATTTCTTCGTAAATAGCTAGTTTGGTCGTCGTTAGAGCTCTGCACTGTGCGTTTTCTTACGCCACGTTCATTGCTCTAGCCGCGCCTGAAGTTCATTAAACGAGGCGGCTAACGTTTGCCGCGTCTCTGGGGCAGAGCAGGAAAGAAGTGGTTGAAATTTTCTGCTTGTTACCATTTTGCGTGCTTCAGGGAAGGCGAGCAGGAAGGAACGCGTTGATTATTCTGATCATAAGCATAACCACGTGCTTGCGTAGTATGTCAGCAACGGCATTTCTTGGATTGTAACCCTTCGTGAGCGAATTCACAGTTTCATTCCTTTCTCTGCTCCAGGAAGGTGCTGATGCAGCTGAAGGGAACCTCCCGAGTGTCAGGCCTTGCCGTGTCCATTGCCAAACCTAACCCTCCCCAGGGGTTCTCTCCTGGTTTGAAGTGCCCCAATGACGGGTTTGGTAAGGAAATGTGAAGTCTTTTCTTCTTGCTGGGAGGAGGAGGAGGAGAAGGAGGAGGAGGAGGAGGAGTTCCTTTCCGTTGTAAGGTCAAAGCAAGAACTGTAAAGGCCACGTGAAATTGTAGCTTTGCTTTTCTGTCAAAATTGTGCCCGAGATAACATGCTCGATAATTCCTTTCGAAGTAACTGGTCTGATCTGGAATCTCATCAGTTCTGAGCAAGGGCTGGGACTGATGTTTGGGGGAGGACTGTTGGATGAGCTGGATAAAACAGCGTTAAGTCACTGAAGCGTTAAGCCTGGCCAAGGTTTGCTGCAACATCTTTTTCTTTCAGGTCTGAAACTTGTACTTTTTCCCCGCCTGCTCATTAAAGCTTCCATTTCCGTAGATTGCGTGGGGCATGTGTTAACCTCTCTTTTTGGGCCAGTTACTTTTTTCATTCCGTTCTGCCTCCCTGAATTCCCCGGGAGGTTTCAGTTAGGTTTTCACTTCGCTGGTTTTTTCATGCAGCGAGTTTACTATCTTTCAGTTTGTAGGGAGAAACTACCTTCTGGGGTTTGCACAAAGCTTCCTTCTCGGCCGTGAAGGGTGCCGTGTAAACTCCTGAGATACGAGTGGTGTGCTGGCGTTTGTCGCCTCTCTGCCTTCGTGTCCTTTGTGCAGTATCTAGGCGTTAAACAATTGGCACGTTGTGGATGCCTTAGGGGTACTTCCAGCACATGATGAGCTCAGAAAATGCTGGTTTGTGCGTTCCCCCTTTTGAAGTGTAATGTTTCTCTGTGTGCCTCCTCCGCTCTCTCAGCATGTGATAAATGCTCGCTGAGTGCTCCTGCCAGCCGCCTGGCATGTGATGGCTTTGAGCACGCACGTTTCTTATTCTCCCTGCTCGGTACGGTGCTCGGTCTCTGCCACTCTGCCGCATGCAGTGACCAGCTCCATCTCTCTAAGCTTTGTCAGCTGGTTCCCTAGCCCATAATGGTGCTCATTTGGTATTTGCTGCTATTTTCCCAGCAGGCCCTACCTTTCCCACAGGCTGTTATTCTCTCACAGGCTCGGATTTGCCCATTTCTTTCTGTTTCCAGGTGTCTATTCCAAAGATTACGGCCCTCAATATGCACACTGCAATACGACTGTGTGGAATCCTGTGGGGAGTGGGCTTTCATATGAGGATTTTGACTTCCCTATTTTTCTACTTGAAGATGCCAACGAGACTCAAGTTATTAAGCAGGTACTTAACTTCTTCAACAACTGGGAGAGGGGGAACTGCCACCCAGCTCAGGAAGGAGGGCAGAGGTTGAGGTAACTCAGCTTAGATGTCAAAATCTACAGGAAAAACGTATGGTCCAATTTTATAGGCAGCACACCACGCTGTTAGAGAAACGCTAAGTTTTGTGATAATTTTTATTTCTGTCCAGTGTTATCAAGACCATAATGTCCCTCGTGATGGATCTGGCCCTGAGTACCCGCTATGTGCCATGCAGCTTTTTTCCCACATGCATGCTGTCACCAGCACGGTTACATGCATGAGACGCAACTCCATCCAAAACACGTTCAGCATTAATCCAGGTGAGCAGATTCGTCTCTCCTTGTCTTGATAAGTCTGGTGGTAAAAATCCTAGCAAAATACAGTTTTGCAAAAGAGAGAAAATTATGCAGTTTCCTCGAAGGCTTGCTTCCCGGCTGAGCCTTTTCAAAATAAACAATTCAAGTGGTAAGGAATTTGGGGGTGTGTTTGCCATCGGTTTGGAAAATACGTAGAGATGCTGGCTGAGAAAGACGCCTAATACATAGATCATCAAGAATGGCTCTGATATTACTACTACATTAGGCTGTGTGTACCTGAATGGAAATCCTGGTCCTGGTGAATGTTTTGTCAGTGACTTCCCTGGAGCCAAGACTTTCCCCCAGCTGGGAACAAGTTTGCTCTTGTGATAGGACCACTGGTGAGCTTCAGCTGACCAGAAAGATCACTTCTCACTTACCTCTGCTGTAATCTCAACTCAAGCAATGTTGTTTCTGCTTCCTAGAGACCGTATGTGATCCGCTTCTTGATTACAATGTGTGGAGCACCTTGCAACCTATCAATTCCTCTGGAAAAGTCGATCGCGAGCAGGAAGTGATCATTGTCGCTACACGAGTAGGTATCTCCTTAATACTGCTTTGCAGAGAGGGTGGCTGGAAGGACTCCGGGAAGATACGAGCTTTGAGTCTTATGAGAATATACTCCTCTTATATATTTTCATTTCTTCCCATGTTCCAGACCTTTTAGATTTGACTGGCTATTGTGGTTCTACTGGTAGGAGCCTTTTAGTTGGTGGGTTTGAGTATTGTTTCAATAAAAGGACATGTGGGTTTTGTTTCTGTCTGTATTACTGTGTGAGACTTTTTTCAGCATTTTTCTCAGGGATGGGAAATCTTTACGGAACCAGACAAGTAGAAATAATTAGTGTGTGTGACATGCTTTCCTAAAATACTTCACATGCTTGAAACATGTTGAAGAGGGAGAGAGGGCATGGTTCACTTGTCTGTATCGATGGGAGAGGATGAATCACATGGAGATTTTGGTGTGTGTCAAGCGGTGAGTCAATGTCAGAGCTGAGAAAGAAGTTCACTTCCCTGTCTAGCAGTCTGTTTTACAGTCATTTTCCACCCTCCAGAGATACGAGTTCAAAACTCCATTTTGTGACCCGCACGGAGGCACACGCTGCATGTTGGTGCTAACAGTGAAACTGCAGCACGCCTGATAGCGTTAGTTTTCAGGTCAGGGCTGAGGGGTGTTGGCAGTGCTCTGAGGCCTCAGGACTACAAAAATTACTCATCTGGTATTTGAAGTTCCATTAGGCAGGATGCTTTGGTTCTTCCCTTATCAGTAGGGTGAGTGGGATAAGAGAGGGGTGACAGATTTGCTTTCCCAGCGCAGTATTCGTCTGTCTGTTTGCAAAATTCTTACGCCTGCTGTTCATGCTTACAGATCGACAGCCATTCCTTCTTCTGGAACATTGCACCCGGGGCAGAGAGTGCCGTCTCCTCTTTTGTGACCCACTTGGCTGCTGCTGAAGCTCTTCATAAAGCGTCAGATGTTCATTCGCTACAAAGAAATGTAATGTTCACCTTCTTCCAAGGGGTAAGAGCAGCAGCATCACTCCACCATTTGGCTTGTTCCAAGACAGCAAATCAGCCCTTGGCTCCGTGCAAATGAACTTTTTCCTAGTCTTTGTGCAGTCGTTTATCTGCATCCCCACACCATAGTTCTCTCCGCTCCCCCAGTGAGAACAGGATCTTAATTGCACTGGGATAACAACAGCAGATGGGGCTTCCAGTGGGGCAGCCCATGTTCTGCCCCACCGTTCATTCTGGTCGAATAACTCAAACTTTGCTTTCCCTCCTGTCTCTTCCCAGTGTTCCTCTCTGTCTGTCTGTTCTCTGCCTCCCCGCCCCGTTCAGGATGAACTGCAATGGCTAGGCTTTAAATCCTGAAATGAAGCCCAGAAAAAGCTAGATTAAAAATATATGTGTTGACAGCAGCGAAATGTAGTTCATTTCTGAGAGCCCAGCACTGGAGCTGGCAGCTGTGGAAAAGCAGAACAAGCTTGTGGAGGAGGGACTGATGGCCAACAGCTGATGTTCCCCTGAAGGCATCTACATTGATGGCTTCTTTTGTGCAGCTTTGTGAAACTGGCTCCCACAGCCCCATGCTGTGGCCATGTGATTCCCTTCATTCACCCTCCCCAGCACATACATCCCTAGTCAGAATTTCCCTGGGGAGGCGAGCATACAGCACGATGGAACGGACACTCTCTGTCGTGCTCCCAGGATGTAAGAGGAGTGATAAGACTTGGCTGTAAATTAGCCAAGAGGAAAGTCTGGTGGCTGGCTGACTTCACTGTCCTTTTCTGTCACGGAAATTCTCTTCTTCAGGGCATCTATTCATGCCCAAGCAAAGCTCAGCCTCTTGCAGTTCTCTTGACAAACTCGTTTCTGTCATCTTGCCTTCAATCCCGCTTTTTCCGGAGAAACAGATACCCCTCCTTTTGGGAGAGCTTCATGTCTTTAACTCCTGGAATGGAGGATTGCCCTCTTCCCTGACCTCCTATTCTGCTCTCCCGAAAACAAAGAGGAAGGTGTGTGCCAGAGTGGAGGGTGGAGTAACGTCCCTCTGCTGTTACTCACTTGCAGTACCTTGCGACTTGTAGGTACTCACATAAGCTGACTTTGTGCCTTTCTTGCTTGTGGAATCCAATAGCTGTCCCCTGAGTTTTTGCTGTTTGCCTTCATTTTTGTCCTTTGCCATGTCCCTGCCTGCAATACCTTTGTCCCTGGGTCCAGGCACAATGTAACAGTTCCTTTGGTGTGTGCAAGGCCGTCAGACCTTCAGAAATACTTGGTGCAGTAGCTGGCCCTTGAATTCTAGTTTTTTTTTCCACCTCAGCTTCTCAAATAGTGCTGCTGGTTGTGCCAGGCAGCTATCCACGTGCGGTTCATGTGTTTTATTTTTTTCTGTTGCAGGAGACTTTTGATTATATTGGCAGTTCACGAATGGTGTATGATATGGAAAAAGACAAGTTTCCTCTCCGTTTGGACAACATTCATTCATTTGTGGAGTTGAATCAGGTGAGAGAGAAGTTAGGGGACCTTTTTATTCCTTATTTTTCTGTGATAATTTTAGCTGTAGTTTTCCTAGCCAGCCTTCTACTACTTCTGTTGTTTCTTTCCTCATCTGGACTTCCCTGCTCCAGAAGATTCAGTGCTGTCCTAGTATGTGTTTAAGATGGTGGTTTGGTTTTTATTTTTCCCTTGCAGGTGGCTCTAAGGAACGGCTCCGTTTTATGGATGCATACAGACCCCGTCTCCTGGATGAATGAATCTGTTCAAACACAGGTGATTGAAAGCAATCTGTAGTTGCTCACCTACCCAAAATGCTGTGGGATCTTTGGCATGCTACAAATGATCAGGATGTTAAACTTCCCAGACAAATTGCACATCCAAAAGAAGAGCGGAACAGTGCTGTTTTCTCTTCTCGTTTCCAGGTTAGAAACCTGCTCGATATTCTGAGTAATAGCAGCGTGGGAGCAAACGTAACTTTGCAGGAAGCTGGATATTCGCAGCCTCTTCCCCCATCTTCCTTCCAGCGCTTCCTTCGGGCCCGGCACATCCCCGGAGTGGTCCTAACTGACCACCAGGCTGCCTTCCAGAACAGGTACTCCTCCGAGGTGGACAGCACAGGCTGGCCCTTGGCCAAAGGCAGCAGAGCCAGCAGAGGGCAGCCCGAGCTCCTGCAACGCCTCTGCCAGGAGCGTGCTGCCGAACATACATGTAGAGCGGCAGTCCGGGGGGAGCGGAGGAGCAAACGTGTGCCATGTAATTGAACAAGCGCAACATAATTATTCTGACAACCGAAAGAAATCCAGTTTTGTACAGAAAATGTTCCCCACAGCTGGCTGGGAGCCAGAGGTGAGCAAATGGCAACTGAGCGTGCCTAAGCCTCATCTGTTCTTCCAGAAGCTAGCTGCCTTTTTTTTTTTTTTTAATATAGCTTTCTGTTTGTGATGGCAGAAAGCCCCAGGCATTGGAAAAGGGCACTTTGGTTCACCCTACATGACCCTAATACAGCATGTTCCGTGGGGAACCCCTGTTCCTCTTCAACTTTGGAAATGGGGATGTGGGGTAGAGGACAGACATCCCCTTCTCACTTTCTCTTTTTGCCTCCCCCTTCATCCAAACTCTTCAAATTGTCTCCTTGCCTTCATCTTCTACCGTTGCTTACTGTTACTGAGAATCTGTGGCATAATAAAGGGGAAGTAGCTTCCCTTTTTTCCCCTTTCAGCTCTGTCTGCGCTGCTTTGAAGGTGCAGGAAAAGCTGAGGTGAAGGCAAGCACGCCTCCTGGGTGCGTGACCATCTTCAGACTGGGGGGATCAGTCCCACATTGTCTGGGAATATCAGATGCGTAGCCCATGCAGTGGGCTTTCAGCCCAATTCCCAGTGCAGCTGTGTGCGCTACAGACACTTGGGTGTAAATCTCTCATAGAGTTCACTTGGAATTCTTCACTGCCTTCAAGATAAGGCATTAATAAAATCCACTAGCATGATGTGCGTTAAAAGCTCTCTTCCCAAGAGACCTTCTGCATGGGTTGTCCTTGCCTCAGTTTCTCTACCCATTTAATAGATTGGGCAGTTGCCCACTGGAAAGCTAATCACAGCTTGTAAATTGCTTGGAGATCCTCAGATGGGAGAAGCTGTGGAAGGGCCAAGTTAATTATAAAGCCTCATTAAATGGTTTAAGGAGCGTGTGGCAGGGCAGTGCTTTGGCAGGGCTATATCTCTGCTCCCAGGAGACTGCTCCCACTGTTTGCTTTAGGCACACTCTGAATTGAATTCCATGCCCTGTGGTTTCTTTCTGCCCCTCCCCAACCTCTGTTTGACTTCTTCTTTTCAGATACTACCAGAGCATGTACGACACTCCAGAGAACATCCGGATGCAATACCCTGAGGGGCTTAGCCCCGAGGAGACCTTGGAGTATGTCACAGACACAGCCAAGGTTCCTACCCCACATTTTCTTTAGCTGCTGTATCTGGGATGGGTGGGGATTTGGGCAGGGACAGATCACAAGTGGGATCATGGAGAGAGGGGGAAAGCCGTTTTCAAAGGAGGCAGAAAGAAATGAGAGTACTTCGTACAGTTATAACGGCAAAAGGCACTCAGATGTTAGCACGATGTAAGCGTTTCGATGGATGTGTAGGTTCTGGCTTGCTCTTCCTTGTTTTGCTGTGTCTGCCTATCTTGATTAACACCGAGCGCTCTTCCTTTGCAGTCCCTGGCAGAAGTTGCCACAGTGGTCGCCCGTGCTCTCTACCGGCTTGCAGGGGGAGCCAACAACACCTCTGCTATTCAGGCAGATCCAAAAACGGTACGAGCAGATGGAATTGTGTCCCTGGCATCTATGATGAGCCCTCACGTACTTCCCTTCTGTCTCTGTTTATGTGTGTTTACACAGCATGCTGTCCTGTCTGTCTCCATGAGGGCTTCGCCTCTCCCCCCTTCTCCCATTCCCCACCAAGGCTGAATGAAAAACTTTTCACCCTTCTCTAGTTCCTTGCCTCTCAATCTCAAGGCAGACGTTAAGCTCCATGAGCCTTCTGCAAACAGAGCTCCTTTATCCTTGTTCCACAAAGCAGAAGAGGAAACAGGTGAAATGGCAATCAGTGCCACAGGGATCAGTCAACAGATGTGGAATCAAACCCAGCTTTCACAGCTCAGCCCTGTATTATATAAAGTTGTGACTACTTTCCTGTGCTCTTGGTCCCTGGAGTAGAAAACATCCACCAGCCAAATAATCTTGAGAGGTGTAGCTATTAAGATGCTTTGCTCTCTCTTCTTTGTATAAACCAATTTCCATCTCTTCTCAGGTCACTCGAATGCTGTACGGGTTTCTGATTAAAATGAACAATTCCTGGTTTCAGTCCATCATTAAGCCTGACCTAAAAGGGATTCTTGGTAAGAGCAACACAGGGAAGAACGTGGGGATGGGTTTGACCCCATATGTTACCTGGCAGCTTTCTAAAGCTCCACAGCAACACTGTCTGCTTCTGGCAATCTCCCCGTCAATCCCATTTCTCTGACTGTTCCAGGTGATGTTCCCCAGCACTACGTCGCTGTTTCCAGCCCTGTGAACACCACCTATCTTGTGCACTATGTTCTGGCCAACCTCACGGGCACTGTTGTTAACCTCACCAAGGAAGAGTGTTTGAACCCTGATAAAACACCAAACGCTGAGAAAGAAGTAAGTGCCGTCAGAGTGGGGTGGGACAAGAACACAGCTGTTGTCTAGTTTGCCGGTTTTCTGCTTTTGAGGGAAGCTGGTTAGGAATGTTTGCTACTCCCCATAATCACACATGGGAGAATTCATTCAACTCCTTCAATAAGGAAGCATTTTAAAGCCCAAGGGCAGCGGAGGGTTGTGTGAAAGGATCCCCTTGCAGTGAGAACCCTCAGTAAAACCCTCTGTCTCCTTCCAAAGAGAGGCAAGATTCCAGAACAAGGGCACAGTCTGGTTATTTGCTCGTGCTCTGCTGGGTCTTACTGCCCTGTTTTCATTGCAGCTGTATGATTATGCCTGGGTGCAGGGTTCTCTGGACCCTAACTCAACAACGCGAGTCCCCTACTGCGTTCGGTCAACTGTTCGCCTAAGCAAAGCGCTCTCTCCTGCCTTTGAGCTGAGGCAATGGGGATCTACAGAGTATTCCACGTGGACAGAGAGTCGGTGGAAGGAGATCCGCGCCCGGATATTTCTGGTAGCCAGCAAGGAGCTAGAGGTGAGTTTGTGCTTGTGTGAAAAAGAAAGAGGAAAAAAATGTGACGAGGCCAAATCCAAAGGTCTTTGAATAACATCTGAAAGCTGGAGAAACAGTTCAGAGTTTGTTAGATCGTGTGCTGTTATCATAGGTGAGCTTCCCAGTCAAGAAGGCAGGCTCTGGGCCTTGTGAATGGGATAACCAAGAGTGTATCGCTGGTGATAACCCTGCCACCTCCTGCCATTTGGGGGGCAATAACCTAGTCGCTGAGGCTGAGACAGAACAGAATAATCAAGAATCCCATGAGCAGGCTGAGGTCTGTGAATAAAAGATTGAAGTGGCAGGAGTCTCAACCCTCTCCCCACGTACAGGAGGCCAGACCAGTGAATCGGGCTGTTGGGGTGGCTTGCCTGCTGTGCAGCCCGGGTCTGCCTTGCTGCTGTTTGAATCCCCTCTTGCCAGCACAGAAATAACCTTTGTAAAAGCCTTCACAAGTGAGAGCTGTTGCTGGTTCAGTGTCTCAGATTCGAAGCAGCCTTTAGCTGGGTGTGATGCAGCTGAAGTGCCAGCAAAATACGTGTTAAGTGTGCGGTCCCTTTGGGCCTGGCTGCCCTCTGGTTAGCTGTTAATGAAGTTGTGCGCCCTGCCACGACAGCTCCAGAGCCTTCTTGTCATCATTTCCAGCGGTAAGCCACCCAAAGGCCATGCAAGCCCAGGTAATTGTTGCATCTTTCTGATGGTTATTTGCACTATGAGTAACTGATTTGTGTGGCACTGGACCTTTTTAGCTCTGTCAGGCAAGCACAGTGTCCTGCCCGTGTCTCTTGCCCCGTGTCACAACCTGGTGGGTAGTGGTGCCCTTGAGATGCACGTTTTGAGCCCAGCCATCCCTGAAGTGCTGATGGAAAACATGTTGTGGGAGCTGTAGCAGCACAGGAGTGCCTGGCCAGTGGATGGAGGCAGTTCTGTGATAACCAGGGGAAATTGGGAACGATAGTCCTACGTGCAAGAAGGGTTGACAGCAAGGAACCCAGTGAGGCCCTAGACTGGTCAGGCACTTAAGCTTCGGGAAACACGATGAGCAGGAGGTAATCTCAGTTATGCAAAGGTTATCGACAGATGTTGATTCTGCTAGCAGCTGTGCTTGTTGAAGGCATTTACAGTTCCTTACGGGGGGATGTGACAGTTCATTCAGGAGTAGCCAAAGCGTCCCATTAAATGCTTGCTAAAATTCTTTGCAAGCTATGTGGACTACTCCAGTG
This sequence comes from Anser cygnoides, assembly GCF_040182565.1. Classification (NCBI taxonomy): domain Eukaryota; kingdom Metazoa; phylum Chordata; class Aves; order Anseriformes; family Anatidae; genus Anser; species Anser cygnoides. The sequence goes on along the minus strand of NC_089905.1, from coordinate 2,049,972 downwards.
ACTTTGACACGTGATATATTCTCCTTTATCAGTCATATAGTTTTCTTGCCTTTTCTCTTAAACATCTGCGTGCACTGTTGATAACTGCAGAGAAAGCTGCACTGATCCTGCTTGGCAGTCACTGTTCCTTTTGTCTAAGACTGTACGGTCCTCAGGGTTTGTTTTTATTTTAATGTGCATAGTGCCTGAGGAGTGAGAGCTGGTCTCTGTGACAGAGACCCCACCGGGTACAAATTCTGTGAGATGCTGCAGGTCCGTCTTTGTTACGACAACGCTAAGTATTTCTCATCCCTCCCTAGATAATCACTTTGGTTGTGGGCATTGCCATTCTGGTCTTCTCCCTCCTCGCCACGCATTTTATCAACGCCAAAGCGGATGTACTTTTTAGCATCCCTCGGGACCCTGGGGCTGTGGCTTACTGAAGACGCTCTCAGGGGTTGAGAAGTCTTAGTCCTTGGATTGCAATTGTCAAAGAAGAAACTACACTGGAATGCCCCTCTCTCTGGATAGGGACACAAATGGTTCACTCCAGAGCTTCCACGCTCGGGTTCTGGGGACTGAGCCCCAACACGTAAGAGACTTTCCCAGAAAACTGTGCCGACCAAGCCCAAAAGAAATCATGACTGAGAAGCTCCCAAAGCCTTTTGTTTTTAATTTGTCCTTACATCTGTGCAGCTTGAGATGATTGGTCCTGAATGCCACCGAGACGACAACGTGATGGATACGTTCCCTAAAGGAGGGCAAGGGTGGAAAGGGTAAAGGTGTTTTCTCTGGGATGTATGGACCAGCAGATTTCCGTGGTGTCTGATAGCACGGGTTGCCTGTTCATGTCCAACAGTTGCTGTGAATCTGTATATATACTACAATGCAGGGAGGGCAAGGTGTGTTTAACAGATGATTAGATGTAAAATGTCCTTTTTTTAATGGTGCAATATTTTCTGGGTTTTGTATATATATAAATAGTTCCGTTTAATTAAAAAAAAAAATCTCCGCTTACAAATTAACCCATTGCCTGCATTGTCTTCAGTTGCTGCCAAAAGGACCAAAACTGCTGGGTGTTGCAATGTGTTTTGATCTTGGGAGGAACAGCGTTTGTCTGATTCAGTTTTTGACTCTCAAAATTCTTTCTACAACTGGATGAACGAAAGCCACGGTGCCCTCTGACAGGACAGGGAGTTAACTCACCAGTGCTCAGACCGTAAGCTCTCCAAGGCAGGGATGGCTGGACGCTCCATACAGTGCCTTGATCTTGATTGATCTCTAGGTGCTGGTATAATAAATATCTTTTCTAAATTGCATGCTCACGCACTTTGTTCCCTTTGATGGTATTGCTTAGCACGCAGCAAGACCAGACTCTGAGGGCCAGCAGTCACGACTGACCGGGCTCTCAGATATTCCCAGTTGTTCACCTGTTCTTCGGCAGTCTCGATTCAGAGGTGCGATAGTGCTGTTGTCCAAAGCGAGGAGCTCAAAAACAGGTAGAGAGGATTAATCACAGAAATCAGAGCTGACTAGCACTTAAGCAGGCATCGTTTTCTCTTCCCTAGAGGACCATGCAGCCTTATTGTGTTTAAGTCTTTTCTCAACTAGACATAAACTGTGGAGTTTTAAAGTAATTCAGACCTTGTACTTTCGGTGCTTCCCTGAGGGGAGACTTTTTCCACTTGCTAATACATCTTAGTATCAGGAAACTGTTCCTGATACTTGGTGGAATGTTTCTGTGCCTGATTTATTTTCATTTCTTCTAGCCATTCCGAAGAAACTCATATCTCAGTTTAAACTGAGATATCTTTTCTTTATAGTAAGGATTTTCATGGCCTCTAACTCCTAATCTTTAGGCAGAAAATATCAGTTCCCTCAGGTTATCCAAGTAGACTATTTCTGTGCTAGAAAGTGCTTTAGTTGAGAAAGAGGACCACAAAACAGCAAGTGATCTGACAATTTTTCGAAATATATTTTTCCCTTCATAAGGTAAGTTTATTATATTTTTTTTATGTATCAAAATGCAAATGCAGAGTTCTGGGTGCAGCAGTGCCATGTTAAGAGGTGGTGGGATGAGAGATGGCTAATCAGCAAAGTGGGTCTATATACACAAGGTTCTTGATAATTTTAAAATTATAAATGCTTCTTTAATGCTTCCCTCTCTCTCTCTCCTTTCAAATCTAGGTTCTTTGGGGCTTTTTTTTTTCCTGAAGGCTTCTGGCTGGAATTTTTTTTTCCCCCTCTCCTTGCTCATTTTCCCCGTACAAACAGAAATAAACCCTTTTACCACTCCCAGCCCCATTTTCCACTCCCAGCTTTTTGTTCGGAGCCGCTCTCTGGCGAGGCGAACAAACAGCTGCCTCCGTTGTCTGTGCCTACGCCGCTCCTCGGATGGCCAACAGGTCTCCCCTGTGGACAGTGCAATGAGCAACCCTCCTATCAGTGGCTGACAAGAGGAAGGGAGAAGCAAGGGGGCTAGGCTGGCAGGCGCTGCAGCAGACGCACATTTTCCCTACCGCTGCCAATGCTGGAGAACACCAAAAGTCTTCGCTTGACTCTCAGCCCAAAATTTACCCCGAGCTGGGGATTTGCGTGTCCTTCAAACTCCTGGTGCCAGCAGTGTCGCTGAGCGGAGGGGTAGGAGGAGAGGCAGTAGCCATCGGTGTTTCCAGCCCTCCTCATTGTGTTTTGCCATGGTCAGTAAATTCATTTTGCTCAGCTGGCTTTTGATGATCAGGCTTGCGCTGCTCGGATCTGAGCCTTCCCTCCTCTGGGGAATTGGGCCTGAGTGTAGGATGAAAGGGGGTGGGGAAGAAATAGGATTGCTGGATTCATCTGGGGAGTAAATGAGCTACAAGAGTGAGTCGCTCTCCCCGTGTTTCTCTTCCCTGTCCTTCCCCTCGCGGTGCCCGTTCTCACTGGTGACACAAACTCAGCTCCTGGCCTCTTTGACAGGGGCGAGGGGATGCTCTTGAGACCTCGAGGTGAACAGTACTTGAAATACAAAGATGTTTTGTTGAAGTAGAGCTAATGTTGGTGAAAGGAGCTGCTTTGTGTGTCGCGGAGAATGAAATCGCATTTTATACAGAAACAGCACCATGCAAAAAGGTCTTACGTTCACCTGCATCCCTCTCCAGATCATAAATGGGGCAAGCCGGGAGGAATTGGGATCTCTGACCTGTTCAGTCATTTATTCTCACTCCTGATCTTCAAACAAAGAGCCGACAGTGGATTTGGGAGTGCTCGTTCCCCTCCGCTGGGACCGGGAAGGCCTTTGCTGCTTTTGTGTATGGCTGCTAAACCGCTGCCCCTTAGGGAATTGCTGTCTGCTGGTTTAAGCCCGGAGACAGTGTCTTAGCCCTGAAAAGCCTCACTCTAAAGCCATCCTTTCCATGCCTTCAGTCTGAGCAAAGTTATCCGCAGTAGGTGCATTTTCCCACTTTAAAAATGAAACAGCCCTGACCCCCTGTTTATCTTCCTTTATAACGTACGGTAGCAGCCTTTGGGGCTGGGTTGCACATCTCTGGTTCCTCCTGCCCGCCCTGATGTAACAGCAGCTGTCCTCAGCTGCACGAACCTTAAAGTTGATAACTCCCCCGATACGCTTGTCTCCATCACTCCTGAGATTATGTGCATTAATTAGAGCATCCCTAATGCTAATAAGCAACGGGGAATAAGTGTTTTCTCAGGACGCGGAAAGTAGTTTGAGCGTTGCCTTAAATGTCGGTTTTTCTTTGCAACAGCGACAAAATTACTGAGTTTGGAGGTGCAACCGCGTGTGTTTTGATGGGTGCTGGCTGAATCGGGTGGAGTCGAGGTGGCAGCCTTTTCCAGGCAGCGATGGCAGAAGAGCCATCCTTTCCTTCTCCCTCTTTCGTGCTGGCTGCTGTGCTTCAGACGGCTGCGCAGGGCGACGGCGCAAAGCTGGCGGTGTGGCCTTCTTTGAGTTGGGCTGATGCAAGCAAGATAATGCCCCTTGTTCAAAGCCTGCTTTCTGTGATAATTAGATAAGTTTGCATGGGAAATTATGCAAAGCATATGGGAAGCAAACAACTTGTCTGGTCATCTTTTGAAGCGAAGGCTTTGAGCTGCCTCTTGGTCTAGGGAAGGGAGCAAACACCGCGTGTCTGCTGTAGCTGGTCCAGGAGGACATAGTCCAGTGGGGAAATGATTCACAGGAACACTCCAGAAATAGCTGTTTTCTAGCCTTGACAGACTTCTTCTAGCAAATGACTTACGATACGCTCCCAGCTGAGTAGCAGAGCCAGCAGAGGGGACAAAAGCTCACTCCGGTGCAGCTGCTGCATACCAATCAAGTTCAGGTACTGGGGAAAATGCTTTCTTCTGCCTCTCAGACTGGCTTGTTGCTCCAAAGCACGAGGACTTGACTTTCTTCCAGTACTGCATTTTGAGGTTGTTTTACATCATTCCTGGTCTAACCTGTTCTTCCTGCTGCTTATAGATGCTGGGTAGCTTTGAGTTCCGTCCAAGCACTTGGCATCCTTGGCATTTTTTAGGCACTGAGTTCAGCAGGTCACTTATTCTGCTGGTTTAGTGGGATTGGGGAGTCTGCAAGCTCACTCCTTTGCTCAACGCTTGACCAAAGGAACAGGAGAAGGAGAAAGCAGCTGAGCAGCCCAAGAGCAAATTCACCCTCAAGGGATGGAGCCTGGGAGAAGCAAGTTCTGCGGCCTTCTGCCAGGGGCAAAAGAAGTGATGCAACTTCTAGCAAGTGTTGCCGAACTGCTCTTCAAAATAAACAGGCTGACGCCGGTGAGGGCTGGGGCAGCTGCTCCCAGGGGCAATCTCCTGTCTGCACCTTGCGCTCCTCTGTTGAAGGTGAAGGCTGCAGCTCTGCGCCTCTTCCCATCTCCTCCCCGCGTCCAGCCCTGGTGAGCCTGGTGGTGGCGGAGCAGCCCTGGAGAAGACGGAGGATGCTGGAACCAGCTTTCTTGTTGTGCTTGGAGAGGAGCGATTTGCTGCCTGTCGTTCTGCTACAAAGTGCTGAGCCTGGAACAGAAACGCAGGCAGCTCTGCCTCGCTTTTCTCCTGCCAGTCCTCGACTGTCCTCCAAAATCTACTTTGTCCCTTTGCCTTGCCCAGCTCAGAAGTCCTGTCCTTACTGATATCCCCCCCCAGACTCTCCATGCAACTCCAGCGCTGCCTCTGGTACTGAGATTGGTCGATAATCCAGGCAGCAATCTGAAGAAACTCTCCCCACACCACCTCCAGCTACATCAAAGCCTAGACTAGGTTTTTTTGGGCAGCCCCTCGCTCCTCTTGCTGAGGAGGGCAGCTGGCACATGCTGTCTCTGCCGCAGAGCCCCCAGGCATCTTGCTGAGACACTCCCCCGCCACGCACACACACAATCTGCAAGCATCAATTTCCTCTCCTCTCTCCCCACGCAACTCTACCAGGGATTTCTGCACAAAAAGAAGATGCCACTGACTCTCTTGACCTCTGAACTCAGCTGCCTCCCAGGAGGCAGAGGGCTGGGGCTGAGCCCAGAGAGGAGGGTTTGCAGCTGCCCTCGTGCCCGGAGGGGGGAGACATATGGGGGTGACAGTCAATGAGACAAGGAGAAAGGAGAGGAAATGTGTGTTTTCTTAGCGCCCGGCCTCCCAGCTCCTGGGAACTTTATGGCTCTGGAATATTAAGAGGCAGGAAAGTTAATTAATACCCAGAACAAAGCCAGGGCTGTTTGGCTTCTGGGAGAAGGAAGTAGTGGAGACAGGAAGATAAAAATCGGTGTCTTCCCAAATAATTTTTCTGTTTTATCAGCAGCTAAAATAGAGATGAAGCTGATCTGAGGATGAAGGGTTTGGTTTTTGGGGACCAAAGAAAGGCTTTCTGACAGAGGGCAGGAAAGTTTGCTCTGGTGGGAGATGAGTGAGCTGTAGGAACAGCTACCGGTGCCTTATTCAAGCTGGGGACTGAACCTGGGACTTTGCAGAGAACCGTTCATGGTATCATACTCTCCATCGCTTCTTCAGGAAGTCACCATTTCTCTTATGTGAGCTGAAACTTCTGCTCTCCACATTGCGTCCTTCCTCTCCAGGCTGCCCAGCTTCTGCCGCCTCTCCTCTTCCCAGTGCTGGAGCCCAGCATCTGCGCTTTGGGCACCAGCGGCTGCTGCTGGCCAGCGTCGAGCTCCCCGCAGATGGCCCTGCTGGGGATGTCATTCCCCCCCTTTGCTTGCCCATGATGGGCAGCATTGCAGTGGGGTTGGGTCCAGCTCCCAGTTCAGCTATTGCCAGCTTTGACACCTTGCTCAGCATTTAGAGATACCGAGGCATTGTTCTACGCGCTGCTTTTAGGTGTATTTGGGCAGCCAGGCTCTGTTTTCACAAGTGACAGTTGCTTAGGTGGGGACTAGTGAAGGGAGAGCATTTAGCCTTAACTCCCAGATAAATAGGTAGAGAAAATCTGCCACCCACTTGCTTCGTGAACAAGTTCTACCCCTCTGCCTGCCTTTGAAGTTGCTCCAGATCTCTCTGGAGTGGGCCTGAGCCCATCCTTTGCCTACACAGACTGGTCCATGGACCGCTAAAGCGGCTGTGGATGTAACGGAGCCTTTGTGCGATGCTGCTGTCTAAAGGACACATCCGGGACTGCTAAGGAATCATTTCGGTTACAAGAAGCCACCCTGGGGAAGTGTTTGCTTGGACAAAAATAAGCAGGTGGGAAATGCAAACCAGAAACCTCTGTCTGCACGTCCCTCACCCCCTTCGTGCAAGGATCACGGGGTGCCGTGTGATGATGGTGGGGGCCGCCTGTCCTTGTCCAGGACACTCCGATGTGATGGTGGAGTCAGGTGTGCAGCCTGATCTGGCTCTAAAGCTCGAGGAAACTGACGCAAAGAGACTGCACGGTCTTTTTTCCTGAGTCAATGAAAGCTGTAAGAGAACCCAGGGGTCCTGTGTCGCTGCCTCGTGTTCTACCCAGCAGCCTGCAGTTGCTCTCCAGGGCTCCTGCTGCCACAGTGGTTGACAACTGTTTTCTGTGTTGTACCCACGAGCAGCAGTGAGTCCAGCTGAAGGAGCGAAGGCAGCTTAGCTCAGGACAACCATCGCAGCAAGCAGAGGTCGTTGGCTGGTGCCCAGCAGGCATCTGAGTCTAACGCGTTTAAAATCGGGGTCTGAATACTGCAAATAGCAGTGAGGTTATTGCCAGGCTGGATCATGCCCAGGGTCCGTATCTGCTGTTGCCCTTGTCTCCGACAGAGACCAGCAACTGCTGCTATTGGGAAAGGCACAAAAGAACCTGGAGTGACCCCGCATCCCAGCTCCCAACCGTGCAAGACCTGGGCACCTGATCCCCGTGCTCAGTACCGTCGAAGCAGCCCACCCCAGCTCTGCTCAGCCTCGTCCTCTCTCTGTGTGCAGCAAGAAGACCCGCTCAGATTTTCCTACTGCAAGCCTGTGCCTCTGTCTGTCTGTCTGTCCATCAACCAGCCAGTTGCGTGCATTCCTGGAGAAAAATGCTGGGGCTAGAGGAAACGTGAGGTAGTTTGGAGAGATGGTGCTAGGAGGAGATGATGGTGCTAGGAGGAGGTTTTGCCACCACCTCCCGTTTAGTGACTCAAGCTTGCTCCTTCACAGCCTGCCCTGTGCTCCTGGGGCCCTGTCCTTTTATCTCCGTGCTTTGTGCAGCCTCTTTCACCTGCCTGTCCAGCCCCTGCGTGGTGCAATTACTCGGAGGAAGCAGAGGATGAGGCAGGGACGGAGGATGCTGCTTAGGACCTACAGCGCTCTGCTACCCAGGTGATCTTTCCCCAGCGCCAGCACAGCTCTAGCAGCGAGGTTTCTGGGGCTAATCAAGATCGACGTACAAACAGAGCAGCATCTCTGCATCTCGCAGCCAGCAGAAAGGGAGAAGCAGATGGGCTAGAGGAGGCAGGGAGCTGCTGCTAAATGGATTGATGGAGAGGCCTTTAAGAGAGATGGATTGGAGAGGGAGCCGCTGGAGGAAAGGGCCGGGGCGGCCACGCTGCGAATGGGGCAGGGGCCCAGGGAGATGATGGGAAGGGAGAAAGGCCTGCAGATAACAGATGGATGGACACAAAGACTGGAAGGGAAGAGAGGGACAGATGGACAGGCAATAGAGAGAGTCAGGAGAAGAGAGGGATCTGAACGTAATTAGATTGGATCCGATTATGACAGACTCGATTAGAGCAATATTATGATCAGGAGCTTCTGTCGCTATTTGGCTTTTAGGGGGGAACAAAGCCAGAGAGCACGTGTGGAAGGGGGACAAGCAGAGGCGAAGGGAGCTGGGAAGGATGAAAGGAAAGGGGCTCCTTGTGAAAGCTGTCAGTGGTGGTGGTGACAGATTGTCTAGTTATCGAGCACCGGGGCCGTCTGTCACCGACCGCTCACAAAACCTGCACTCAATAAAAGCCAGGGAGACAAAGGCGAGGAGAGGAGAGGGGCTATCGGAGCCGAGAGCTTCTGTCACGAGCCAGGCAAGCGTGCCCAGGGCGTGGGGTGTGCTGAGCAGAGCAGGGCCCTGCTGTTATTAGCTGGGCGCATGCACAAGGAAACACGGGGATGCGCACAAACGTGTGTGTTGAGAGGTGCTGGGCCGTGCCCTGCCACCTACCCACGCTCACACGTGCCCTGCAGCCCAAGTTTGCACACTCACTTGTGCACACACAGCTCGCACGGACAACCTGCGTGCACATGCAGTTGTGTGCTCTACCACGCTCAGCCAAAAAAGGTTTCGAGCCCGGTGTTGCGAGGGCGGCATCACCCCGAGCTGCCCTGGTGTTCCTGGGGTGCCGCTTCCCACCGACTGCCTGCGAGGTGGCCGGAGCACCGCCCGGCGGTGTCACGGGGTGGTCGGCGAGGCCGTGCACCGGCTGCACGGAGCAGCCCGAGCCCCGCAGCCAGCCCGGCTGCAGCAGTTGGTCGTAACGGAGCGCTGCAGCCCAGCCCTGATGGGGACGGCAGCTGTAGCCTCTACGACCCGCGCGTCTGCACACCTGGAAGAAGGGTAACGGCACCGAACTGTCGCCACGGGTGCTGGAGGACCTCTTCTGCAGGGGGTGGCCCAAAAACACCGGAGAAGGCTTTGGTGGGAGTGAGCAGCTGGGTCACGGCAGGAACACGGGGGAGCTCGGCAGGTTTTGTTCTGCAGAGGGTCCTTGCTAGGCGGACGGGACGTGGTCCCGCCATGTGCGTGAAGATGCCAGTCCTCGGGGGCAGAAGTGGTCATGTCCCGGCAGCGATTCTCTTTCCAGCATCCGCGAGTCGTGGCAGGGATCTCCCTCGCGCTCTCCCACCCATCGCTGGGGCGCGCAGCCCCTCTCTGTATAAAAGTCTTCAAAACTCCGGCTGGGTCTGCTCCAGCAGCCCAAGGGTTAAAGCTGCCTGTTTTCCCTGACAAGCAGAGGCCAGCGTGGTCCCCGGTGGCTTTGTACAATATGTCGCCTCATCTCCTGCCAAATGCTGCCTCTTGGAGCCTCTTTTCATACCTCCCCGTGCCCTCCCTGCACGCAGGCGGGAGGCCGGGAGCGGCGTCCCCCCGCGGGGGTCCCCGGCCGTGCCTCCTCCCGCAGCTCATCCCCAAAAACCCCTGGCTCGAGGTGGGCAAAGCCTGGGGGGCTCCGTCCCCTGGGGTGGGAGCACCACGACGGACCCACCTCGACCTCACCCTCGCAGGTCACGGCGAAGCTAGCGAGAGGTTTTTGAAAGTTGGCCGCGCTCCCGCCGCCGTTCACCAGCTGCGTTTGCCGCTTGAATGCCGTGTTGAAAGGGAGGCCCAGGAATTCGGAGGGAAGGAGGGCTTTCTGCAGGCTCCGGCTTGTGGGCTCCTGCGGTTAAGAAACCCGGTTGGGTTTGGTGAGGGATACCAGTGTCTGCCCGTCAGGAAGTTGGGAAACTGAGAAGGGAAGAACAAAGCCAAAGGGTCTCTTGTTCTCCCTCCCCCGATCCTCATCAGTTTTTGGCCAGCCTTAGGATACCTGAAGCTCCCAAGTTCTTGCTGAGGAGGCAGAGGAGGAGGCAGCAGCCGAACTCCCGGGGACCACAGCTGCTCCCGTGGGCTCTGAGCAAGGGAAGGTCGCAGCCGAGGGGGGAACTTCGGCTTGGATTGCAGGAGAAAGGTCTTGAGTTTCTCGCTGTGCCGTCACCCTCCCACGAGACCCGTGGCCATGGCTTCATCTTGGCGCGGCGGGGAGGCGCGGCCCTGCCGGTGCTCATCGAGCCCCTGCGAGCACGAGGGCTGCGTCCTGCCCGCAGGCACATCTCACGGACGAGGAGCGGCCGAGCTGAGGGACGTCCCCAGGTGAAGTCCTCCCTCCCGGCAGCGAAGGGGCCTTTGCGATCTCAGCTCCTGCCTGTGGAAGGAGGAAGGCTGGGAGGCAGCCGAGGGCAGAGTTAAGGTGATGGCAGGCTGGGACGGGGACCGTCTGCCGTGCTTGTGTCGCTGGGGCCACGCAGAGGGCTGTCCTGGCTGATGTCCCCCACCTCGGGGCTGAGCCAGGCAGCCTGCGCCCTTTGCAGGGGGAGGATGGAGCTGCCTGAGCCTGGAGAGAAAAACTTGAGTGGGGGCCTGCTGAAAGGAGCAGGAACCTGCCCCCGCGCCTGGACGCTGCGGTGGCCACGAGGCCGGCACAGCCCGGGCCTGGCGTCCCTGCGGGGAGGCTCCAGCAGCCAGCTTCGCTCCTTCCCTCCCCTCCTCCCCGAGCCCAGCCCGGCAGGATGCCCGGAGCAGCCCAGCATCAGCTGCAGAGAGAGGTGGGGCCCTGCTGGCGTCCTGGCAGGGGGAGAGGAGCTGGCCCTGGGGGTGGGCAGGCGAGACAGAGCAGAGGAGGGAGCAAGAAATAAATGCGAACAGCCCATCGGGCTCTCGGGGGAGACGGGGGCCCAGGCGGAGCGCTGCCGCGCGTGCGGAGAGAGGAGGGGGACGCAGGGGGATGTGGGGCTGGTGAGCGGTGCCCGTGCCCCTGTGGACGTGCGTGCGCTGCTCGTTTTCGCGTGCAAGAGGAGTGATTTGTGCGTGTCGTGTGTGAGAAGCGTGCGTGGGGCAGGCGTGCGCTGGGTGCGTGACGCGCGTTGCATCCAGTGCCTTCTCCAGGCGCGCTGCGCCTCGCGCGCGCGTTCGTCTCGGGGCGGATGTGGCTACTGCCACGAGCTCATTAGGCGAATATTGTTTTATAATCGGTGCCATAGCAATGGTGAGGCAGGCTCCTCGCTGCCACCTGATCCCTCCGCCTCGTCCGCCGCACGCCCTGCAAACTCCGAGACCATCTGCTGATCCGTGCCACGGGCTGGAGCCTGCCCAGGTGCCGATGCCCATCACCTGGGCTTCGCCCGCCGTGCGGGGAGGGGAAGCAGCCCCTGGGGACTGGGAGCGGGGCAAGAATCCAGCACCTGGGGGAGGGATGGAGGGGGTGACGGCGGGATGCTCCAGCAAGCAAACTGCAGGGAGGTGTGGGAGGATGCACACAAGTACGTATGTATGTGTGGGACGGGGGATGCACGGGTTTCCGAGCCGGGAGTTTACCGGTAAGGGAGACAAACTAGAGCAGATTTTTTCAAGACGGAGTTTAATGCAAGAATCTTAAATCTAGGAAGGGTGAGAGGCAGAGACGGTTTAACCCACAAAAGAGATCATTGCTTTGTGGTTGGCAGGGCTTCGGCGCAGTACCCATGTGGTCTGGGTACCTCTTCCTTTCACTTTCTTTCTCTCTCCTCACCAAACTTTACTCCAGGTGAATTTCACAGCAGCTCACAGGCAGCACCTACGGGACAGTTGCTGCTGCTGCTGCTGCTGGAGCCTGTCTGGGAGAGGCTCCCAGTGGTCCAGGCACCCACGGGTGCTCACCTGCCCCACGCGCAGACCCACGGCCGGGTGATGCCCGCTCCCAGCTGCTTGCACGCGGACACACGTGCGCGCCAGCAGTGCACGGACACACAGCCCGCCTCGCACACGCACCCACGCCGCGGCGGGGAGAGCCGCGCCGTCGGTCCCGCTGCTTCTGCAGCCGCCTCTCCTCGTCCCACCCCGGCGCAGAGCCTCGCCTGCCCATCGCTCTCTCGCCACGCTCACTCCCCATCTCTCCATTTCTCCTTTATGAAATATGCATGGAGAACAGATGTCGCCTTCTCCCGGAGCACCCCCACCCCTCCTCCCTCCCTCCCTCCCAGCCCACCACCTCCATCCACCCTCCAGGACCACATCCAACCTCCACCTCCCTCCTCTCCCGGGGGCTCCAACCTCCCGCACAGCCAATGGCATCCCCCTCTCTTGGCTTTAATATTTATGAGGGGGGGAGCAGCGGAGCGGCCAATGAGGCTGCCGGGGTCGGACCCGGCGTGCGAGGCCGGGGTGTATATATAGCGTGCGGGGCACATGCCTCCTCGGGGTGTCCATCTCAACGCGCGGTGGCCCGCCGGCGCTCCTGCCCAAGGAGTGAGATGCCAGGGCCCCGAGGCCACCGGGGCTCCCCCTGAGGCCCGGCTCCATCCCGCCGAGCAAGACGCCAACTTTCCGCCTCCTCGATGGACGGATGAGCCGAGCGGCTCCTGGCTCCCTGGATTATTTGAGCTTCTGGAAGGGAAAAGCTGGAGCCCGGGAATGGTCGGCGGCTTGGCGGTAAGGGGCCTCTCCTCGGGGTGGGATAGCAACCGTGCCCGGCCGCTGCCGGGAGCTTTGATGCTGCCGAAATTCGAGTGGGACAGGTGGGGAGGTGCGGGGTCAGCGGCGTTACGTGCTCCAGGTGCTCTCGGAAGGGGTGCCTGACCCGCTCATGCTTTGGGGCCACCTTTAGGGCACGAGCACGCACTCGTGTCCTTCGCTTTGGGCTTGGCGGTGACCTGGGGGATTCTGTTCAGAAACAAGGGAAGGAGCCTCCGCTCATATGGCCTGAAAGTGGGGTCCCAGGCACAGCCTGCGCCCTCTTTGCGTGGCCAGGGAGCCTTCAGAAATTGTCGCTCTGCTGGTCTGGAGTGCAAAGGAAAGGGCGAGGGGGAAGAGCAAGGGGCTGGGGAGCTTTGCTTCCCCTCGGGGCCATCCCTGGGGCTTTGCTGGAGGCAGGGCTGGGACAAGCAGGGGTTTACAGGAGGTTCTTGCAGCAGATGGCTTTAGGAAGGTGTCAGGTTATGGTTCATCCAAAGAAAAGAGCCCCTCAGAGCACGCGTTTCAGAGGAAAGCTTGTTGAGGCTGGACTAACCCTGCAAAGTAGGAGCAGGGTAAGGAGTACTGGGGTCCAGTTCTGAAACTTGTCCTGCTGACATCCTCCTGCGACCAAGAGCAGAGAGAGGCCCCGGGCAGGACTCCTGCCTCCCGTTGCTCGATAACCCCTAAAATTCACTCGCGAGGATGTTGAGACGGTGACAGCACAACGCGTCCCACAGCCCTCTGCACCGGCACGCTGGTGCGTGGTGCTCGGGCTGGTCCCGAGCCTGCTCCCCATCCGTCTGCCCGAGGAGAGGAGTTTTTGCAGCCTGTCCTCCCCCAGGATGGCAGTGACAGTGTCACAGGAGGCTGGGGGGAGGCTGGGGCTGGAGGCTATCGTTCCTCTCCTCCCCTGCCCCGTGCCGATGGGGCCGGGGGGCAGTGCCGCGGCTTCTTGCCACGGGGCAGCCCCGGGCTGGATGCGGCAGCACCTGAGTTTGCGGAGCGAGAGGAGAGCGGGCCCCTTGAATTCAGGGCAGCAGCGCTGGGATAACGGAGGCAGAAGAGGTCACGAGCGTGGCCCCGGGAGCAAGGGGGAGTGTTTAAAGAGGAGCCGCACACCTGAGCGCCACCCTGGGTGTCCGCACGCTGACTCCTCACCGCACCCCAGGTCCGGCACCGGGCACAGGGCTGCTGTGGCACGTGTCCGGCCCCAGAGCTGACGTCCCCCCTTCTCCCAGCCCCGCTGCAGCCTCCCCGGAGCTCGGGCTCCCGGCTGGAGCCGCAGCAGCTGGGAGCGATGCTCCAGGGAACCATATAACGAGCAGGAATGGTGTGACCACACAGGAACACAGCCGTGGTGACAAGGTGGCCAGGCAGAGCAGCGGCAGAAGGGATGCTCAGCTCGGGCACGGCTTGCTTGGAGCTGTTTGCACCCTGACACGCTGCTCCCAAGCAGCCGGCAGGGAGGGACAGAGCACGAGGAAGGAGGTCCTGGCTCTGCGGGAAGGGGACAAGAGAAACGAGGGGCTGGGGAAACGAAAGCAAGACGGGAACGGAGGAGGTTGAACGGGGTGCAGGAGGCACGGCCGTCGTACACAGCTACAGCAGCTGTGGCTGATGTGGGAACTTCAGGTGCACGCGTCTGTGTGGGTCCGGCTTCGCTGTCCGCAGGCAGAGCAAGTCAAACACGAAGCCAAAGTCGGGCTCGCCCTAAGGACAGCGTAGTTTATGTCATGCTGAAAGCCCTGAGGATATCTCCCGAGAGCCACCTTTCTATCAGCCCTTACTTAAAGCAGCTCCAGGCTAAGGGCTTCACAGGAATAACTTTTTGTTCAGGGTTTGGGTGCGTTACTTGTGCTGCCGCACTGTTCTGTGTTCCAGGAAAAAAAAAAAAAAAAAAAAAGAAAAAGAAAAAAAAGAGTCCATCTGTTTTTGTTTTTTTTTAGTGAAATCTGAATATTCCAGTGCAAGGGTGAGTGTGTAGATGCCTGGCGGGGCAAATATATGAGCCTGGGTGTAAATTACTGTGAGTAAATGGATGTGGGATTCTCACAGAGGAGTTTTTGACTGGGACCACTCGCGTGTATCTGCTGGGATGTGTGTGTGTAAGCACACAGGAACAGCCACGTATGTTAGTGTGGGGACAGGAGGACCGTGCAGTCCCTTCTGTGCATGCTTAGGGGGTTCCTTGCGCTTCCTGGGCAGCGTTTCTGTAAATGCACATCAAGGCTCCGTCCACCAGCCGCCTTTTAAAATGGGATGTGGGCTATTTCTCCCCAGTCATCGCCTGTCCATATTCGTTTAGGTTCCATTTCTCAGTCATATGGCTCATTACGAGCTTGTCAGGCCTGAGCGATGTAATATGTTGTACATCTCTGCCTGGCTGCCTTCCCAGCCCCGCTGCCATCTCTTCGCGCAGCAGCGTTTCTCCTTCTGAAGTTTGTTCCCCGGCCCCTGCTCCACCCCAGCACGTTCCCCTGCCCGGGGACAACGTCTGTGCAGCAAGCCCTTATCTCTCCCCGTGCTGGGGCTCAGGGTCCCCAGGCATCAGCGCCGAGCAGCAGAGGCAGCAGGCAGGGGAGAGGAGCGAGGACAGGAGGCAGCCTCCCCGGCCGGCGGCACAGCATCCCGGAGGGAGCGGGCAGCCAGCTTCTATTTGGACACATCAAGCAAAGCAGCTGTGTTGGGTTCCATATGTCTGGGGTGCCAGGATCCATGACATACGGGCTCATTTAGTATACAATAAGCCCCCCTTCCCCTCGCCCCCGCAGTCTGTTTTTCCCCTTCACTCATCCACCACCTGTCATCCCTCCGGAGAGCCAGGAGAGGCGGCTTCCACCTTCTCCCAGCGCTGCTCCGCGGGCTCCTTCTCCGCCACCGGAGCCCCGTCCCAGCCCGACAGGGACAGGCTTTCCCCCCGCCACCGCCGCAGGGCAGCCGGAGCAAACCATCACGCCTCCAGCATCCCCTTTCCGTCCTGCCCAGCGGCTCTGAGAGCCCCTCTGCTTCTTTTTTTCCAGAGCGCGCCGGAGGAGCTCGGCTCTGACACCTGACGGCTCCAAACCTGGGTCCTGCCGCAGCTGCACGGGGGAGCCCCCAGTCTCTGTGCACCTGCAAGGTGCCAGCACCGAGGATACTTATTTATTTTTTGTGTTTCTATGCATCCTGCCCTTTTATTTACACGGTTTATTGTTGAAGTCGTCGCCCACCCAGCGAGGAAAAGGGAAAAATTTTGAAATTCCCTTGCAGGGACGGTGTGTGATGAGGAGGAGGAGGAGGAGAATAAGCAGGGGTTCACTGTGAGCCGGGGACCTCGTTCAAGCCGAGCAGCTTTGCTTCGACGTGGTGCCCGCGTCAGTCTGTCCTGCAGTGCCTCCTGCCCGAAGCGTCCGTCCGTCTGCCTGCCCGCCCCTCCTCTGCGAAGATGATGCTCAACTCGGACCAGACGGAGATCGACCTGCCCCCGACGCACTCCGAGTCCGAGTCCGTCTTCAGCGACTGCGGCCGCGCGCGGGCAGCGTGGAGGACGCCGGCGGCATCGGTCTGTGCGCCCCGTCCCGCATGGCCGAGCAGGGTGAGGCCGTGAAGAAAGACCTGCAGCACCTGAGCCGGGAGGAGCGCCGGCGCCGGCGGCGTGCCACGGCCAAATACCGGACAGCCCACGCCACGCGGGAGCGCATCCGCGTCGAGGCCTTCAACATGGCCTTCGCCGAGCTGCGGAAGCTGCTGCCCACCCTGCCGCCGGACAAGAAGCTCTCCAAGATTGAGATCCTCCGCCTGGCCATCTGCTACATCTCCTACCTGAACCACGTGCTGGACGTCTGAGCCGCCCAGCCTGCGTGCGTGCATCCGTCCGTCCGTCTGTTTGCCACATCTCCTACCTGGACGTGTGCTGGGCATCCGAGCCAAGAGCTCAAGTCCGTCTGTCCGTCTGCGACCTGCGCCACATGTTGGGCACCCGAAATGCTGTGCCTGCATCCACCCGTCTGTCCGAATGGACCGAGTCCCCGTCCGTCTGCTCTGCCCCCTCTCTGAACTACGGTCTGTATTCCCCACCACCAAGCCCACGTCCGTCCGTCTGTCTGTCCTGAGCCACGCTGGCCGTTCGGTCCTTCGGCCGTCCGTCTGTCCTGCTGGATCTGCTGCCTCAAGGCCGTGCTGGCCGTGTGTGCTCCCAGCTCCTGTCCGTCCTCCTGCTGCACGTCCCGCTGAGAGCGCTGATGGGATCCTGAGCCCGCATCCGTCCTTCTGTCCGCCACGTCCACTGCCTGACCCACAGCGGGAGCCTCCAAGCCCGAGTTTCTCTGCATCACCCCTTTTATACCAGCCACAAACCAGCCCCGTGCAGCCCCAAGCAGCCCTGGGGGCTTGTCCATCTGTCCGTCCGCACCTTCGGCCACCGGGCACCCCACCAGCGCAGCCGCTCGGGGCGCTGGGGCTTTTGCTGCCGTTCTGCTCCTGGCGTTGTGCTGGGCACCTGATGGTCCACACGGGGACCTTCCTGCCACCCCAGCCCGCTCTGCCCAGCAGCATCCACGGGCACAAAGCAGCTTCTCGGGGTTTGTCCTGGCTTGTCAGGAAGCACAGGGCATGCTGCTCCGTCACGAGGTGCCCAGAGCCACGTTGTCCCTGATCCCATCGCAGTGGAGCTGCCTCCACCCAGGGTCTGGCCAAGCCCCTCCATTGCACATCTGCCCCAAAACCTCCTGCTTTGGGAGCATCAAACCCCAAACCCATGCATCTCCGGCTTTGCTGCCCTGGACTCTAGTGCAAAATGAGTGTGGAGCCCCCCCGGCCCTTTATTCGCTCTCTTTGCACCAACAACCGTGACCACCTGGAGCAATCTTCATCCCACCCCCCCCGGCA
Source organism: Anser cygnoides (assembly GCF_040182565.1). Lineage (NCBI taxonomy): Eukaryota > Metazoa > Chordata > Aves > Anseriformes > Anatidae > Anser > Anser cygnoides. Next base: position 2,032,499 of record NC_089905.1, on the reverse strand, counting down.
CTTCCTCTGCCTCCCCAGTTTTTGTGTTTTATTTTAAGAGTTAATTTTGCACTGGCAGCAGCAAGAGCACAAGCAGAGCCCTGCAGGGACCAGGACCGAGCCGAACCCCCCCAGCACACCAAAAGGCAGCGCTCTGCTGGCTGCAGGACAGGCAGGGGCCGGGCCCTTAGCGTGGGACCGGGGAGATGGAGTCGGGGGGCTGGAGGGGAAATGTTCTCGGCGAGGGTTGGTGCCAGGTCCCGCAAACACCAGGGGGGCGGCCAAGCGGGGGCTCCTCCTCCTCCCTCCTCACTGTCTGTCTGTCCCGCTGCCCGCTCCCCGCAGCCCCTGCCCTCCTGGGGTCCTGCACTCTGCTTTTTGCCCCCGTGAGGTGGTCACAGCCACCCGAGCCCCAGCTCAGGAGCTCGCCAGCCTCCCAGCTCCGTCCCTCTCCTGTCACCGCCGCCAGCTCCCACCATCACCTCGCTCCTGACCTCATCTCCCCGCTCCCCGCAGAGGCAGGGGACCCGCCGCTACCTCTGTGCCACCGGGTACCTCTGTGCCACCGGGTACCTCCGTGCCACCAGGACGTGCCAGGGGCTGTGGCATCCCCAAGGGCCGGAGCAGGGCCCCCATCACCACGGCGCTCAGCGGCCGAGCAAAGCAGAGCAGGGCAGCCCACCCTTCCCCTCCACTCGCAGACCACGTCCCTGTGCCACGAGGATATTTATTGAATTAATTTATTGATAAATGTTATTATTTATTTGCTGTGTTGTGCACTTTTTGGAAAGGAAACCTAGAAAGCAAGCAAGCAAACAAACAATGACCATGGCAGAAAACAAACCGACCCACCCTTGTACACGGTGTGCCCCAGCGTGTGTTTGTCTTGGCTGTTCAGACTGTGCAAGGATTTATTATTTATGAGTTCACGAGGAAGTCGGGGAGGGGGAAATGAATTAAACCAACAGCAAAAGAGAGATCTTGAACTCGGAGTGCCCGGCTTCCCTTTTTCTTTCTTTCTAACCTTGCTTTTGACCATCTCCTCCCGGCAGCTGTGGGATTCCCCACGCCTGTGGCCGGAGGCGGTGGCAGCAAGACCTCAGGACCGGGAAGCATCGTCCTGGCTGGGCTGGGGCTCGCGCCGAGTCCTGGGCTTTTCCCCAGCTCTGCAGGCAGCAAGCACACGGGTGCTTGCAGGGTGGGGTGTAGCAATGAATCCGGGCAGGGAACGGGCACCCCGGTGATGTTCCTCCTGGAGATGGGGAAGGAACAAAGCCACAGGGCTTATGCTGAACGTCCTCGTCTGGATCGCTGCTTCAGCCAGGCTGGAAAGCTTCCTTCTAGTCCTTAGAGTTACCCAAGCCCATATTGGGCACCACAGCCACTGTTTTAGCCAGGACAAGCAGCCCGCGAGCGGTGCCGTCCCTCTGGTGACAGCAGAGGGCTGAGGACACGTGGTCCAGGCACCAGCATCTCCGAACGCGCCCAATAAATCCTCCTTCACCCCCCTGGGAAATCAGCGCAGCCCCGGCTCCAAAGCCACCCGTCACTCGCCCGTGCCCCTCTGCCCAGCAGAGCCCCCTCGGTCCCCTTCCCGACATGTCCCCACCCTGTCCCCGGTCCCCCTTGTCCCCGCGAGCCCCCGGTGCTCTCCCCGCTTCCTCGGCCCACCCCGCGCCGTGTGGGGAAGCAAGTTTGCGGCTCCTCTCCTTTGTCTGCGCCGATCCCGCGCATCCCTGGGGGCAGGTTGCAGCTGTTCACCGACTTGCTCCAAATTTCTTCATATAATCAATTGGCCTCGGCTGCAGCTCGGCTCAGCGGAGATGCGTCAAAGGGGAAATAATAAAGATGGGGAGGGAGCGGGGGAAGGACGCGGGGAGGCTGCAGAGCCCCCGCACCGGCAGCAGGAAAAGGTGGGGAGGTGCAGGAGCAGCTGATGGAGAACTGGAGCCCCCAGCTCTGCTCCCAGCACCTCCAGGTCTCACCGGGGACATCTCCATCCCACCCCATCCAGCCCGGAGGTGGGAATCGGGTTAGGGAAGCTCGAGCCCCACCTCGGCTCCCGAACCTCTGCTGTCCCCGGCTGCCAGCCCCGGCCCTGACATATGGTCCTCATTGTGTCTCACACAATGGCAACACTTCATGCTAATTCAGACGCTGGTCCTGGCCTCGCTGTCATCTCCAACAGATTGGGTCCCTCGCCTGCTCTTTGTGCTCGCAAGGTAACGGGCAGCTCTGCTTCCCCTCTGCCTCCCCGAGCACTTCCCTAGATGCTTCCCTGCTCCCGCAGCCATTCCCCCCTCTCCCCGTGCACATCTCCATCTCTCCATCCACGCCGGTGACGCTGGTCCCAGTGCACACGCGGGTGCGTGCCCGAGGGAGGCTTCACACAACATTTGGAAAAGAACCACGGAAAATTGTCAAGAATGTGCCGATGAGCGGGCGTGCATGAAACTGCTCGGCTGCTTCTGCCCGGCATCGAGCATGAGGACGAGGAGGTTGCCTCCTTTCCTGCTGCTCTTCCTCCCCCCAAGAGGAGCAGGGGGCAGGACGGGCCTCCCCGCTTCGGGAAGGGGGAAGGACCCCGCTTGTCTCAGCAGCAGCGGGGCCAGGCGTGCCTTGGAGCGGGTGGCCGGGAGGCTGCGTCCCCGGGGATGTCACCACGGGCAGCAGCTGTGTCCCCAGCTCGTCTGGATGAGGCGGCAGTGCCATCTGCTGGGTCCCCAGAACGGGGTCCCGTACACCGACGTCAGCTTCTGTCACCCCAGGCTGGGGACCCCAGGGCCCTGCAGCAGCCTTGTCCCCAGGCAGAGCGCCAGCCACCAGCGGGTGCGAGGGACAACGGGAAGCAGCGCCCGTGCGCTCAGGTGGGACCTTCCCAAAGCGCCCTCAGCGAGCCAGTGTTCAAAATGCTGCTGTCGATGCTTCTTTAGGCCACGGGGGTACCCCCAGCTGCTGGGAACGGTGAGCCCAGACCCTAAAGGGCCGATGCCCTAAGAGCCAGGGAGCAGATCCCCTGCTTCCAGACAAGGCAGCGGGCTGCCTCGCCGATCTCCCAGCAGAGATAAGCAGCAGCAAGGCAAGAGCCGGGCGGGAGGGCACACGGCCGGTGCTGTTTGGGACCTGCTGTCCCCCCCGGCAGGGTCACAGCACGTGGGGCAGGGGCAGGAGGGTGGCCGGGACTCTGCCGCCCCAGGGTTTGCAGACAAACATCTGCGGGGAGGGCGCAGACGCTGCTGATCCCGCCTGGGGCAGGGCCGCTGCTTTCTAGGACTCCTAATCTCCTGAGCTATCTGGCTGGAGCCTTCGCCCCGTCCCGGTGGTGGAGCAACAAACCCAGCCGTGCCGCCCGGGGAACGCCTCGGGGTCAGACCTGCCGGGGCTGGAAGGGGCAGCAAGGGTCCTTCGCAAGAGGATTTTGGGGTCAAGGCAACATGGAGCTGGTGCTGGGGAAGCTTTTGTCGCTGGGAGATGGGCGCACGGTGCCCAGCACCCCCATGCTGCTGAGTCCCGGTGCCCCTCGCGGTGCTTTGCTGGCCGGGGCTTTTCGCCTGCTGCCCTGAGCAGGGTGCGGAGGGAGGGAGGGGACCGTCCCTGTAAATCACAAGGTGGAACAATGCGGCCCTTCCCAGATGGCGGGGAGGCTCCGGCAGCCCCAGCTGGCCAGGAATGAGCTCCCAGGGCCCATTAATCACTCCTGGAGCCGGAGCTGGAGCGAGAGGACAGCCCGGGGCAGCTGGCTGCAGGGGGAAGGGGGGAGCAGAGGGGCCCCCACCCAGCAGCGATCCCCAAAGCCCCGCGGGGCCACGAGGGCCCGAACCCAGCCGGGGTTCCTGCACCCCCCAGGGCTGCACCTTGAGGCCAGCCTCAGAGGCTCGCGGGGCCTGTCGTGAAAACGGGGGGGCAGCGACCCCCCCAGCTCCGGGCCTGGAGCCAGGGGAGCAGCACGGGCTGGGATCTGCCTCCGGCACCGCATTGCCTCGCCATTTCGCGGGTGGAGGCCGAGAGCCACCCGCAGCAGCCCCAGGGGCTGAGGCTGAGCTCCTGCAGGATCCGGCCCAGCCGGCAGGTAGGAAAAGCTCAGGGGGGCCCCGCTCGGCCTCCACCAGAGCCAGAAAGGAGGAAAGGAGCCGTGCGGGCCCGGGGGGAGGTGGGGGGCCCCCAGCTCAACCCCACAGCCTCGGCTGCCTCCTTTGCCCCACAGCCGGCGAGGGGAGGCCTCGAGCCCCCGAGAGCGGCGGGGAGGCTGCCGCCGGCCTCCGCCTGCCCGCGCCTCTACCTGGGGGGGGACTTGGGGGGACCCCGGGGGGGTCGGGGAGAATCGTGGGGAGGATGCTGGGGGGGAACCCTGTGGGGCTGGGGGCAGATCCCGGGGGGCTACGGGGCACCGAGGCCGAACCGGGCGGAGGCTACGGAGCCTCCCCCGCCCGCAAACAAGCCATTTAAATCCCACCAATGGGGAGGCGGCGGGAGGGGAGCTCGGCACGCCATTGGTCAGCTCGGGGGGGGCGGGGCCGGCCTTTTCCCAGCCCCGCTCATTGAGAGAAAAGCGCCCGGCGCTGTTCCGCGCACAGCGCCCCCCCCCCCCCCCCCCCCCCCCCCCGGCACCCGCTATGGGGGTGCCCCCCCCCCCCCCCACCGGCCTGGGGACGTTGGGGGGGGCAGAGCCCGGCCACGGGACGGGGTGCGCAGGGGGCACCGCGTGGGTGTCCCCTGTTGACCGTGGGGAGGGGCTGCCCCCCCCCCCCCAGCACCCTGGGGTGCAAGGAGGCGGTGGGAGCACAGCCCTTGAGAATTTGGGGGGGGGGGGGGGGGGGGGGGCTGCTCCTGAATGCTTGTTCCCAGTTGCCCCAGTGGGGACCCCCGCTCCTGGCATTGGGGCTCCTGTAGGGCTCGGCTCTGTCCCTGCTGTCCCCCCCCCCGCGCCCCCCAGCACTGCAGGGGCTCCCACGGGGCCTGGCTCCATCCCTGTTGGTCCCCCCAGGTTCCCTCTCCCGAAACGTGCGGCCTGCGGGTGTGTGCCACCCTGCCCTACCCCTTCCTCTGTCCCCCTTCGTCCCTCTTGGTGTCCCCCCCCTGCAGCCATCCGTGTGCACCCCTCATCCCTGGGGCTGCCAGGAACGGGGCTGGGGGGCTCCCAGGTGCTCCCCCCCAGCTTAGGGCTGGCCCCCCCGACACCACGACCCGCGGCTGGGATGCCCCAGCTGCGACGGGCACGGCCAGACCCAGGCATCCCAGGGACCGTGCTGGAGGTGGGTGACAGACCCGGCTTTCACGGGGGGGGGACACGTTCAAGGACGGGGGGGAGACGTTTGTTCACACGCACGTCCTCACCCCAAAGCGCCCAGGCCTGGCACAAAGGGTGGGAGCAGGAGTGCGGCCCCGATGGGCCGGTGCCCTTGCAGGGTCACCTCTCCCTGGGGGAATCCTAAATTCATTAGGGTCGGAAAAGAGCTCCAAGCTCATCTGGTCCAGCCGTCCCCCTACCCACTAAATAACACCCCACTAAATAATATCACACCCTAACCCACGTCCCCAGGCACCGCGTCCAACCTCTCCGTAACCCCCCCCAGGGACGGCGATGCCACCACCTCCCTGGGCAACCCGTCCCAATGCCTCACCCCCCTTCCTGAGAAGCAATTTCCCCAAATTTCCAACCTGAACCTCCCCCGGGTTGGTCCCACCCTAAAAGGGGGGGACCCTTGGGGACACGCACACCCCCGGCACAAGCTCCTGGTGGGCTCCAGGGGCCCGCTGGCGACCTGCACCCCAAAACCCCCATTTGAGGGGGGGGGGGGGCAGCACCAGGACCCCCCCCCGCCCTCCCCATCCCCGCAGCAAGCGATGCCGGGGAGGGGGGGGGACACAATGGGGCGGACAATGGGGTCCCCAAGCCCCGGAGGGGCGCCGGGAGCGCGGATGGGAGACAATGGGAGGGGGGGGGGGGGCCGGGAACAGCGGCCGGGGGGGGGCCCGGGGAGCGGCGGGGCCTTGGGGGCCGCTCCGCTGGGAGCCGGGGCTTCCTCCGCCTCCTCCTCCTCCTCCTCCTCCTCCTCTTCCTCCGCCTCCTCCTCCTCCTCCTCGGCCGCCGCCGCCGCCGCAGCAGCCCCGGGATTTTCGTGGCGCTGGGCGCGGGGGGGGGGGGGGCGCGCACAAAGGTGCCCAAATGGTGAGTGGGGGGGGTCCGGGGGGGGTCCCGGGCTTGGGGGGGGGGGGAACGGGGAGGGGGGAGCCGCCTTGGGGCCGGGCCTGCCCGAGGGCCTGGGAAGCCGGGGACTTTCCTGGGGCCGCGGCCGGGCGGGGGAAGGCGCTGCTGGGCGAGTGGGGGCGAGCGGGGGGCGAGCGGGGGGCGAGTGGGGGCGAGTGGGGGCGAGGGGTGGGCGGCTGCTGGGAGCCCACGGGCGGGGGGGGAGCAGCGGCAGCCACCACCCCACCACCCCCCCCCAGCCCCGCTGCTGCTCGCTCGCTTCGCCCCCCCGCCCCCAGCTGCGTGCCCCCGGTGCCCCCCGCTCCCCAGCACCGGGGGGCCGCATCGCGGGGCTCGGAGCCCCTTGGTGGGCAGCAAAAGCAGCCGGCACCCCCGCACCCCCCTCCCCTGGCACCCCTGCCCGGGGAGCAGAAGGGTGCCGGGGAGGTGGGCGAGGGCTCGGCCCCCTCCCGCGGTGCTGGGTGCGTGGCGGGGAGCAGAAAGGTGCTGAGCCGCTCCCCGCCGCCACGCTCACCTGCTCCCGGCAGAGACCCGGCCGGATCCTGATCCGGTTTATCTTGGTCCTGGCCCTGGCGCAGCGCCCTGAGCCGCCTGGGAGTTCCCTGCGATCGGCGGGCGCAGACACCGGCCCTGCTGCCCCGGCTGGGGCGAGAGGCTTCATTTCCCTTGGGAGAGGGAGTAGAGCCTGTTCCCCCCCCCCCCCCCTCCCGCTGCGGGCCACGGTATAATAAGTGAGGCGGAGGTTTTAAAAAAAAAAAGGAGAGAAGAATTAAATATTATCTGCACGGAGCCTCTGGGGACGGCTCTTGCTTAATCACAGCAATTCGGGATCGTGCTGGGGCTGAGCCGGGCTCGGAGGCAGCCTGAGTCAGATGCGATCTCCGGGCTTCTCCTGGGGATTTGGGCTGCCTTTGTGCTGGGGGCGAGCGCGGGACCCGAGCAGATGATTTAATTAGCAGATGACTCCGTCGGAGGCAGGGGTAGCTCCGAGCCCCGTTGGTAGACCCGGGGGTGCCCGTCGCCACGGGGGGGTTTGGCCCCGCTGCTCTCCTCCGGAGCGAGGCAGAGGCACGGATCCAGCCATCGGCCCCGCGAGGGCTCTGCCCGACCACCGAGCGCTTCCCAGAACGTCAGGCCTAGGATTTGGGGTCGGTTCGGTTCCTTGCAGAGTCCGGAGGGGGTCCCTTCCCGCAGCTTGGGGTGCTTTGTGCTGCTGGTCCCGTTTCTGCCGTGGGTTCCTGGGGAATTTGGCCACCTCGGGGCAGCCAGGAGAGGGGGAAGGTGGGGTCTCATGCTGGCAGTGGGGGACATTCGGCAGCCAGGGCTGCCTGTGCTGAGCCCCACGCCGTGATGTGGGGTGATGGAGCCTCCTGCTCGCCCCAGGGCACCCTGTCCCACGGGGCAGAGGGTGCGAGGAGCTAACGGGGTGGCACAGCCCCACGGACGGGCGCAGCCGGCTGCCATTCCCACTGCTCCTTTAACAGCACTCATCGTTCCTACAGGGACTTGGGGCCTTGGGGGCAGCCGCAGGTTCCCATTAGGCGCACAGCGGGGCTCCCAGGAACTTTCCTGGGATGTGGCGTGCTCCAGGAATGCTTCTCCGCGGCTGGCAGCGTGCGCCAGCATTTGGATGCTGAGCAGGGACCCGGTGCTGGCCATGCTGGAGGAAAGCTGCTCCGTCCCGGGGCATTCCCTGCTGGAAAGGGTGACCCGGAGGAGGGGGGCTTCTGGCGCGATTTGCCTGGTGTTTGTCGGCTCTTCCAGGCTGGCTTCAGCCGTTTGAATGGTAAAATGTTTCTTGTTTGGATCAGATCGCAGACAATGGGGCCGGAGGGGACATGGGGGAAGGCAGGGAGCCCATCTCCCCGGCTTCAGACACGGCTGAAGCAGCCCCAGGTCTTTGGGCTGAGCTAATCTGAGATTTCAGGTCTGCTTCCCGAGGGCCGGCGTGGCTGGCAGATGCTTTATGGCTTTATTGTCCGGCCAGGATGCTGGGCAGGGGGCCTGGGAGAAGCGTGCGGCGAGGGCACCGCCGTCCTTGCCTGGCTGCCCCCGTGCTCCTGCAAGCACCGGGGTCGGAGCCGTGGCGTCGTGGCCCGCCAGCGGGCACGGGGTGACGGCACGGCGCCGAAGTCCCCGCAGGGCCAGCTGCCGACGTGCCCGGCCCCGGACAGCCCCCGTCTCTGCTCTGTTTCTCGGGGCTCCGAGGCACGGACCACACCGTCTGCCCGCCACAGCCTTGCGGGATTTAGCGCCAGGCACTCGAGCGGATTAAGCAGAGCTGGAAAACATCCACAAGTGGGGTTGTTTACACGGCCAGCGTCACTTTGGGTCGGGGCTGGTCCTTCAGGACATCGCTGCAGCACGCGGGGGGACAGGGCTTCCCGCGACGCTGTCGGAGAGGCCGCGGAGGTGAAAGTGCCGTCCCGAACCACGCGTGCTGTGGGAGAGCTCTCACCCCGCCTGAGCACCCTGCAGCGCCGCTCGGACCCCGTGCCCACCAGCGAAGGAGCCCGGGACCGCGGCGTTCGAGTCCTCCTGCGCGCCAAGACCTTGGGGTGGCCGCGGGGTTGTCGCCCCGCGCCCGCGTCCCCGCGGGAGGCACCGCCTGGGGAGCTGCTGCGAGGCCGTGGGTGCAGGGCTGAGCCCCCCGCGTGGGGATCTGAGCCCAGGAGGGCAGAGCAGGAGCAGCTGAGGGGCCGTGGGGTACGCGCGGCGCCACCGCAGTTAGGCTCCCTTGGCGCTGCGGCGTTTTGCAATGCAAATGGCTTTCTCTTTGCAGCCAGCCCTTCTCATGCAAATCCCCTGGGTTTGGTACATTTTCTCCCTCTGGTTCTGGACCTGCCGCAGCCATTTTTACCTGTGCATCCCAGCACGGCCACCACCGCCTTCGCCCCGTGAAGCAGACCCGGTGCTGGGGAGAGGCTGGGCTTTGTCCCGGAGCTGCGCAGTGGGAATCCCCGGGCGCTCGGACGTTCCTGTGGATATTGTAACAATCCCGCGTGACCGTAATTAAAGCTGACAGTTGGGAAGGGATATTAAACGTTCTGCATCCAAGCTGACGCTGAGCAATTTGAGATCAGAATGGGACCCCATGGGGGAATTGGATTAAGCTGCTCGGGCTTCCCATGGGCCTTTTGCGCGTCCCTCTGAAGCGCCTGCTTGTGCCGACGGACCGGGGACCTCTTCCAGCGTGGAAGTTTGCAGATTCCTCCTTGGGAGCGTGGTGGTGGCATCTCCAGAGCCTTGTGGGGCTGGGGCTGGACCAGCTGAAACATCTCCAAAGCGCATGAGGAGGACTGGGGCTGCTCCTGCAAGCCCATCTCGGGGGACTTCAGCATCCGATGGAGCTGAGCAGCCCCTGGCTTCTTCCCCAGCACGAGACTCCCCAGAGGCAGCAGGAGAGACGCGGCGTGGACGCAGCTCAGCGAGGAGGTGCCAGGCTGGATGTGGCCCAGAGGGCTCGGGGAGAAGAGGGTTTGAATTTGCGTTTCTGGAGGGAGCGTGCAGATGAAGGGAGCCGGGCGAATTCCCCCCAGCCCCTCGGCAGGCTTGGCTAGACGTGGCTGTGCTGTAGCAGGGGGAATGCTTCGCCGACCGGTCCCCCAGCTCCTGCCTGGGGAAGGCTGGAGCCCTTCTCCCCTTTCCACGCAGAGGACTTCAGACGGCACCCACAAAGCTTCCTGCACCTTGCGCATCACCCGCGGACACCCAGCGCCGCGGTGCCGGCAGCCTCCTCCGTCCCCGTGGATGCAACCACGGCATTTGGTGCGTGGGGGAACCACAGCCACCGCTCCGTCCCCTCCCTGTCCCCATCACCTCCCGCTTCCCCGATGGCCTTGGGGCTCCGCCGGGACGGTGGCGGCTGGCCCGGCAGGGGACCGAGGCGGTGGCTGGCCGGGGACGGCGTCCATTGTGCGGAGCCAGCAAGGCGTGTTTGTGCAGCCAAGCGAGCAGACGTGCGGGGCGCTGGGCTCGGCAGACCCCAGCACCAGGGCCGGGAGCTGCCTCCGATCCCAGGCTGTGGCAGAGCTGGGGCTGGTTTTGGAGGTGTGATGGGGGCTGGACAGGCTGTGCCCCCCGGCTCCTCCGCGGAGGGATGCTCGCTGCGCTGCTCCCTGGATCGAGCTCCCTGGTGTCAGCTCCGACGGCCCAAAAGTCACGGTGTGAAGCAGAGCTGAGGCTCACGTTAGGTTTTCTGCCTGTCCTTAAGCGTTTACAGACACCAGCTTGCGGTGTGCCTCGGTTTCCCCATCTCTGTGGCTGGCAGAGGTGTGCTGCCAGCCCTCGGGGCCCCTTGAGAGCATGAACAGCGTTGGAGCCGTGTGCCAGGATCCAGGACCCCGGCGTCCTCCCCACGGTGCCCAGCACGACGCTGCCCACCGCCTGACTCAGTTTCCCAACCGTTCCCCAGGCCTGGGAGGAAAATGCTCGCCTCGATGTGCCGGTATTCCCTGCCGCTATTCCTGCTTGGCTTCGCCGGTGGGAAGCCAGCTCTCGTCGGCGTGCAGAGGGTTGCGTTCACACCCCTTCTGGAACCACATGAGAGCATCGTCATCTCGCGCCGCTATCTCGGTGATCGATCTGGATTTGCAGATGCTTTACACCAGTGGTGTAAAGAGCACCACCTCGGCGCGGTGGTGGTGTAAAGGCACGCGGTGGTGTAAAGGCACGGCCGTACGGGCATTTAGCAACCAGGCGGAGCAGTTCAGTAGCTGGCCGGGCCGGTCCCGGTGACCCCATGGGGTTTGGGTTCTGGGTCTCGGTGGGCGCCCTCCAACCTGCCCCAGGGCAAAGCAGCCCCGGGCTGGTTCAAATCCTCCTTGGCAGGGACGAGGGGAGTGGTGCCGCCGGGCTGCGTCCCTCGGGAAGAGCTGCCTGCTGCCAGCAAATGTCCTCTCTGGCTCTTGGAAGCTCGTGGTCTCGGGGATGGAGTGGATGGGGAGAAGGTCGGTGCCCCGGCGTGTGGTTTTGAGCTGCCTGGCTGGAAGGGGAGGAGTGGGTTTGCCTCTCGGGCTCCTCCCTGGAGCTGTTTAAAGCGAGAAAGGTTTCTCGTGGAGGAGCACTTGGGTCTTTTTTGGGGCATTTGGAGGCAAGCGATAGTTGAGGTTTGAGATTCGCGGACTCAAAGGCAGGGGAGGTGGCGGCAGCTTCTTTCTGACCGCCCGCAGGACGTGCGCCCCGGAGCCCCAGCCGAGCTCTCTCTGCTTTGAAGCCCGAGATGTGCTTCAGCAGCATCCCGAGAAGCCATCCAGTCTGGACTTGAAGATGTCAAGAGATGGCAAATCCTCTCCTCCCCTGGGGAGTTTGTTCTAATGGTTAATCACCTCGCTATTAAAAAAGTGAGTTTTCCTCCTCATTTGCCTGTGTCTGGCTTCTGCTCCCAGCCCTCGGCGGTTGCTCTGCTGGCTCGCAGAGGCTGGGTAAGGCGAAGCCGCTTCTCCTCCCGCAGACGAGGCAACCATTTCCAGCTCCACCTGAGCCCCCGTGCTGCCGAACCGGCTCCTCGCTCTGCCAGGCAAACTCTTCTTTTTGAACACCACCAACAATAAAAAAAAAAATCCCTTTCTTCCCCGCCGGAGCGGCCAAGCCCCTCGCTCCTCCAGCTGCCGTGAGAAACGCCGCGCTGCTTTGTACTTGGAGCTGGGCACCGCGGCAGCTGCCTCCGCCTTCTCCGGGGACATCGCGAGGCGCCAGGGAAAGCTGGAAGAGCCCCCGGGGTGCTCGGGCTGGCCGGGGGCCGCGGAGGCACTGGGGGTGCCGGGCTCGGCGCTGCGCCTCTGGGGAAGCCGGTGCTTGGGGCGGGAGGAAGAGGAGCTCCGCGGCGAGCCCGTAACCGCTGCTTGTGATCGAAGGGCCTGAGCCGTTCCCGTGGCTAATTGCTCGCTCCCGTTAGAAACGCCTGCCTGGATTTTGTCCTGGTTCGTTGAGGGATGGTCCTGCGTGGGGTGTTTGGGCAGCGTTGAACCCGCGGGGCTGCTGGAGGGCTGCGGTCCCTCGGGTGGCGGGGACGCGCCGAAACCCCCTCCTGATTTTGGCTGAGTTTTGAGGGACTGGGTCTGGATGGGGCCAGGACCCCGAGGGGATGCCGGAGGGGGGGCTTTGCCCCTTCTGTAGGGTGACGGCGAGGGGCAGCAGGGAGGTGGCAGCCGGCTGCGTGATGCCGGAGCGTGGGGCTGGGGGCGCAGAGGGCGCGGGGGCCGCGCCGTTCCCTCCGCCCCGGGGGGCATTCTGCAGCGCGATGCCACCAGAGCTGCCTAATGCCACCACGGCTCTGCCGGGGCTCTCGTAACCGGCGACACCCTCGGTGAGCCCCGTCCCTCGCTGGTGGCTGGGCAGTGACGGGTGGGGACAAGGACACCGGCTCGTGGTGGACACGTGCTGGGGCGCAGGACGCTCGTGGTCCTCTTTGGCGTGACAATCCGGGGGCGACGCGCCCCCAGGGGAGGGGACACCGCTCCTGCCGGCCGCTGCCAGGGACGGAGACGCTTCTCTGCTCATCCCCTTTCCCTTTTTCCCCCCCCCAGCTCGGAGCCCCGGCGCGGACGCCCGACCCGTGAGCGGCCCCCATGCCGCGGCGGCCGCCAGCTGGATGCCGTCCCCGCCGCCCGCTGAGGATGCCCCGAGCGCCCCGGTGACCGCCCGCGGGGGGGACAGCGCCCGTCTCCAGCCCCAGCGCCCCTCCGGTGAGTCCCCGAGCTGTCCCCCACCGCCCCGCGGGGACCCGGCTGTCCCCTCGGGCGGGAGCAGCCAGCGGTGGCAAGGCCCCTTCGTCATGGCGCTAATGAATAGGGTCGGGGGGGGGGAAAAGCCCAGCCGTGGCCCCCCTGCGCCGAGCCGCCGGCCCTCGCATTGTTCCTGCCAGAAACCCGATGCCGGCCTCCCAACAAAGCCCAGAAGAAGGGGGGGGGGGTGTGGGGGGGGTGCTGGCAGGGGGGCCGGGGGGGGGTCCCTTTCTCCCTGCCCCTTCCCCCATCGCTCGCTGGGGACGCCGGGACGAGCTCCGGGCCCCCGTTGCCATCTCCTAGACAACCGGCGTGGGGGGGCTTTTGTCTCCATAGTGATAAACGTGCGAGCATCCAGCATCTGGGACAAAAGGGTGTCCCCCCCTTGTCCGTCCGTCCCCAGCCTCGCTTCTTTTTCCCCTCCTCGACTCCCCCCCCGAGGCCTCGGAAAAGAGGCCAGAAGACATTTGGGTTTTATTTGGGCAAAATGGCATTGCCCTGGTAACGCGCCCACCCCGAACGCAGCCGGCTCGGCCCCCACCGCCGGCACCCCCCCCCCCCCCCGGCACGCACCGGGGTGGCCGGGTGCTCACTCGGGGTGCTGGGGGTCCCTTACACCCCCCCCACCCCACCCCACAGACATCATCTGGGTGCTGACAGGGGGCTGCGACCCCCCTCAGTGGGGTTTGGGATGCCCCCGCAGGGGTGTCACCGTTCGGGGGGACACCGCGCTGGCCGCCGTCTCGGTCCAGGTCCCTTCCTGGTGGAAATGCTCCGGGGGGGGGCTGTGAGCAGCTCCCGTGCTGCCGATGGGCTGGGGGTGTAACGCAGCCGTAAAGCCCCCGTCATTTTCCCAATGCAGCGGAGACGCGGCCCTATAAGCAAGCGCGGGTGGGCGTAAGGCGCGCGTCCGGGCGGATTTACGCAGCAGCGGCGCGCAGGGAGACGTTGGGCGCCGCTGCACCGGGCTGGGGGCTCGTCCTGGGGGCTCCTGACCCCGTCCTCGAAGCCGACCCCCCCCCTCCCAGCCCCGCCGTGCCCACGGGGGCTGCGGGGCCCGCATTGATCCGGGTGTGAGATGCCGAATCCGTGCCGGGAAACTTGTTCGGGCAGAGCCCCAGACTGCGAGCCGGGCCTGCAAGCTTGCCTGCGCCAAGTTATTCATTCTTTTTTTTTGTTGTTGTTGGGTTTTTTTGGGTTTTAAGTTTGGCCCCCACCCCAGGCACTCTCCTGGCAATTAAAATAACGATGGCGATGTTCATTAAAGGGCAAATCACCCGAAACAGCGCAGTTAGAAGCTAATCGCTAATAAAGGGAAAGGAGGTGGCCCTGGACCCAACTTGGGTTTAAAATAGAAAATGCTCCAAAACGACCCAAATTCCTTCATCCTTTCCCCGCTGAAGTCCTGTCCCCGCTTTAAACCTGGATCCGCAGGGACGGGGCGGGCGGTGGTGGCGTCCTGGTGGCGGCGGCGGGGACACCCTGGGGTCCCCGGGCACGGCTCCGGGGGCCGCGGCGGTGCCACCGACCCTTCCCCGTCCCCTCCGCAGGCGGGCGCACCGATTTCTCCTGAGACGAGCCCAGCCCAGTGTTCAAAATAGAGTCCCTCAAGGTGACGGTCGACTTCCTGAAGGTGCCCCTCGGCCTGAAGAAGCCCCCTCTGAAGGAGGCCTTGGCGGCCATCCCGGGGCCGGGGAGACCCAAGCCCCTCGGCGTGGAGCGGCACAAGCCCCGGCGCGCCGACACCATGGACAATGAGTCGCAGTACTCGGGCTACTCCTACAAATCCGGGCACTCCCGCAGCTCCCGCAAGCACAGGTGAGAAGGGCTGGCGTGTCCCCGGGGGTCCCCTGTCCCCACCGTGGGCGCGCACCCACCCTGCTCCCCTCTCTGCCCCCCAGGGACCGGCGGGACCGGCACCGCTCCAAGAGCCGCGACGGGAGCCGCGGGGACAAGTCGGTGACCATCCAAGCGCCGGGCGAGCCCTTGCTGGACAACGAGTCGACGCGGGGGGACGAGAGGGTGAGGATGGGCCGGGGGCTGCCGTGGGGCCTGCCGGGCTTTGCATCGCCTCCATCCCTGCTCCAGAAAGGGGGCAGGAGCCGGCCCTGCACTTAGAGCAGCCCCAAATCCGGAGCCAACCTCGGCGGCGCGGGCCCAGCCCACGTCGGGGCTGGGAATTGGGGAAGGGGACGGCTCCAAGAGCCCCGGCGGGCGCTGCCGAGGGTGGGAGCTGCGGGGGGGGGGGTCCCGGCGTGCCTTGCCCGCCCCCGGGGAGCGGTGGAGCCGGTCGGGCTGGCCCTGGGCGGGCTGACAGCACCTCGGGGCGCTGCCTCGGTGTGCCCGCGGCGAGGGCGGGGGCCAGACGAAAGGGGACGACGGGGCTGTCGCGGTGTGGGCATGCAGCTGGGGTGGGCACGGGGTGCCCGCAGCTCCCTGCCCGCTGCCCAGGGTGGAAAACGCCTTTGGGATCGGCTCCCTCGGGATCTGCTCCCTCCGGATCCGCTCCTGCTCCTCGCTCAGCGCCTGCAGGGCGACGCCGGCTCGGCCCTGCCAAGGTTTAATAACCCCAGCCCCGTCCCTGGGAGGATCAAACGGACGAGCGGGTTTGTGCAGCCGGTCGAGCTCTCTGCTGCCGGTGCGGGACCTGCAGCCCGCGGGAGGGTTCCTGGAGCCCAAATCATTGCAGCAAAATCCAACCCCCCCCGGGATCAGAGATGCTCTGGACAGGGCACTGCAGCGACGAGGGGGACCAGGCTGGGCGCCAGCTCCTCCGGCCACCGCAGAGCCCAGACCTTGGCTTTAATCATCTCCCAGCCACCTACACGGGCACCTCTGGCTCTTTCATCTTCCCCCAGCACGGAGCCGGTGCCGCCGGTGCTGCCTGAGCTGCTCGCGGCCGCCCGCGCGCTCCTGCAGTGGCCGGAGCAAAGGACTTGAAAGACGGACTGGAAATACGGAGCGGTCCTGTGGGGGCGGCCAGCACCTCTCCGCTCCTCCTGCCTCCAGCAAGCCCCCGGCTCGGGGGTTATTTCTCTGCTCCGGTTCGGGATGAAGTTGCCAGCCTGCGGAAATTCCGGGAGGAAAAATCCCAGCTTTGTCACGTACAAGGAAACCCCCGGCTTCAGGAACGCCGAGGTGCTGGGGAGCAGGACATGAGGATAGACAGATGGACGGACAGACCCTGGGTGCGGGGGAGCGCCGCCGGCGGCGTCACCGCCTCCCTTTGCTGAAACTCCACGTTTTAACTGGGAAGGGATCAAAAAGGGACGACTCACTCCCACACCTGCGTGGCTTTGGTGAAAAAAAGAAACGAACGGGGCCAGGTCAGCCACGCTGCGGGTTTGTGTCCGCTCCCGGTCCTGCTTTTATATGGGACGGGCTGTGCTGGCTGCTGGGGAGCTGCTGGGGCCTGGCGCCTGCCTGGGATCGTGCTGGTGAAGCTGGAGGTTGCATGGAGAGGTTTTACAAGCAGGGAATACATCTGAAAACAGAAAACAAACAAACAAACAAAAAAAGCAAAAAAAAAAAAAGACCAAAAAAAAAAAAAAGACTAAGGTTTAAGAAACTGCCCCGTCCCCCTGGCAGAGACGCGTACCCCAAAACGGAGTGATGGCGAGCCGGCACGCGGCCACGAGCCCCGATCGCCGGCGATCTCGCCCTGCCCCGGCGCTGGAGCAGGCAGCGGCAGCCGGCGCGGAGGAGGCGGCAGCGAGGGTGTGTTGGGACGGCGGCCGGGCATGTTGGCTCTGGCCCCGCTAATAAGGGGATTTGCCTGGAAACAGGATGCCTTCCACTTGCAAAGCCGCTCTCGCCCGCGTCGTGCGCGGCGGGGCGGAGAGGTGGAGCGCGGCGCGGAGCCTGCGACGGGGATTTCCTAGAGGGTCCTGGTCGATTCGCCGTCCCCCCGACCCCGGCCGCTAAATGGGGGTGATGGCACCGGTCAGCACGCCGGGCTTGGAGGTTTGGGGGCCGGGGGGGGATGCCGGGCTGGGTTGGGGTCTCGGGTTGGCAGGGCCCTCCTCCACGTGACCCTCTCCCCTTCCCCAGGACGACAACTGGGGCGAGACCACCACGGTGGTGACGGGGACGTCGGAGCACAGCATCTCGCACGATGACATTACGCGCATCACCAAGGACATGGAGGACAGCGCCCACCTGGACTGCTCCCGGCACCTGGGCGTCGCGCTGGCCGGGGCGCTGGCGCTGCTCGCCTTCCTCACGCCCCTCGCCTTCATGCTCCTGCCCCAGCTGCTGTGGCGGGAGGAGCTGGAGCCCTGCGGGACGCCCTGCGAGGGGCTCTTCATCTCGGTGGCCTTCAAACTCCTCATCCTCCTGCTGGGCAGCTGGGCGCTCTTCTTCCGCCGCCCCAAGGCTTTCTTCCCGCGCGTCTTCGTCTTCCGGGCGCTGCTCATGGTGCTCGTCTTCCTCCTCGTCGTCTCCTACTGGCTCTTCTACGGCGTGCGCATCCTGGACTCGCGGGACCGCAACTACCAGGGCATCGTGCAGTACGCCGTCTCGCTGGTGGACGCGCTGCTCTTCGTGCACTACCTGGCCGTGGTGCTGCTGGAGCTGCGCCAGCTCCAGCCCCAGTTCACGCTCAAGGCCGTGCGCTCCACCGACGGGGCCAGCCGCTTCTACAACGTCGGGCACCTCAGGTAAAAGGGGGGGACGGGGACAGGGAAGGGATGGGGGGGCGCCTGTGGGTCTGGGTGAGCTCCCACGTCGGCGCGGGCTCCGGTGCGTGCAGGACCGCGGTGCAGTCGTGGTGCTTGTGCGTTCCCGTGTGTGTTTTGTGTGTTTGCACGCAAGTGTGTGCATCTGCATGCAGGTGTTTGTGTGCTCGCACGCGCGTTTTTGTGTCTCTGTGTGTGCATCTGCATTCGTGCGTCTGTATTTGTGCTTGGGCGTTTGCACCCGGGTGTGCACACGCTGCGTCCCGCTGCATCCCGGCACCGGAGGAGCCGTGCGCGTGCCCGCAGTGAGACCCCTGTGCTCCCTCCCCGTCCTGTCCCGGCCGTGTGCGTGCCCCCGATGGGTGCTAACCTGCTCTTTGTGCCCCGTGCCCCTGCAGCATCCAGCGAGCGGCCGTCTGGATCCTGGAGAACTATTACCACGATTTCCCAGTCTACAATCCTGCCCTCCTCAACCTGCCAAAATCCGTCCTGTCCAAGAAAATGTCCGGGTTTAAAGTCTATTCCCTCGGCGAGGGTGAGCTCCCCCCGTTCCCTTGGCTTCTCCTCTCGTTCTCCCTCCTCCCATCCCGGTGTTTTCCCCTCCGAAGGCAGCTTTCCGGGCCGGGCTCCGGGCGCCGAGCCAGTCCCTCTGGATTTGCGTGCGTTTGTCCCGGCCGGCGCGGGCGAGTCGGGTGCCGGTTCCCAGCCCACACCAGTAACGCCCTGCTGCAAGCAGGAGCAAGTCGAGCGCGGCCGCGGGACGGGGCCGTGCCAGCAGCACTGGGAGGCGGGGGGGTGGGGGGGGGGGGGGACCCGGAGTGCCCGCTCCCCCAGCTCTGAGCTTGCCCCTTTCCCTGCAGAAAACAGCACGAACAACTCCACGGGGCAGTCCCGGGCCGTCATCGCCGCGGCTGCCCGCAGGCGCGACAACAGCCATAACGAGTACTACTACGAGGAGGCAGAGCACGAGCGCAGGGTGCGGAAACGCCGTGCCAGGTACGGGGCCACCAGCGGGGACCGGGCCCTGGGGAAGCCCAGGAACCATCCCAGGACCCCCCTGGGGTGCCAGGAGGGAGGGAGCAGCCCCGGGGCCACCTCCAAGAGCTGGAGCTGCTTTTGGAGCAGCACATCGCAGGGTGCTGGGTGATGTCCCCGTAAAATTGCTTTCGGGGTACGGGGCACGGGGCGGAGCTGTGGGGCGGAGGGGTGGCGAGCGGCTCCCTCAACCCCCAGGGCTCCTGGGGGACCTCAGGACCGGGTTCTGCTGCCCCGACTGCCCCGCTGCACCCGTGGGCTGTGGAGTCACGGAGACCCCGAGTGGCAGCGGCTGGGGGCACTGCGGGGTCCTTCGGGCCCGAGCTGAGCCCCGTCGGGGTCACCCGAAGCAGGGCCTCAGCACCACGTCCGGAAGCTTTCGAATTGCTCCGAGGAGGAGGTTCCACAGGGTCTTTGTCCCGGCAGGCTCGTGGTGGCGGTGGAAGAGGCCTTCACCCACATCAAGCGGCTGCAGGAGGAGGACCAGAAGAACCCGCGGGAGATCATGGACCCGCGGGAGGCGGCCCAGGCCATTTTCGCCTCCATGGCCCGGGCCATGCAGAAGTACCTGCGCACCACCAAGCAGCAGCCCTACCACACCATGGAGAGCATCCTGCAGCACCTCGAGTTCTGCATCACCCACGACATGACGCCCAAGGTGCGCGGGGGCGCAACGGGACGGGACCCAGCCGCCAGGGCAAGGGGCTCGGGGGGGCTTTGCCCGCGGCGTGAGAGCCCCCCCCGGCAGGTCAAGGGGTGGGGGGGAGGCTTTTTGTGGTGCGGCGCAGCCGGAGAAGCAGGCGTGCCAGGCAGCGATGGATGGGGGCAGGTTCCCAGCTGCTGGACCTGCCACGCGGGGATGCTTTTCCTGCAGGACCTGCCGAGCAGCTTGAGGCTGCAAAAAAAAAAAAAATTAAAAAATAATAATAAAAAAAAAAAAGGCCGACGTTCACACGTCCGTTCCTTCCTGCAGGCGTTCCTGGAGCGGTACCTGAGCGCCGGGCCCACCATCCAGTACCACAAGGACCGCTGGCTGGCCAAGCAGTGGACGCTGGTCAGCGAGGAGCCGGTGACGAACGGCCTGAAGGACGGGGTGGTCTTCGTGCTGAAGCGCCAGGACTTCAGCCTGGTGGTGAGCACCAAGAAGATCCCGTTCTTCAAGCTCTCGGAGGAGTTCGTGGACCCCAAGTCGCACAAGTTCGTCATGAGGCTGCAGTCGGAGACCTCCGTGTGAGCTGACGAGGGGTGGAGAGGGGCCGGGGGGGCCACCCCGCCTCGTCCTCCCCGCCTCTGCCGAGGCTCAGCGAGGCCGCGGCCGGAGGGCAGGACTGCGGCAGGCACCTGGAAGCAGTGCCCGCGCCTGGCCCCGCCACCAACCTGTGGCCACCGCTCGCCCTCCGGCTCGGGTCCCCGTCAGGCGAGCCGAGCCCCTTCCTCCTCGTCCCCGCGCTCCCCGAAACCCAGGTCCTTGTAGCAATCCCCCAGGAGGCGCATCCAGCGCAGGACGGTGTCGCGGCCGGGAAGGCGACGGCGTCCCTCGGTGCCATAACTCAAGGGCTAACCCTCCGTTTGAATTTCCTTCACCAGCGTCTTTCCAGCGCGGCCGGGTCTGGCGGACCCCCTGCACTTTCCCGTTTTCTACCTGGCGACTGTCCTGCCTCTGGCCTTAAAACACCGCCCGGCGTCCGGGGCTGGTTTTTAATAATCGAGACTTTTGGAGTATTTTGCAAACACCTCTGCGATCTGTGGCTGCTATGAACCCCTCCCCGGCCTCCGGGGAAGGACCCGAAGCGGCGATGCGGCCGCGGGCAGGTCCTCGCCTCCCCGCCGTTTTCCACACTCAGCTCTTAACAAAAGCAAGAGAAAGTTGGGGTTTTAAGGCAAAAAGCGGCTTTTCGACGGCGGTGCGTGTGTCCCCGAGGAGATCGGTGTCCCCGCAGCCTACCCTGCCAGCTCCGAGCACGGGGGGGCTTTGCACCGTTCCTGCAGCGTGGCGAGAGCCCGAGTTGTGCTGGCTGCTGGAGCGGGGCAAAAATCATCCCAGCCTCGTCCGTGGTGCCGGGCTGGCCGGTGAGGGCGAGGGGTTGCAGGATTTGGGGGGCACAGCACCCTATAGTTTGCTGCAGAACGGCCCTAAGCACCCCTCGGGCTCCGGTGCTGGCCCCAGGTGGCTTCTTTGCAAAGGGTCTTGGTTCAGCAGGGTCTGAAATCCGTGCCCTGCGGTGGAGATGGGGACGTGGTGGCCCCCGGCGGGGCTGAGCGAGGGGACCCCGCAGCGCTCGGACCCGCGCTGCCCGCGCCGTGGGGCACCGAGCGCACGCAGGGTCCCCGTGCCTGCAGAAGCTTTTGCCTTCCCTTGGTTTTGTTAAGGTTGCAAATACCTCATGGGTTTTTTTTTGTTGTTTTTTTTTTTTTACTTTTTTTTAATTTTTTTTTTCATCTGGCTTTTGTGCTGCGGGGTAGGGGGGGGCTCACGGGGGTGACCGCGGCATCCCGAGCTGAGTTTGGGCTCGCTCGGTGGCGAGACCTGCCAAATTCCCTCGCTGTGACGCACACGTCCCACCCCAGAGGGCCTGGGGGCTTCCCCAGTAAATACCAGTAGCAGAGAGAGGCTCCCCAGTGGATTTCAAGGGCTCTCCCAGCACAAGCTTGTGGGGGGATGCAGCAGGGGTGGGGGGCGGGCACCGCCTTTCCAAATTCCCAGGAAATCTCCATTTTTCCGGAGTTTCTGTGTCTTTATAGCCCCGCCAGGTCCCCGCAGTGCCAGCGTCTGTCCCGCGCCAGCTTCCAGTCCCGTTTACACCAGCACCGCCGCGCCGGAGCCCCCCCGGGTGCCGGAGCCCCTCGGGGGGCTGGTGCCGCCGGGAGCCCGGTTTGGGGGTGTTTTACTGCAAAAAGACTTCAGTGAGTGAGAGTGGATGTTGTAGGCTGGGGGGGGGAGGGGGGAATTTTCCACTTGGAGTTTAAGAAGAATTCACCTTTTTTCGTTCTTTTTTTTTTTTTTTTTTCCGCAGAGCCGAGCCCTTGTGCATGCGTGTAGAAAATTGTAAAATGTAAAATTGTTTTTTAATATATAAAAAGCTTGTTTTTACAGTTTGCAGTGGATCGAAGCATTATGGCAGTGTTAGGAAGTTGGTTTTTTGTCTTTTTTTTTTTTTCATAGAGGATCTAATTTTTTTTTTTTTAATAAAATAAACCCGTTGGACATTTTTTTTTTTTTTTTGGCTTTGTCTTCCCCCCCCCCCCCCCCCCCCCCCGGTGCTTTGCAGCACCCGCTCCAAGCCCTGCTTGGTGTGGGGTTGGGGCCGGATCCGGATGCGTGCCCTGCAGCAGCAGGAGGCGGCCTCCAGAGAGCGCTCGGGGAAACCGGTCCCTGCCCTCAAAGGATGCTCGGGGCTCATGGGGCCAAGGTTTGGGGTTTGGGGGGGCAAGGTTTGGGGTTAACGGAGCCAAGGGTTTGGGGTCTTAGGGGTTTTACGGAGCCAAGGGTTTGGGGTTTTATGGAGCCAAGGGTTTGGGTTAACAGAGAAAAGTTTTGGGGGTTATGGAGCCCTCGGTTTGGGGTTAATAGAGGAAAGATTTGGAGGTTTTTGGAGCCGTGGGTTTGGGGTTAACAGGAAAGATTTGGGGGTTATGGAGCCCTCATTTTGGGGTTTCTGGAGCCAAGGGTTTGGGTTTTATAGGGCTAAGGACTGTGGATTTATGGGACTGAAGATTTGGGGATTGTGGAACCAAGGATTTGGGGTTTACATGGCCAGCAGTTTGGGATTTATGTTTGGGTTTATCTTAGGGTTTTGGGGGGGACACAGGTTTGGGTTTATGGAGCCATGTGCCTGGGGTTTTATGGGGCCAAAGATTTGGAGCTACCGGGGATTCGGGGTTTGCACGACGAAGGCCCTGGGGTGCGACTGGAGAAATTCCCAAACCCTTCGGGGCGCAGCCCCCACCTCGCCCCCCTCGCAGGATGCGCGCTCCGAGCACAGAGGCAGCGGATGTGCCGGCACCTGCGCCCCCCCACACACCCCCCTGGCCCCCCGCTGATTCACCGGGCCCGGGCATCAGCGTTTCCTTTGGCTTTAGCACCTTCTCCCCCCGCTCTCAGCCTCCCCAAGCATCGCCCCCCCCGCACCTCCCTCCCTGCGCCTTACGTGGGGCTGTGCGTTGGCACCACGGGGAGCAGAAAAAGGAGAAGCCGAGGCAGGGACCAGGTTAACCCAGGGACCCGGGGATGTCACAGTGTCACCGGCCGTGGGGACAGCATCCGTCCAGCTGCACGCCATCGGGAGCTGCTCGCTTCCCCGCGATGGTTTTTTTTTGCTTCTCTGCCCTCCCCGGCTTCCACCCACAGGGTGCCCCCATGGTTATTTCCAGCCCTTGCCGCCTTCCTTTTTCTCTCACCCCGCCTTTGCCCCGTGATGACTTCCAGCGCTCAGCAAATGAGCTGCCGGCACGGTAGCTGCGTGGTTTTTTTTTTTTCCCCCCCCTTCCTGCGAGTAATTAATCAGCCAAGAAACCTCCTGCCCCCGCAGCCCCCACTTTTCCCTCCGCGTGGGCCTGCGGCCGCCTCCGCTCCTTCCTAGGGCCAGGAAAAACTGACAGCTCGGCTGCGTGGGGTGGAGAAAATCCAGGCTTTCCGGGGTGAAACCCGGCTTTATTGGCTCGGCCGTGCCCCCCCACCCCGAGCCCTATCTTTGGGGGCAGTGAAGGCACACGCGGCCACGCTGCGCCCAGCCCCGTCCCACGCGGGTCCCTGTCCCGCTGGGATTTGGCGACGCGCCGGAGCATCCCTCGGGCGGAGCGGGGCGGTACACGATGCTCTCATCCCCCAGCGTCCACGTGTCCCCCCCCCCGCCGGGTGTCTTGTCAGAATTTGTCATCCTGGGGTGGCCTCGTGCTCCGTCAGGTTGTCCAAAAGCCGTCGGCTCCCCCCGGCCAGCCCTCAGTCAGCACCGGGCTCCCCGGAGCAGCGGGCACCGCCGGTGGCCTCAGGGGCATCAGGCTGCTGAGGTCAGGGAGAGGCAAAAGGAGATGTTGAGGGGGAGGGGGGGGCACAAACCCTCCCTGGGGGTCCAGGGCACATCAGGAGCATCCTAAAACCCTCCCCACGCAGCGCTTTGGGTGCACACCGTGCCCAGAATTGTGCCCTGGGCTGGCAGCTGCCAGGAGGGGGGGGGGGGGAATACCTGGGAAGGCAGCGGCTGTCCTGGGGGGGGGTCTGGCTGGCAGAAGGTGGTCTCGGTCAGCTCCTGGGCTTGGGGTTTCTCTGCCCCCTTCCTGTCCCCCTGCAAGAGAGGAGCAGCAGCACAAGGAGGTGCTGAGCATCCTCGCCACGGCTGCGGCAGGTGGGGAAACTGAGGCATGGGCTGGGGGGGGGGGGGGGAGCGGCGGCGGAGCAGCCCCCACGTGCCCGGCTCACCTGGGCAGCGGGGAGGATCAGGGCGGTGTCGTGCTCTAGGACAAGCGCATCTGCAACGCAACGCGCGGGGCCGAGTCAAGGCACTGGGAGCGGGCAGAGGCTGCTCTAACGAGCGTTGCGCTAACGAGAAACCCGCTCGCGGCTCACCTGAGAAGTCGCTGATGGAGGTGGCTGGGTCCCGCGTCCCTGCGGGGCAGGGCAGACACACGCATGACATTAGAGAGGCTGAAAACCCATTAATAAAACAACAACAACAACAACACAGCAAGCTCCTGCTGGGATGAGGAGTGAGCAGGTTTGGGTTTTGCTTTGCGAGGCCACGAGCTCGGGTTTGTGTCAAAACAGAGGCCGAAGCTGGCACAGGGGAGTCCAAAAGGTGCAAAACTGAACAGAAGAAGCCTCCTCCAGCACGAAGCCCAGTCGAGCCATGCCAGGATGGGTGGCACTTTGCTGCTTTTCGTGGTGCTCTGAGGCTGGGAGGATTTGCCACCGCCGTTTGCTGCTAAACCCATCACGGGGCTGCCCCAAGCACGGGTGCCCCGGCGAGGAGCTCACCTTCGCCCTTGGTCCGCCGGTAGGTGAAGAAGAGCACGAGCAGAGCAAGGAGCACAAAGATCACAGGGGACCAGTACTTGACGGGAACTCCCGACCCATTTTCTATGGGGAGAGACCAGAGGTGGGGGCTTGCTGCCAGCAAAAGGGTCTCAGGGTCACTGGGGGGGGGGGGCTGCAGGACCCTCCAGGGCATTTGGTGGCACAGCCCCAAGCCACATCTTGTCCTTTCCCCATGGGACTCACGGGTTTGGTTCCCCAGGCTGCCCGCTTGCGTTGGTGTGGTGATGGTGGGGGGGTCCCTGGTCAAAGGCGGGGTCGGGGAGGCCACAGGCCACGTCTGCATCCCATCCACGTCCCTGGTGGCCGCGGTGGGGTCTCCCATAGCCTCTGGGTTGTCATCGTGCTGGGTGATGTTCTGGTCCCACAGCTCCTCTCCTTCGAGGGCGAGTGCTGGGCGCAAGGTTCGTTAATTCCCGCTAGGGCCGGGCAGCCCCCGCGACACCAACACCGCACATCCAAATATTAGGAACTCGAGGTGAGACCTACTGAAACTTCACACCAAGCAGCGCGTGGCATCGGGGCTGCACGAGCCCCACCGGGATCCCGCACCACGGCTGGGAGCCGAGGCAGCTGCAATGCCCCCCCACACCCTCCCCACCCCAAATCCTCGTCCCTCCATCCCTGGGTGCCCTGGGGCTGGGTGAGCATCAGTGGCCCGGTGCTCGCGGGCTCTGCCGGCAGGCTGAGCTCCTCCCGCACGTCGCATCGCGGCCGCGCACCCCCGGCAGGAGGCTGGGCAGCTCGCCAGCGGTGCCAGCGCGGTGGCTGTGCCGGGGTGGCGCAAGGGGGACACAGCTCGGGGACACCCAACTGGCGCCAGGGCCGGGCAAGGGGCCGGGGGGGCAGCGAGCATCCCGGCTGCGGCGCTGGCAAAGAGCTGGGCTTGAAGCTCGGAGCCAGCAGCGCGGTGAGGTTGGGGTTCACAGCAGAGCCCTGGGTGCTGGGGGTGCCCAAAGCCTCCCCCTGTGCTCAACCCAAGCCATAAAGCAGGAGGCCAGAGCCGCGCTCCCCATAAAATATCAGGGCCAGCACCCTGCCCTGACGCAGGGGCCGCAGTGCCCTGGGGAGCCATCGCGGCCTTGCACCCCCGGCCTTCACGCCGCCCCCTCTTCCTCTTCCTCCTCCTCTTCCTCCCCTCCCAGCCCCGCAGGTGGGGGCACCCCCAGGCCCCGTGTCGCTCCCCCGGCCCCACTCACCGGCCCCAGCGCCAAGCACGGCGACGCAGAGCCACCTCCAGCCGGCTCCGCTCGCCTCCATCCCCTCTGCCCCTCCGAGCCCTCCACCGCAGCTCCTCGCAGCCGAATTTGCAATGCCTTCCTTCCCCTTTCTGCCCAGCCAACGGCTTCCTGTGAGCACGAAGGTGTTGCCGACATAAAATGATGATTAATGGGCAGAGAGCATCCCGGGGGGCACCGCCGGGGCTGCGATGGGGTAAGGGACGGCGCCCCAGCCGTCACCGGCGTGGGCGAAGGAGGCGGCGATGCTCCAGCGCTGCCCCGGCTCCCTTTGGGCCCCTGCCCAGTGCCACCAGTGCTGCTTCGAGCCCTGGACATTGCCCGGCTGGGCCAGGTTTGGTGCCGCAGGGGCAAATCCCTTGGCAAAGCGTTTGGCCCACTGAGGTTTTTTATTTTTTAATGGATCGGCAGAAATTCGAGAAACACAAAAACAAGTCTTATCTGGCTGCACCGTGAAAACGCGGAGAACAAAGTAACACCACGGGTTTGTCACTAATAAGACTGCTTTCCCCCCCCCCCCCAAAAAAAATACGCAGACAGAAAATGAGCTCAGATGTGTCTCGCATTTTTATTCCAGCAGCTCCTAGAGGGCTCTCCTGTGCCAGGCACTTCAAAGAAATCTCCGGTTTCATCCCTGAATAATTTACTATCCGCACAGACAAGACAAAGAGCAGGGGGAAGCAGCACGCACAGGAAGAGGCTTCCACGGCTGCGGTGTCTGTCTGGAAAACTGACGGCAAGGTGCACGTCCTGCCCAGCGCCAGCTCTGCTGGGGACGAGGCGGACCTGGGCACCGCGTCCTCCCCGAGCATCCCGAGCTCACCCGGTCCCTGTGGGGATGAGCCCGGGCTGTGCAGCCGCTACCGCCCCGTGCAGCGTCTCGGAGAGCTGCTCTGCTCGGCACAGCTCTGCCTGGAAGCAGCCTAATGCTGCAGCTCCAGCACCTCACACGCGAGCACATCATGCAAGAATAAAACCTCGTGTATAAATACATCAAAGGAGGTGAGCACAGCAGCACCAGCCACGCTTCTTGTCCCATTTTCCCCCCCCGAGACCTTCTCCTGCCCCCCGACAACCTCAGACCACTTCCCACCCAGCGGTGTCTCACGCGGGGCTGCAAGCAGCTCGCTCGCGGCACAAAGAAACCCCACGAGTGGTGGGGGAGCTGCGAGGTCTCCACCAGCTCCCCACGAGCACTGGGGGAGCGAGCACAAGCGCTGAAACCACAGTGCACCTTCATCTCATTCCTTTACCGTGTTTTAAAAAGTGTTATTTTTACTTTCTCTTCGTCCCATAACCGAAGAGGTCGAAGTATTTGCACGGTTAAAAAGTGTAGTAAAAAATCGTGGCTTTAGGACTCTCCTCGGGGCTTCCCGCCCCTTTGCGCAGCCTCCTCGAGGCTCCTCGCTGCAGGAGCCTCCCAGGAGCAACGTCTCTGCGTGGCAGGGCCGGGTCGGCAGCCGCAGTTTTGTTCCGTGTTTCTCCGGCCAGAGAGTGCAGAAAGAGGAGCCCACGTCTCACCTGGATGCCAAAACACGGGCAGAGCTCCTGCGCCAGACGAGCGTCTCTGCCTGCGCCGCAGCCCCCAGGTGCTTACGTCCTCGTGCCGAGGCCAGGGTGACCGAGGCGGTGGTGCTGAGCCGGGAAGGGATGCCACAGCCCGGCGTGCTGGCACCACGAGCAGAGCGGGCTCACAGCTGTGCTGGGCTCTGCCTGTGCCGTGGCACCCAGCTCGCTGACCGGCCAGCAGAGGCTTATCCGCTCCTAGCACCCCGGCGTGCTGCCGCCCAGCTCGTTATCATCCACCTGCAGTTACAAACGGACACAGCTACACGAAGCTCCCAGCAGCCGATGCCTCTGGTGACATCCGAGGAGGCCCTCAGGCTTGCTTAGAAGTGCTGGGCCCCCAGAAAAAGCAGTGGCGACCCCCTCTGTCCTTGCCCCAAGCCCCTGCCCCCAGCACCACGGCGCTGCGATGCGCTCAAGGGACGAGCTGCCCCTTCCCGCTGCCTCCCCGCCCTGCTCAGGTCCCATTTCTCCCCCCGGGGTCTCGCCTCCCCCCCCCCAGCGGGAGATGGCCACGAGCACCAACCCACCTGGGCCATGGCCTGGACGGTGGAATAAATGGTTTTGGAGGTCTCTGCCCCATGGGCCGGTGTCTTCTTTGGGTCATTTCTCTGTGCGTGAGGGAAATCCTGCATTTGCGGAAAAAGTTTTTTAAATGTTTCCAGGGCACAGAAGAAATGGCTCGGGGAGCCAAGGCCACCCGAATTTGGCGGGGCTGGGGACCAAGACCCAGCGCTGGTCCCTGGTGACACACGGGGAAGCACAGGCAGGTGGCTGTGGCTTTGCCGGCTTCTCTCGGCCGTCCCCTTTGCTGCCCCCGGGAGGAACCAGCAGATAAAAGCGGGGCCGTCCGGCTGCTGTCCTCCCTCCACATCCCCACCATGCGTCCCCCGCGCTGTCCCCAACCCACGCAGGGACCCCAAGGGGGTCGTCGGGGGTGAGCCCGCAGGGACTCACCAGCTGGGCAATGCCGACCTCAGCGTACACCGTCAGGTATTCTGCTGCCACCTCTGCAAGGAGAAGAAGGGGCAGGTCAGCACCGGAGCCGGCTGCGGCATCCCCGGTGCGCACCCGGCTCCTCGCCGAGGGCTGGGGGGATCCCGGCACCAACCCTGCAGAGCCACGGCCGTGCGCTGGCAGCCAAAGACAGTCAAAGCAACTCGCTAGTGAAAATCAGCTTTTTATTTAAATAGAAGATGTTTTCATGTGCTAGCCTCTCCATTTTAAGCTGCAGCCATCGCAGCAAGAAGCGTTGTCAGTCTTTGTCTCGTCAAATAGAGGATGGGGGGATTTAAGTCCTTCATAACCCTGGCTTGGGGTCAACATTTCAGTGCCTGTCATTTGAAACGGCCACGGGGACTTGGGCCTGCACAGAGAGGAATTTTTAGGGGAAGAGCTTTGCTGTTGCTGGTGGAAGAGCTGGGTCCTGCTTCTGGAGAAAGCCTGGGTCCTGGTGCTGGGTGCGCCTGCACACCCGGCCCGGGCACACAGAAACGCGAAACAAAGGGCAGCGACTGCCCCGTTCACAACAGCTTTAGCTCAGCTTAGCGAAACAACAAGACGCACACGTAAAAAAGGCGAGGGAGAGCTCTTCTGGGAAGGCACAGGCACATCCCACCGCCGATGCCGGGGGCGCAGACACCAGCAGGTGCTGCAGCCTCTCGCTGCACCCGGCCTCTCCGCTGCAATTGTGTCCTGAGCCCCGGACACGGACCCGAAAGCGATGCCACGCTCTTGGGGAAACCTCCGAGCTCTGCCCCCAAAGCCCCCCAGCCCCAAGGAATCCAGGCAGCGGCTCTTAGGGGCAGCGCAGGCAGGCAGGAGTCGCTCGGGCTGGGCACGGTGCTGCAGTGGGGCCGTTTCACTTCTCTGCACCCCCCTCTGCTGCCGCCTTCAGATTGTCCCCAAAGTCCCTCTCGTGCTTTGGCGCTGTCCTCACGGCTCCGCTTTCTTCCCTTGGGGAGGGCACAAAGGGCTCCAGTGAGGGACAAGGGCAGGGGATGGCTCCAGCGGCCGCAGCATCGCCCCGGGGCGGGGGGGGGGGGGTCAGGGATGCCTGTCCTGTCACCGTGCGTGCAGGATGGGGGCGCAGGGAGGTGCTGGGGGCTCGCCAGCCCCAGCCTCGAGCGCTACCTGGGCTCGAGGGAGGATGGACGGCGACCTCCAGCATGTCCCGGGGGGGTTAAAACTTTTGGGGGGCTGTGAGAGCGGCTATGCTGCGGCGCCAAGCCCTGGCAGTGGCTGAATTCCCTCCTGATCTTGGTGACCAGCCTGTCCTCACCAAGAAAATCGAGGACGGAAGGAAACGCCTGGGGGAGCCTGAAAATCCTACCTGTAGCGGGAGCTCCGGGCGTGGAGGGGTTGCAGATCTTCCTGCCTGGGGGAGAAGCGACACCGGACTCCGTCACCAGCAGCCCCCGCGCGGGGCTGCGCTGCAGAGGCTGGGACCTGCAGGCAGAGCCTTACCTCGGAATATCAAGACGGCCAAGAGGGCAGCCAGGATTATTAGTGCTATGATCACCGTCGCGGCTACGGTGCCGGTAAAGCTGCTCCTGTAGCTGTCTGGAGAGAGAAGAGGGTCCGGTGATCACGGAGGAGTCATTTGGGCACGTCCCGAAGCTCATCGGCCTCTTCCCAGCGTCAGACCCAGGGGTAAAGGAGCGCGGCTCTGCTGCTGACCCCTGCTCGGCCCTCCCCTGCTCGGCAGGAGCTCTTATTTCATGGGGACGTGGTGCAAGGCTGGCAGGAGCCGATGCGCTCTACTGGGACGAGCTGCTGCTCTTGCACCTCCCCAGCTCTGCCTCCCCACTGCATTAATAGTTCCCTGCTCTGATCCCAAGCTGGGACATTCGGGGACTGACCCAGGCCTCCCCCTCCAAATTTTCTCCGGTGGCAGAGACAGTGCACGGATGCTGAGGATGCCCAGAAAGCCTGGATATCCCCCACCCCTCCGCCCCCGAGCTGCAGGAAGAGATGAACTGCTCTGGCCTCAGGCTCCCCGGCCTCCAGCGCAGGGTCGGGGCAGCCCGGTGCCGGCAGCGCTGGCTCGGGCACCCTGTGACACTTGGGGACAGGACGTGGACGGGGCGGCACGGCTGCTCACCGGTGGCAGGAGAGCGGGTTGTGTTTTCTGGCGGCACGGCGTGGGGAAGAGAACAGGGACAGGGGAGAGAGGTGAGCGCTTCGGCAAAGCCCCCCACCCCGGGGGGGGGGCCACGCTCTCTCTGCTTTCTGAGAGCCTGAGGAGTGCCCGGCTGGGATCAGGATGCATCCCGTCCCCGCCAGCATCCCCCCGGCCCCCCATCCGCGCATCCTTTGAGGGCTCTCACCTGCACAGAGGGCGGCGGGCGAGACGGTGGCGTTGCTGCTGCTGACGGGGTTTCGCACCGTGCAGGTGTAGGACAGGACATCCAGCTCCCCCGGGGGGGGCGCCTCCACCACCACCTCGGGCCCCTCGGCATCCAGCTGCTCGCCGCGGCTCCAGGAGAAGGATTTGTCCCCGGGGGTGTGCACGGCGCAGCGCAGGGTGTAGCGGCAGCCCTCGGCCGAGCAGTTCCGCGACGCGCAGGTCACCGCCGGCTCCTGCAGCACGCCTGGGGAAAACGGGGCGGGGGGCGGGGGGCTCTCAGCACATCTCCCACCCTTCGCTCCTGGCACGAGGCCGAAACGTGAAAAGGCACTCACTGTACACCCGCAGGATGAAGTTGGCTTTAAACACGGCATTTTTTGCTGTGTAGTTGCCGGCATCTTTCTTCCCCAGCTGGGAGATGGTGAGCGCGCTGCCGTCCTCAGGGAAGGTCACGCGTGACTTGTAGGAGTCCTCATAAAACGAGGGATCGGGAGGCTCTCCCAGTTTGATGGTAAGTATGGTCTCTCCACGAAAGCTCCAGGCCAAATTTTCTCCTCTCAGGCCCTGGAGGTGAAACGTGACGGACCTGCCCTCGGCTCCATCCACTTCTAACGTGCTGCTGGCACACGCTGGGGAGAAAAACCAGGCTGAGCCCCGAGCACGAAACGAAGTGGGTTTGGGGGTGCCGTGCTCAAGGGGTAGGTTCGGTCCTGCGTGTGGAGCCCCCCCGACCTTAGGCCTTTGGGGTTCTTTGGGGTCCGGGCCCCGAATCGCCCTCCATGCCGCTCCCCAGCCAGCACAGCATGCGTGGCACGAGGACGGCCGGTGCATCGCCGCGGCTCTGGATGTGAGGGTGCTGAGAACCAGCCCCATCACGGGGCGCTTGCGGGAGCTGGGGGGGGGTCCCACGTGTTTTAGTCCGGGATGAGGTCCCGCAGCAGGACCGGTGCTTTCGCGTCCCGCAAGCGATCGGCACGTGGTTGTGGCTGCTCTCAGCTGCGAGACTCACGCTGCTTCGCAGGCCCCAGGAGCATGCAAGGGACAAAGCCCCAAGGTGCAAAGCAAAAAGCACAAGGCGGAATTTGTGACGGCTCCAAAAAAAAAAAAAAAGAATCAAGCAGGTTCCCTTTTCTTGCAAGAAAGATGACCAAGCTCATCCAAATGAGCAAGGAAGCAGGTGGCTGCTTCTCTGATTTTGTGACTTCTTCCCTCTTCTGAGGAGGAAGAAGACATATTGCTGTTGTTTTGGCTACTCCCCAGTTCAAATCTCTGCTGCCCCAGCCGGGCTGGGCTGGGAGGGGGGAGGTTTCCCCACCAGAGCCTGGAAAGGGTGGGTCCTGGCCCCGAGACGCTGCTCTCTTCCCAAGGGTGCTCTTCTTCGAGGCCAAGCAAAGGCACTCTTGCCCGCACCCCCCCGCCCCGGGGACCCCTCCGGGGACGCGCTTCCCCCGCTGCAGGGAGGGGAAAAAGCTGGCAGAGGAGATAGGGCTCGGGGAGGAAATGCTGCAGGCAGGGCGCGCTCGTCCTGGGGGCCGCGGGGGCTCCTGCGGCGTCTCTGCTGCTTTCCCCCTGCACCTGACAGTTTCTCTTTTGGCCACAGCCACCTGCAGACCCTGCCCAGAAGTCTTGGTTAGGAAGAGAGGAGGAGAAAAGCAGCATCTCCAGCCGGCGTGGGAGCAGAGCCCGTCCTGCACCAGTGCCTGCTTAAAGCCTGAGCCACCCCGCCAAGGCTTGGAGACATCTGGTTGCAAGAGCCAGATGGGAATCCACACGATTTTCCCTTCCAGACCTCCCTCGATATTACTTCTGTGCCCATGAGTTCATGAGACTCGTGGCGACAAGCGTCCCGGTGTCTGCAGCAGCCTGAAAACAACCAGAAAGCTCCTCGTTCCAAAAACAGACCTGAGCTCCCCGTAACGAAACCCTGGACAGGCAGCAGGCTCACAAACAACACGCGGGCAGCCACGGGGAGCAGACCCCGTGGTCGCCGCCGGACACGGAGCAGAAGGGCAAAAGTGCACATCTGGGGCACATCTGGCAGCAGCTGGACGGAGGCCGGGCTGGGGCTGAGGCCCAGCACATTCACCCGTTAGTGGGGGGGGGGGCGCGCGAGGATGGGGCCAGGAGCAGGTCTGGGATGTGCTGGGCGTGATTCACCCATCCCTTGTGGGACAGAGGAGCCGAGCCCTTGTAACGGGGTGAAAAAACAAGCCCTGTCCCCACGTAGGGCACTCGCACCGGCACACATCAGTTCGTCCCGGGCTCTCTGCTCTCGTGGGCATCCCCAAACTGCCTCCTTCCCTTCCTTCGTGGCACCCGGGGACAGGAGCATCCCACCCTTACCTGCTCGGCGCAGGAGGCAGGCGAGGAGCAGGCACACAAACACCTCCATCGGAGCACGGCGCGCTCTCTGCCCTCAGCTCTCGTGGTTTGTGGCGAGAGAAGGAAGAAGATCACACTACGCCTTTTTCTGTTTCTCACTTCCTCCAAAACAGCT
Source organism: Anser cygnoides (assembly GCF_040182565.1). Classification (NCBI taxonomy): domain Eukaryota; kingdom Metazoa; phylum Chordata; class Aves; order Anseriformes; family Anatidae; genus Anser; species Anser cygnoides. Next base: position 1,999,198 of record NC_089905.1, on the reverse strand, counting down.
CTTTAAGACCCCTGGGCTGGTTCGTTGGGGACGGGACTTCTGCAGATTTTTCCAACCTCAAGCAGCTTACCCAGGGCCGTGTCTGTGAGGTTTCAGAGTGCCCGGGCTGCCCCCCGGGGCCCCGGATGCTCTCCCACACCGGGGACAGCTCTCCCCACCCTCTGCCCACCCTGCACCCCTGCGTCCCCCCTCTGTGACGCTGCAGCCGCAGGAGCCGTCCCCCCTCGCCTCCTAAGGGCAGCCCCACGGCCGCACGCTGATCTCTGACTCCTCGCGTTCACTCCCCGTCCTGCGTGTGTAAATACTCCTAGGGAGACACCCCCCCCCCCCCGGGACCTCAAGCACCCAGGAAGGGTTTGGGGGATTTCTCCGTAACGGGGCCTCGCAGGCACTTCCTTGCTTACCTGCTGGAGGTGACCCTGCTTTAGGCCCCGTTTTGTCGGTTTTGGGATGCCCCTCCATCCTCCATCACATCGCCCCTCTTGCTCCTCAGAGGGGGCCCAGGGGTCCCCCGGTGGTCTCGGACCTTGGCCCCAGAAGGTTCGGAAGACGCTAAAGCAGAACCCAGAGGCCGCTGCATCTGTTGGCTGCTTGTGGCAGCTGTGCTCGGGCTGGCCCCAGGCCCCCGATGGAGCTGACACCGCCGCTGCAGCCCCCAGAGAACCCCCCCCCCACCGCAGCCCCCTCCTGAAGGACGGCACCCTGCCAACTACCCGACCCTGGGGCAGTTCTTGAAGAAGCGCGGCCCGGGGGAAGGAGCCAGGCAGCTGGGGGAGGATTGTACCCCGCGGGATATTCCCCCCCCGGGGCAGGGAGGAGCAAGGGGCAGCAGAGACAAAGTGTTACGTACGGACTGACCACGGAAAGGCTGGGAGTGAACCTGGGAGGAAGGGGAGGGTGAGAGGGAAACATTTTTATTTTGTTGCTCCTCACTATCCTACTCTGTTACCAACTGGAAATAAATTAATTTTCCCCAAGTCAAGTCTGTTTTGCCCGTGACAGTGACTGGCGAGTGCCCCCCTGTCCTTGTCTCAGCCCAGGAGATTTTTCCACGTATTTTCTCCCCCCGTTCTGTTGAGGAAAGGGTGTGAGAGAGCGGCTGGGTGGGCACCATGCAGCCGGCCGAGGGGATCCCGCTGACTGACATCACACAGCAGCGTCCGGCCCGTCACGAGGAGGAGTAAGGTGCAAGAAAATCCCGTGGAATACCCAGAATGGAAACCAAAACAGAGAAACACCATTCCCAGGCAAAGTGCGGCAGCCGTGACAAAGTGCATGGTGGTGACAAGTGTCCCAACAGCCAGCCCCGAGGGAGCGGGGGGGGGCATCGCGGATTGGCGCTGATGGACCCACATCACCGGGGCATCCTTTGTAAGGGACGACGAGATCCAAACTCTCCATCCCCAAAACTGTCCGAGGAACGCCTCCGCCACCAGACCTTCCGGGCTGCAGCATGACCCCGGTGTCATACTGAAATTCAGGCGAAGGAAGCGAGCTGGCAATGTCTGGCTTTAAAATACCGCTGGTTCCTCTACCATGGCAAGGGGAGGGGTTTCAGCTGCTCGCAGGGGCTGCCGCAATCCTGCCCTGATGCGGTGCTGGGGGAGGCTGGGCCAGGAGGCCGAGCGAGAGCAGGGAAATGAGAGAAATCAGCCCTGTGGGGTAATTAGCCCCGCTGAACTGCAGTACAGCTGAGGCGGGAGGAAGTGCACATGGAGTAAGAAAATCACAAGCAATCCGTTAAAAACAGCTCCTGTCTTTCACAATGCCCTGGGATGGGACAAGAGCAGGGGCAGGAGGAGATGTCCCACGGGAAGAGCCACCCACAGCCCCCTTCGGTCATCCCACCGTCGCCAGCAGCCGTGCGGGTCTGCAGCACCAGCGCCGCTTCACCTGCCGTTACACTGCCTTGGCTCTGGGACAACATCAGTTTGTTGTTTTGTTTTGTTTTTTTTACCATCCTGAGCATTTTGAGCCCCCCCGCGCTCCGCAGGTGGGCTGTGGTTGCACATCGCAGGGTCAGACCTGTATTTCTGCAAGGACGAACGAGAGAGCAGCGGGCTGCACCCTGCCAGGCACAGAAATCGGGGGTTTGGGCCCCGTTTTAGGGGCGCAAAGTGGAGCACGACTTTGCCCTTCTCTGGACCTAGGCTCCTGGTGGAAGTGACAGCCTTGCAAGCAGACTTTTCCAAGGAAGCAGCTCAGCTGATCTGCTGACGTAACACAAGGAGGAAGCTCGGGACGTGCAAAACACCAATTTGTCTTCTCGCTGCCAGCACCTGATCCAGCGCATCCCTCCCCCAAACCTCTCCGAGAGGCGTTCCTGGAACTTTGTTTTTCCTGCAGCCGCACGCGAGATCCGTCGTGCTGCTGGGCTTCGAGAACAGCTCGGGCTGGGAGCGTCGGTGGTCCTGGGGGGGCTCCCGGCCGCCCGCAGCACCCCGCTGCCGGATGCTGGCTCGGCCAGAAGTCCGGCTCTTGGAAGTCCACCTGGAGCAGCGGCCGTGGCAGGCGAGGGGGTGGCGGAGCGCAGCAGGATGCGGCCCCTTCCCACGCGTGGCCATGGGCGAGCGGCGCCGGGCGCCCTGCCCAGCGTTGTGCAACCCAAATTTCTGCAGCAGTCAGACCCAAACCCGCGCCTCGTGCAAGCTGCCACGGAGCAGAGCTCGAAACCCCGCTTGCGATTTGTTGGGTTTTTTGGTGATTTGTCCTTCTTTTTCTTTTTTTTTTTTCTTTTTTTTTTTTTTTTTTCTTTTTTCCCGGTGTCTCGGGCCGTGGGCTCCCTCTAGCGAAGCCAGGGCCGTGGGCTGCCGCCTGTGGGGTCGCATCCAGCTTCTCTCCCGGTGCTCAGCATCTCAACCGCTTGTCCCGCAGCCCCAGCCCGCAGCGAATCCTTTCCCCGCTCCGGTCCTGCGCTGGGCTCCACCGTTACTCGACGCCAGCTTTTTCGGGGCCGGGAGCAGCTTTTTTGGGTGCCGGAGGGGCCTGCCCTATTTGGCGGGGCTGAGCGGGATCCCCCCAGCCCGGGATGCGGGTGCTGGTCACGGGGCGTGGATGCCGGGGGTCTCGGGGCCAGGCTGCCGCCGCGCAGGGGGGGCTCAGATCATGGGCAGCGTCACGCTGGCGTAAACCGTCGTGGGCTCCGCGTCGGGGCTCTGCTCGCAAGGAAAGAAGGGGGTGAGCGAGGTGCCCAAATTGGGGTGCCCAAAGCGGGGAACCCGCGTTCCCTTACCTGCGAGAGGGGCGAGCGGCCCTGCGGGGTGGGCGGCTCTGCCCGGGGGCTGTGCCGGATCCAGCCGGGGGCCTGGGCTGTGTCCGGGGGCAAGCCGGTGGCTGCGGCGTAGATGGTGGTGCAGGAGGGGTGCTCCGTGCCGGGGGGGCTGCAGGGGATTTTCTGCTTCTGTGCGGGGAGCAAGGGGTGAGCGGTGCCAGACAGGTCGCTGCGGGGGCTCTTCCCTCCCTTCAGCCCTGCAGGACACCAATTTCATCCCAGAGCAGGATTTGGGAGGGGAATACTTTCCCCCAGAGCCACCTCCGGGATGTTAGGGGCTGGGGAAGCTGCAGCACCCAACTTTATTCCCAGAAAATCCCAAACTAAGGCCACCAGGATGGTTCTCGGGACCTCACCATGCTGGGGGGTGACACCCAGGGGCCCATGATGCCCCATTCCCACCACGGGCACGGTCTCGCCACCTCCCCGGCTCAGCCCCCACCAGCTGCGTCGACACCCAGTGACCAAAGCCCACCGCACGCGGAGCCACGAGCGCGCACCCGGCACGGCTTCGGGGTGCCGCTGCCTTCCCCGCTGCTCGAACCCAGGCTGCAGCCCCCCGAGCATCAACCCCCGTGCCTGGGCTGGGCTCTCTCACCTCCACCCGCTGCACTTGGGAGTAGATGGTGTGCACCTCGCTGTCCTCGGCGAATGGCGCATGCTTCCGCAGCTGGCCTGCCCCGGGGGAGACGGACGAAGTCACCGTGGCGCCGCAGGACAGCAGCTGGGGACCACCCTCGCACCCTGCTCCCAACCCCGAAGCATTGCAAGGGATGGCCTCGGTGTTTCCCCAGCACTGCAGGGCGGTGGGCTCAGTGCCGCACGTCCCCAGCACGGTGAATTTGTCCCTTTGTGAATTTTGTCCCCCTTTGTGAATTTGTCCCTGCACAGCGGACAGGGGAGCGGGGCGGCCGTCGCCCTCGCCGAGGCGTCTGGGGAGATGATGCTCTCGCAAATTTGGGCTGGGATCATGCATTTCCCCTCGAAACCGTGTGATACAATCACAGAAGCATAGCATCCGGGTAAAGCACTTGAGACCATGTGCTAGGTGAAGCAGGTATATACATATATATAAATATATATTTCTTTTTTAAGCTGGTTTCCTTCCTCCCTTCTACCCCGTGCTTCAAAAGAAGCAGGTTTCACTCCCTCCCCAGGGCCACGGACCCCAAGACGAGGTACTGCAGGGATCAGCCTGGCTGGGGGGGCTGTGATCCCCTCCTGCCCCCCCCCAAACACCCCCCCGTGCCCCCGGCTGCATTCCCTGACACTCACCCGTGTGTATGGCAGTGAAGACTCCGATGAAGATCAGCACAACCGCTATGGGCACCGCCACCGCCAGCACCAGGTTCGGCCCCGGCCTGGCGCTGCCTGCAGTGCAGAGAGGGGAAAGGGTCAGCACCAGCCCCCCAGCAGAAAAACCTCCCCATTTAAAACCATCCTGGGTCTTGTCACCTACATCTGAGGCTGATTTTTCGGTAGAACAGGAAACAAGGGGCAGGAAATGCTTTCTTTTGAACTCGGTTTTCAATAAGCGCCTCCAAACTGCAGCCGTCAGCGAAAAAGCTGCTGGGGGCTAGATCGGGGCCAGATAAGGCCCTAAATACAGCTCCGGTGGCTTCGCAGGGATCTGCAGGGAGATAGCCCCCGGGTGCTGCAGGTGCATGGGAAGGGAGCCTGGGGACAGAGCTCTGAGGGTGGCACCAGGCTGCCACCACCGTTAATGCGTGTGGCACAGGGGTGTCCCCATGTGCAAGGGGCTTGGGGGGACGAATGCGTGTGGCACAGGGGTGTCCCCATGTGCAAGGGGCTTGGGGGGACGAGGGGGGACAAACAGGCCCGAAACCCTGGCATCATCTCTTTTTGGCATCTTCCTTTCCCAGTCTGGGGAGGCCTGGAGACGCCACGGGGTTGTTTACCGGGCACAGGGCGCTGCGAGAGCCCCGGCGTGGGTCAGCACCGCAGGGAGGTGACTTCACGCCGTGTCCCCAGGGGAAGGGGCAGCCGCTGCTTCCCCCGGCCCCAGCAAAAGTCCCCACGTCACGAGGAAGGACAAGAAAACCCCAGCGAGAGAGAGCACGGCTTTTGCCCCGAGAACCTCCAAAGGGGAAGTTGTCACCGAGGTTTTTCATCCCCACCCGGCCCTCCCGGCGTGCAAATCTCATGCATTGAAAATGAGCCCTGGGCACCGGGGCGCAGCGAGAGCGGGGCGGTGGATGAGACCCGCCCGCTCGGCGTTTACGGGAAGGACCGGGCAGCCCTGAGCAGGCAATGCTGCGGCCGCTTTTCCTGCAAAAGGCTCCTCTGAGGCTGCCGAAAGCAACGTGAAAAAAAAAATCCCCTGCAGAGCCAGAGCCAGGCTGGAGGTGGGAAAGAGCCGGGTTGGCGGCTGTAGCGTCCCCGGGGACTCACCCCGCTGCTCGAAGCTGCAGGCGGAGGAGTTGAAGGTGACGGCGCTGCTGCTGACGGGGTTGCTGGCGGTGCAGGCGCAGGCCAGGCTGGTGGCGTTGAGGTGGTAGGAGAGGTGCAGGAGGCTGCCGTTGTGGGCGCAGGGCGATGAGGTGCTGGCCTCCAGGCCGGCCCAGCTGTAGGACACGTTGTCCCCCCTGGCCGCCGTGCAGTTGAGGGTGACGGTGCAGCTGTCGTTGGCCAGAGCCCAGCTGAGGACCTGGATGTCGGGATCGGACACCGACTCTGGATGGGGAGAGGGGACAGAGGCTCGTTTCTGGGCAAGGACGGAAACGCCGCCTCGTCCCCTGGCCTGGGAAATCCACCGACCTCTCCTAGCTCCGAGGGAGGTGGGGAGAAACTGATCTCACCCCAGGCCTGCTGCGGCCTCTCCAAATGGGGACAAGGTCTGCATGTACCCAAATACTCCTGTGATACCAGAGACAGTCCTGGACATCACGGGGGGCATCTCTCACCACCCCCACACGACACACCATTGCTGCCCACCTCCCAGACCCGCTCCCAGCACCACAAGAGGCCGTCACGGCCCTCCGAAACCAGCGCCTCTCACCATACACTTCCAGCTGTATCTGCCAGACCTTCTCCTCCGTGTCCTTGCTGGTGATGTACTCGTAGAGCCTCTGGTCCTGCCGCTTGGTGCTGAGGATCTCCAGCGAGAAGTTGGAGGAGTGGAAGCGGTTCTGGCTCGGATTGTAGTTGGTGTAGTTTCCATCCAAGTACTTGAGCAGGACGTCCTTGCTATGCGGGTCCTCTGTGTCCCGCTTCCACACGGCCACCCCAAATCTCTGGGTGAGGTCCTGGAATTCCTGGGGGATCCACAGAACCGTCGCCTTCCCCAGCGTGCCCAGCACAGTCTCCCTCGTCCCGCGGCCCATGCCTGGGAGGAGAGCAGAGAGAAGGGCTGACGCAGGCAGAGATGCATGAGGACAGCCCGGAGGGCTCGCAGAAGCTGCGCCCTCCCTGGTGCTGCTGGAGAACAGATGCCACCCGAGCTGCACGAGCAGGGAACGGTGTTGGACCCACCCTGGTAATCTGGAGATGGCATCTGCTCAACAATCTGCTCGGCTGCTTTACTGAACTGCATTTTCAGCCCGCCTGAACCTTTGCTCGCGCACCACATCCTGCACCAGCGACTGCCACGGCTCTCAGGGTAGGAGGGAACGCGAGGGGCTCCGTGCCCCAACGTCCCTGCGTGCTCCCAGCTCACAGGGATCCCTTCAGCACCCGCTGGAGCGGGGCCACCTCGAGCAGGGGAAGGCGATTGTGGCCCTGGTCCCATGGAGAGGTGATGCCCATGGGGTGGCCGGAGCACCCTGGAGCAGTCTTGGTGACACCAGGGCCACTTGGAGGGAAGCGATGCTTGGTGGCCCTCGGCCAAAGCCTGTGGCTGGGTGTGCGTCAAGGCATGCGCCTCCCTGAAGTGCTGCTGCTACAGATACCTCCCTGGGGAGTTTTCTTTGAGGAATTGCAGGAAACAAAGCCCCACAGGCTGGCTCTCCCTTCTCCTCTCACCCAGGATCTGGCAGGCAGCGAGGAGACGAGGTGGTCCCATGGTGTCTCTTGGGTGTCTCTTGTCTCTTCCCAAGAGGGCGATTGAGCAGCTCCAGTGATGGTGGGACTGTGCGTGCACCCCAACGTACCCAAAAGCATCCTGCCCACCCAGCAGTCCTGGGAGAGGTGCAACTCAGGGCTTCTACCCTTCTACCCAACCCTTTCCTGCTTCAGGCTGTGACCCCATGATTCACATTAGCCCACAGCCTCCGTGAACCCTGAGCTTGTTTTTGTAGGAAATAGCGTGGAGAGCTCAGCACTGCTCGCTGCTGGAGCACGGAGGGGACCCCACCGTGTCACCCCCACTTCCTTCCATCAAGGTGGAGGCTTGTCCCAGAAGGGAAAAGGAAAGTGTGGGACTCACTGCAGAAGAGCAAGCCTGGTGGGGCCCAGATAAGCCCAGTATCCGCCTCTCCTGCTGCACATATGGTTCCAGTAAAAACCACAAGAGAGCTCAGGGTGACTGTTTTCCTCTCCCACCGTCCCGAGTACATGCCATCACTTATTTTTTCCCCCTCCGTGGCACAAAACACAGCAGCTTCAGAGCTGTCCCTGTGAATTACGTCTCCACGGCGCCGACCCAGCCATGCAGACACGGCCGTTATCCCGCAGAAATGCCGAGCCCCGGCTGACCCAGCAGCTGCCACGTTTACTGTAAGGCCCAGCACGGAGCTGGATGTTGTCTTTTCTCGGCGGCCTGGAGCGCGGCGGTTAAGCTCCTGATTAATTACCGAATGGAAAAGCCCTTTTTGCATCACGTTAGAAAAACCCTCTGCCCCGGCAAGAAGCAGCTCCCGGGGAGAGCAGCTGTTTCCCCATGGGGAAGGCGGCTCGGCTGGTGCAGGGATGCTGTAGGAGGGATGCGAAGAGGGCCAAAAGCATCCGCACAAACCCAGCCGGAGGGGCTGGAGGAACGCAAGCGACGCGCAGGGTCCGAAGCAGCCCTTGCGTCAGGTATTGTGTTCATGGGACTTTCGGCATGCTGGCCGGGCAGAAAACCCCGGGGAGATTTCAAGGGCAGGTATTCTAGTAACAGTGAGCCAGCAGAGACGAGCAGAAACCCCAGCTCCGCGAAGCTGCCGGTTTCCTGGCCGAAGCCTTCGGTTTGTGCCCGGCGATGACGCAGTGGGCTGTGGGGGGACACAGTGTCCCCAGGGATGGGGACGCTGGGCTGGCTCCAAAAAGAGGGTCAGGATTCATCGCTGACCTCCCTCTGCTCGGCTCAGGGGCCCCATCTCCCCCCAAACTTCTGCACAGGTTTAACACTGAACCTTTCTCAGCACCCTCCCGCTACGTCCTGCAGCCCTTGGAAGGGAGGACCCCGCGCCCTGGCACTGCCCCGACCCCTCCTGGGTTTTCTGGGTGTCCCCCGACCCTCTGCACCACAGGGACTGTGGATGCTGGGCCTGGAGGGGTCTCAGATCCAGAGCCGATCCGGAAGGGTTTGGATCATTCATTTTTAAGCAGAAAGCGACAACGTCCCCAGACTTCACCCGCTCCCACTCCTACACACATTTTACTGCTCAGGTACCATCTCCCAGCCCACTGGCACCTCCAGCTGAGGCAACCTGAGCTAAAATCTGCCCAAATCTGCCAAATCTACCACACATCTCCCATACCCCAGCCCACATCTGGTACCGAATGATTTGCTCGGTGCTGTTAATACCCCGTTAAAACACACGCGGAGTACTTTGTTACTGCAAATACGCTCTGTCCATCACCATCTTTGTTCCTCCAGCGTCTTTTATTCACTCCTCCCTCGGTCTGCCTGGTAGGAGCGTATTAGGGATGCACGGCACATCCAGCCTGGAGTTGTGAGTCATTTGTCTTCCAGATGAATATTTATATTTATCTGCCTGCCCACCCAGCGCACGGCTCGCAGTTTCTAAAAGTCCTAAGACCTGACGATCCCCGAACCACCCGAACCACGTATTTTGCAGATAGGAAGGCGTACGTACCCCAGACGCGGCAGAAGGAGACGACCAGCCAGAGACACACGCTGCAGCCCATGCCTCGCTTCACGGAGCTGCTGCCGGAGTGAAGCTAATATCTGCTGCTGGGCTCATTATAAGACCAGGTGTACTCAAATCAGAGACACTGCTGTGGGCCATGTGTTTCCTGTTTTTTCAGCAGAATGACTGTTTTTCTCGAGTGGAAACTATTCAAAGCATAGAGTCACTGCTGAATGCTTCACTGGAGAGCACCAGAGAGACTTGCAGAAGGACCCGGACCATTGATTTATCGTTTTCACCAGAACTACATCATCCAGCCGCAGGTCCTTAACCCAAACCCAAGAGAAGAGGAAACAGCCAGTAAGAAAATTATTTCATGTACGGTAACAGCTTCCTGGGGCTGTCCAGAGCCTGTGAATGCGGTGGAGGGGAAAGAGGTGGTGACACAAGCGGATCCCACACCACAGCAGCCACAAAGCTCACCAGGGCCCCTCGCTGCAGGAAAAACACTGGATATTTCGGGATTAACCTGCTCTGGATGCATGGGACCCTTGGTGGTCCCGGCCTGCAGCTTCAGCTCCGTGGCCTCGCCGCAAGCAGGAGCAGAGGTGGCCTTTAACACCCATCGAGGAGAAGCCCAACCCTTGGTCTCAGGCTGAGCATCTTTTTGCCCCAGTTTGCTCCTGCACCGCTTAACCCCATCCCCATGGGCCCAGCCCAGCCAGGACTTGGGGGCAGGGACAGTCCCCACTCCTGTGGGTGCCCCCCATGTTGAAGGGGCAGGGAGGGGACATGGATGGAGCAGGGACCATGCTCAGTGAGCATCGGGGATGGGGAGCGCGGGGAAAACACCGCCCGCACGTTCCATTGCTGGGAAGGGGCGAGAAGAGCTTGGTTGTTTTTGTGTTTTTAGTGGAATGAATTATTCATCTCCGCCGCTGCTTGGCCTGCAAAGCGTTGCTGCTTTACAATGGGAGAAGGTTTTGGTTTGTTTTTTTCCTATTGCTCTTTTCGAGTTTTTCTTACTTTTTCTCTCCTGGTTTGCGGAAGAGAGCAGAGGCAAGAGCACAAAGCACAAGTTCCTCCGCTGGTTTAAAACAGACCAAATTTAAGTGTCAGGGTGAAATAAAAGTTGAATTTATGCGCTTCACCATTTTTCAGCGGAGCAGAGCTCTGAGCGCTCCACGACTTTTGTCACCAATAAATTATTTCTAACACTAAAAAGCAAAGTTATGCCTAAAACCACACCAAACCAGCCAGTGCTCCCTGGCGTCCTGCTGGGCCGTTCCTTCCCACTCAGAAAGCATCTGTCTGAGAAAGCAAGGCCTTTCCCAGGAAAGGGAAGAGCTCAGCAGAGGTGTAAAATAGAAAGAATGAGTAAGAGCAGTACAGAGGGGACTCTGCTCCTTTCTCACAGCATGCAAGGAGCGTGGGCTCAGCCGAAATTTGGCAGCCGGCTCGGAGGATGCTGAAGCAGCTGGATGAGAGAGGGCTTGGACATCACCTTGGTCTGATGATGGAGGGGTTGGGGATGTCAGCTGGGGGCATTGAGCAGAGCACCCAGCTGCCCCAGCAGAAATCCCACCAAGAGCCGGTGCTCAGGAAGGGTCTCTCCCATTGATGTGCTCTTCAGTGTTCTCGCACCGGCTTGGTCGCGTGGGCAGGGCGTTGGGACAGTCCCCAAGGGGGACCGTGGTTCTGTCAGGGTTTGAACACCCCCAACCACCAAGAGAAATCATTCAGACAGCACGAATCGCCATCCAGGAAGGATGAAGGGGCGAGGATAGGACAAATGGTGATGGGAGCTCACAGAAAAACTCCCTTTACCTGGAAAGGAGGATCCTACATGCTGCTGGTTTCCCCATCAGAAACCAGGCAGCTCGGGCTGAAGTCTCCTGGCTGGAAAGGTGAGCGAGGCACCAGCTAATGCTTTGGAGGGGGCTTTCTGTCGAAACCCACATTGGTACTGAAATCTCACGCTGCCACACACGAGGAATTACCCTGGGCCTCTTATTAAACCCGGGAGCTGGAACAACTCGTGCTTGTTCCTGATTCTCAAATGAGCCACTGAGGTCCATGCCACCCCTTTGGTGAATCTGGCCCTAGGAGCCTTTATTTAGTGATGGATCTGGGAAGTTTGCTCTTGGGTTGTAGGGAGAAGAGAGCCCAATTCTTCATTTTCTCCATCTGATTTGCTGGAGTTGACAGGAGCTGCAGCACCCCAGGCAGCTGTGGCCCTGTGCGATGTCCCTGTCCCCCCTTGCAGGCTCAGGGATGTCACCGTCACTCACAAGGCACGTCCCCCTGCCCCGTGCACCCCCAGCTGCTCCCGCAGGGGACAGCTGTAGAAGGGCTCCTCTCTCCAGCGAGGGCAGTGGGGACAAACACAGCTCCCCTATCACCCCTGGTCCCCAGGCACCCACTGCCACCGACACCAAACCCCAGCCCAGAGGAAAGGGGGAGCAGGAGGAGGGGGCACCAAGCCAGGAGGAATGAAGCACATGCACCCAAAAACATGAGGACTGACGTGGAAAGGAAATAATTTACTGCGTGCATACAACATAATTCCAATATTGAGCCTTTCTGGGCTGAGAAAAGTCAACCTTAACTGTCTCATGGTCATGCCCCGGTGCTCCACGACTGGATGTGGGGCTGCACTGGCCGTATCCTGCACTTTCCCTGAAAGTGCCACGTGCTGTGTACCGTCCATCATGACCACATCACACACCAGTCCCCTAACGGCATTGCCCCCCCAGTGGCTGGCAGACACCAGGTGAGAGCCGAGGATGCCCACTGCCATGGGGAACCTGCAGGAAAGGCTCAGCTCAGGTCTCAGAGCTAGGGCTGAGAGCATTTTTGAGCTGCTAGATGTCCATTTGGTGATTTGCGTCGTTGGGGTTCTCGCAGTGCCATTGCAAGAGACTTGCCATCTGGGGGCTTCATCCAGGTTCTAGCCCCACAGCGGACAACATCAGCCACAGCGTGTCATTAAGGCAGAGCAAAGAAGAGGAGGAGGAGGTGACCCAGCAACATCAGCATGCTGGTCTTGGTGGCGGTGGTGACAGCAGAGGACTCAGCTGGAGGCAGAGGGAAAACCAAGACATGAGACCAGCCCGAGCGGGACCACTGCAGGGCTGGAGCATGCAGCCCCACGGTCCCCTTCCCCGGGGGGGTCCTGCCACCCCCAGCCCATGGGAAAAGAGCCCTGACCCCTGGGACACCCGGGGACCACCTCCCACCCATCCCACCCAGGTTCTGCCACCTGGTACAGCCGGTACCTGTCCAAGAGCAGGGGTGCCTGCGGGTCAGCTGGGCGCTGCTGGAGGACACGGGGTTGCTGGCTCTGCAGGTGTAGGTTTCCAGCGAGGGGTTGAAGGAGAGGGGCAGCGTGCTGTTAGAGCCCGTTGTCATGACCCTGCTGGGGGGCATCCACTCATAGGTCACATCTTCCATCTGCACCGAGCACTCCAGGGTGACTTCACAGTGCTCCGGGTTGTCCCCGTTCACTATGGCACGCACGGTAGGTTTGGGGACCGCATCTGCAAGAGGCACTGGGATGTCACAGCCCGCCCTGTCCCCAGCAGGGTGCCAGGACCACCGCCCCCCCAGGCTCACCATACACCTTCAGGTAGATGCTGCCGGTGTGCTCCTTGCCCACCTCATCCTCCAGGTACACCCAGTAGATGTTGCTGTCATTTTTCTGCAAGCTGCTGATCTTCAGCGTATTGTTGGAGAAGAGCTGCAGGCGACCCTTGAAAGGGCCATTGGGGTACCGGACCTCCTTCCCGTTCTCGTGGATGGCGACCTTCAGGGAGCTGCCGCAGCGCCAGTGGCTTTGGTGGTAGGTGGTCTTCTGGCTGTTCGGCGGGGGGCTGAGGTACACCACCCCTCCCACGACCCCTACTGCCTGTGGCGAGGCCACCTGCACCCTTGCTGTGGGGAGAGCAGAGAGTTGTGCTACCAGACATGGCTCGGAGGGGACGGGGGCAGCCCCTTGCCTCAGCCACCTTTGTAGCCCCCGGGGCTGTGAGGCATCGGAAAAGGCTGCCCAGGGAAGCGGCTGGGTCACCATTCCTGGACATATCTGGTGTGGTGCTCAGGGACGTGGTCTCATGGCAGACCTGGCAGCGCTAGGGTAATGGTTGGACCTGGTGGCCACGGTGCTCTTTGCCCTGGGAGGTGGTGGAGTCACCACCCCTGGGCGTGTTCAAGGAAAGGTTGGACGCGGTGCTTGGGGACATGGTTTAGTGGGTGACATTGGTGGTAGGGGGGTGGTTGGACCAGGTGATCTTGGAGGGCTTTTCCAACCTTAATGATTTTGTGATTCTTTTCCAACATAAACGTTTCTATGCAGTGCCCCATGGTGGGAACATCCCTGAGGCTCATCGGCCTGACTCCTGCCTCCACAGAGGGTGGAGTCACGGCATATATCCAAGAGTGCTGTCCACATACTTGAGCATCAACTGTCTTGGGGCCATGCCCACAGCCCCGGGAGCTTCTTCCAGGGCCTGACCACAGTGAAGTCTTCCCTAATAGCCAGTCTGGCTGCCCCCAGCCCCATTTCCTCACATCCTGTCGCCAGGGAGAAGAGACCAGGGCCTGCGTCGGTGCTGCCCTCATGAGGAAGCTGCAGGCCACCGTGAGGCCTCCCCTCATCCTGCTCCTCTCAGGGCTACGCAAACCTCACACATCGCGCCCTCTGGTCCTTCCCACTCTCCCGTTGTCCTCCTTTGGGCCCATTCTGATATTTTCACGTCCTTCGTATGGTGCCGAGCCCAGAACTACACAAGGAGCTTGGGGCGAGGCCGTGCTGATGCCGATGACTGCAGGACAGCCATTTCTTCCACACCCCAGGGTTCGGGACAGCCATTTTGGCTGGCTCCTGGGCTGGCTGACCATCAGCCCCAAGCCCCCCGTCCTCCCCTGCAGGGCCACGCTCCAGTTGCCTGCCCCCGTGTCCGTACACATCCGTGCCTTCCCTTTTCTCAACCCTGGGAGCATCTTGTGAGGCACGGCTTCATGCCGAGCTCTGCCGCTGACATTTTTGCTTCCACTTTTGCTTCTACTTTCCGCCCCCCTTCATAGCTCGCTCGGCAGCCCCTTGCCCCCCAGCTTGGTGGGACACCGGGGTGCCCCATGGGGAGCAAGACGGACACTGGGGTGTCCCCACAGGTCACAGCTTAGGGATGGGAATTGCTGGGGAAAACAGTGAGGATGGGGAAGGCTCATGTAGGATGGGCAATCCACGGGCACCCCCCCAGTGCCCACCACCACCACCACCGCCGCTGCCATCCCCAGCACCATCCGCCCCCCGCCCGGCATCACAGCCCACCCAGCACCCTTGCCCTGGAGAACCCCCACCGCCCCCCCCCACCCCAATGTTACCTTGCACAATAGAGATGAAGAGGAGCCCCGCTGCAAGCCCCACCGCCATCTTCACCGCATTTTGGCGCGCAAAATTCTCGCTGAAACTCACATGGCCGAGTGTCTCAGACACCCCCAGTGCAGAAGCCCCCCAAACCCCCAGCTCCCCGGTCAAGGAAGTATGTTAGGGCGAAGAATAAAGACCGCACCCTTTCTTCCTCTTTCGGGTCCTCCAGCCTTGCCTGGGAGAGCCAGAGGGCGGCAGTCAAGCTGAGGCGGGGGAGGTTCAGGCTAGACATCAGAAAGAGGTGAGGTCGAGAGGGTGTTTGCACACTGGAAGAGGCTCCCCATTCAAAGTAATCACTGCACCAAGCCTGTCTGAACTTAAGAAGCATTTGGACTGTGCACTTAGTCACACGGTCTAAAATTTTGGGTAGACCTGTGCGGTGCCAGGAGCTGGAATGGATGATCCTTACGGGTCCCTTCCAACTCGGGATATTCTATGATTCTATGATTCTTTTGGGGGCAAAGGGCAGTGAAGTCCTGTGCTGGGGGCAACCAAACACTGGCACCTTCCCACCTGTGAAGGAAGGGCGATAGCAGCACCCACTGAGACCCGACCCAGTTTAATTTCAGCCCCCCACAGTTCACACCCATCCGTGAGAAGATGCGATGCCAGCAAGAGGTGTTCCTATGAACGTGCCAGCGCACACATTGCTGCAGCCAGACGGGCAGTGCTGTCCCCGTCCCCGGGCACAGCAGGGCTGCGCATCACCGGCTCAACGCACACCAGTGGGAACTGGCAGAAGTGGGGATCAAACTGTGCTGTCACCGTGCAAGCTGCAGCCTGGGTGCTGCAAGTCACCCCCCACGTGCAAAGCATGGCCATTAGGGGAAAATTACCATGATGGAGCATGGCTTGGGCTGATGGGTGCAGCTCAGAACTGGCACCCTCAGCTGATTCTGCTCATTAGGAGCACGGGGACCCTGCCTTTGGGGCCAGTCCCTTCTGCAAAAGGAGATGCATCTCCTACATCAGCCCCTGCTGATGGGCAGCAGCCTCAGCCCCTTCCACGTGCCTGAAGTTTCTGCCCCGGCTTCTCCATCAATGCCCACGCTGCTGTGTGTGTGGGTTGCAGCTCCCAGCCCCAACAACACAGCCAGGCACAGCCCAGACTTACCTCCCGTGGCCGAAGAGAGAGTGGGTTGGGATTTATGCCATTGGAAGGGTTATTATTCACCAAAAAGAAATAAGAAAAGTCTCCTTATGTTTGTTTGCATTTGCATTCACCTGCATTTAGCGTGAGAAGTATTCCGCTCACACCTGCATGCCTTGAAGTGCAGAAGACAGGGCGCGGGCTGGCACCGATCGGCGGCAGCGGCACGGCAGTGCCTGAGCCCCGACGGGCAGCGCCTGCCCCCCAGGTTTCCTTGCTGTGACAGCCAGCTCCCCCCCAGCACCCCCCCAGCACAGCTCCCCATTAACGATCCCCATTAGTGCTCCTTTCACAGAGAGCAGACACAAAGATATTTTGATGCAGGGAATCAGACGAGAGGGGAGCAGGCAGCACCATCAGGAGAAAGCTTCCATCAAAGTGGCGCATTTAATTTTAATTCCAAATAAAATCCCTTGATCTTGCCTTTGGTGAGATGTTTGAAGCCAGAGCCCCTCTTCCTCCTCCCCTCCCTTCTCCCAGAGCGACTCGTGCCATAGGATAACTTCAGTGGGAAGGGACATGGGGGCATTGCTGGACACAGGATGGCTCCGGGTGCTCGAGGCCATGCCCAGCATCATGCTCCTGCCCTGAAACCATCCCCAGGGCCACCCCAGTTCACACAGCAGAAACTTTTCCAAGTTCCTCAGCATTGGCTTCAGAGGCTCCCAATCCCAGAGCAAGGTGATCCGCCCCCCCCTCCTTCCCCCTCCAAGTTACATTTCAGGCTATAAATAGTCAATTAAGCTAATTAAACCAGCCCCACAATTGCCTCTTGCAGTTCGGCTTCTATTCACACTTAAAAATGAATTCACAAGGTGTATTGGATCTGTCAAAAACTAAAAAAAAAAAAAAAAAAGCTCATACACTGGCACTAACACACATCAGGCGTCCTCAGCTCCCACCGACGCACAGTCCAGATTTCAAAGCCGTCTCCTCCAAAGACAAGCTTCAACCACCCAGCCTGTCCCCCTTCCCTTGCAGCAAAGCCTCCAAGGCGCAGTTTGGGTTTGCAGTCCTTGTAAAACCCCATTTCTGGATGTTCTCGTCTTGAGCAAATCCCCAGCTCCCTGCGGGTGCTGCCCCGCGGGTGCTGGCTCCAGGAGAAGAAGAGGTCTTGCCAAAATGGCCAGGGGCTAGGAGAGGTGGTGGTCCACAGGAGACAGGGACAAGCTCCGCGGGGGGGGACTCCAGTGTTTCAAAGGCACCGTAGGCTGCAAGGAAAAGGGGGGAGTTTTAGCCCAGCAGGGACTGGTGGGTGTCGCTTCGGGTCCCCCACAATGGCATTTACAGCCCCTCACGGCGAGGGTGACGTGGGGCTTTCGTTAGTCACCGAAAAACACCCCCAAAGTCACCCAGATTCCAGCAGCAGAAGCTGCAGAGCGGAACTTGGAGAGGAGACGCGTGGGGCTCCTCTCCCCACGGGGCCGGGGCCCATTTTACCTCTGTGTAGGCAGTGCAGACCAGAGCTGGATCCAGCTTCTTCCTCCTGATGGAAGGGGACTGCAGAGCAGAGAAAGGACCCGCCGTTAGGGACAGTGGGTGGCTGCTGCCCCACCAAAGGTCCCTGAGGACATTTCAGGAGCACCGGGGGGTACCAGACCCCACCGAGCACCGATGCCTTCAGCTTGTGGGGAGGATTTGGGTTTCTCTGCCATTGCAAATGGGCTGGAGTCACAGCAGGGAAAGCTCACCTTCTTGGTAGCTTGAATAGTGGAGTAGATGGTGCAGGTTTGGGGCTCCTGAAAGGTTCTGGGCCCCTGCCAGGGCAAAACAGTGAAAACGTGAGATGAAAAGCAAGTTATGGGCAAAAGGGGCAGCCCTCTGCCCAGGGGACCACCCAGGTTCCCTCCCCTGGGTTGGAGCCCCACCTGTGCTTTGGTGGAGACCACGGCGTAGATAGTGTTTCCTACTGCATTGGCCTCCCTGTTCCTGTTCTGCAGGAGAAAGCAGCCCCAGGCTGGTTAAAGGACGCAGCCCAGGGTGACAGACACTTCCAAACCGATGCTCCCCACGTGGGGAGGGGGCTCCCAGGGACGCCCCCAACACTCACAAGGTCTTGGCCAGCTTGGACTTTGCCCACTTCCTCATAGACAGTCAGCGATGGCTCGACGTGTTCTGGGGGAGCTTGAAGGGTCAGAGCGAGGGATGAGCGGTTGCAGCCCCCATGCTGGGGGGATTCATCCCCTGGGAAGCACTCGAGTAAAGCAAAGCAGAGGGAGAAAGGCATCCCTCGGCAGTCTGGAGGTTTTGTTCCTCCTCTGAATAGAGCTAACATTGACCACAACCCAAATAGTCCCCAGGACCCCATGGGGTGAAGGCTCCAGTGCTGCCACTGGGTTTGGGCACGGCGCTGGGACAGGACTCAGCCCGTCCCCAAGGAGCACCCTGCAGAGCCAGGGGCTTGGTGGCCGCTCCCACGTCAGCCCAGGAGGGACGGGTGGCCGAGGGCCAGCACCGAGAGCGTTAGCAGGAGCGCGGAAGCTGCAGAGCCAAATCCCCGCGCCAGCCCCGGGGTCAAACCTGCCGAGCTGTCCTTCCGTCGCTTCCTCCAGCACCAGCAGGCAACAAAGGCGACGATGGAGACAGCCAGCACCAGCGGCACGGCCACTGCCCACCCCAGGATGGAAGACACTGAGAAGAATGAGGGCAGAAGGGAGACGTGGGACAGAGCCTGGACGTTTCTGAAGCACCGTCCCCATCAGTGCCACAGCTCAGCACCTGCCCAGGAAACCTCAGCCCCGATGTACATCTCCCGCGCCCAGCAGTCACCGTTCCACTCCCAGCAGGGGAAGCTGGGCACATTTTAGCCCAGCAGCAGCATGACACCCTCTGGAGTTTCACTGGGGAGTTGAAGGTCCCGGAGACCGGAGCAGTGCAGCTGGTGCACCCCCAAAGCCAGCTTTGTTGGAGCCGAGGGCAAATTACCTGTGGGCGAAGGGAAGCAGACCGTCTTGGTGTCGATGCTGGCCATGCTCCAGCTGGCCGGGTTGCTCGCGTTACAGACGTAGGTCCTGGGCTCGGAGTCCCCATGCACCGGCAGCACGTTCCCGTGCCCCAGGGGAGCCCCATCGTGGGACCAGCTGTAGGAGACGTTGGCAGCACCGGGCACGGAGCAGAGCAGCGAGATGTTGCACCGGCCCTGCTCCTGCTGCAGCACGCGCACCTCCAGGTTTGGCCGGCCGACGGTCTCTGTGAGGACAGGGGGGTGAGAGGGGCTGGGGGAGGTGGGGGGGGGACAGAGTGGGGGGGGCAGCCACTCACCCCACACTGACACGCAGAACCGCTGATGAGGAATGAAGCCAGATTCAGTATCAAACTCTGCAGAGTAGTTGCCGCTGTCTGCCTGGGTGACCGGGCTGATGCTCAGGGAGAGGGTCGCCGGGAGGAAGGTGGCTCTCCCAGAAAAAGGACCCTTTAAAACTTGGATTTTATCCTTTGAAGCCCTCACGATGACCAGCTGGGTTCCTGAAGCCAGTGCCACTCTCCATTCCAACGCTTCCCACGCTGGTGGCGGTTCCTTGGGCAGCAGCCGCAGCTCTCCTCCGGCAGGCACAGCCCTGTCCTCGCACCCTGCAGTCCCAAAGAGGAGGCACAGGGTGAGCACGGGGGGTGTCCTGGGGCATCAGAAAACACTAGGGAGGGGGCTTGCCTGCTGGAGCCCCCTGTGCTGATGCCCCTGTACCCTCTTGGCACCAGTGCTCAGCGCAGCAGGACCAGGTCCCTGGGTGTCCCCAGCTCCTGCAGCACCCCGGGCTGGCCGTGTGTCTGTCTGTACCCCGTACTCACAGCTGGCAGCTGCCCGTGTTTGCATCATCTCCGTCCTGAGCAGAGGTGTTTGCAGCCCCTCCAGTAAGGCTCCAGTTGCTCGTTTGTGCCCCAGCTCCTTTCTTGCCTGCCCAGCCTGGGGAGCAGCAAGAACCTTACCCAAGGGACCCTTCCCCCCACCCCAAAGCTGGGTTTTCTCCCCTTCCTGTTCAGAGCAGCCCCGGATGTCCGGGCCTCTGGTAGAGGTGAGATAAAAAGCCCCTAAAAAAAAAAAAAAAAAAAGAAAAAAAAAAGCCAGCGGTCACCGGGCCGAGCACGCACGCAGCCGCTCAGCTTCCTCCTGCCTGCGTGCAGCTGGGGCACTGAGGCAGCCCCAAAAGGTGGGGGGCTGCTGAGGGTCCCCAGCTCGGCACGGCACAGCCGGGTGTGCTGCTGCCCCCTCGTAGCCCCCTGTACGGCACGGCCACAGGGACGAGCACCAGGTCGGGGATCACAGCTCCGCATCGATGCTCGGAGGGCGCTGACAAAGCCACCGGCTTCGCTCTCCTTGCGTGCGTGGGTGGGGGGGGCGAGACCTGACTTGAGACACCGAGCCTAAACCTCGCCTTCATTAAACTGCAGCCACCAGACCTCGGGTACAGAGGGGACACCCCCAAGACCCAGCGTTAGGAGAGGCTGGGGCATGCGAGAGCAGGAGCAGCCTCCCTGGGAGGGATAAGCACTATTTATCCCCCGTGGGCTCACACCTGAGTCTCATTGCGCTGGGCGCCCACCGCTCCAGGCACCCAGGAGCCTTCAAGCAACGGGGACTGCCGCTCGCTGCAGCTTTGCAACCACACTGTGCTGCAAGAAAAGCACAAAAGGCACCGTGACGCCCTCGGCCAGGCTGTGCCTTGCCCAGCCACTGCGGTCCCAGCGAGCGGGGGAAGAAACAATGCGAAGTGCAGCCTGCAGAGGTGTGAACGCAGGGGCCGAGCTGGTGCAGCACGCCAAGGTTAACCACACCGGTTAGCAAGGGAGGTTTTGCAGCTCAACCGAGCCCCAGGTTGCTGCAGGTTTTGTTGCTGCAGCTTCCAGCCAGCGGCATCCCCCCCAGGTGCGACCCCCCCGGGGCTGGTTTGGCAGAGCTGGCGTGCAAACTGGTGGGGATGGGGTGCTCGGGGAGAGGAGGCAGAAGTGGTGCCCGCCCTGGTCACACCAAAAGCAGGGAACGCGACTGGGGCTACGGAAATGTGTCCGGGGGATGCTGCAGGCACCAAACGTGCCCCCGAGTCCAGGCACTTGCAGGGGCCCTGCTCCCCACGGCACAGAAATCTCCGGTTTTAGGAAGAGCCTCAGGCACTGACAGTTCCCTGAAATTGCTGTCAAAAGTGCTGACCTCACTCAGCAGAGAAATCCGGCCTGCAAAAGGGAATTGGCGCAGCGCAACGGCCAGCGATGGCCCTACATGGGCTGGGCCGGCCTGGGTGCAGAGGACAGAGGCAGAGAAAACCCCAAATACTCCCCCAGCCCCAGCCCGTCTCCTCAGGACCCCCGAGCCCGGCTGAAAACCCACGTCCCACCCGCGCATCCCCCCTGCCCTGTCTGCAGCCTCCAGCCGCCCCGCCGTGCCGTTGGCTCGCCCCGTGTCCCCTCCTCACCTTGGCCACCCGCAGGGAGCTGGGCTGCCACCCACAGCACCAGGCACAGCACCATCCACGGCGCCGGCAGAACGTCCCTGAGCTGCTCCATCTCTGGAGCGTGTGAGCAAGCTTCCTGCAGCTGGAGAAAGCCCTGGGAACCCGTGACCGGCCATCAACAACTTCCTCTCTCGCCTGCGGTTCCTCACACCCTCATGGGCGCGCGCTCCGGTGCAATATCCTCTGCGTTGCCACAGCTCGCCCCCGGCCACCCCCGCTGTCCCTGCGTCACCAGTGGGGAGGATGGGACCATCTAAGGCTCCTTTGGCCCCGGGGGGACTCGTGCTGCTGCCTCCCAAGCGAGCTCAGCTGCAGGGCGCAGCAGCTGCAAACCTCAGGGGAAACTAATTTTAATTACTTAAAGTGGGTGCTTTTGGGGTTTTGCTTTCTTTTTGCAGCTCGCCTTTGGGAGAAGAGGGTGCTCAGGGTGGCAGCGGGTGCTCACAGTGTGCAGCATGCGAGCACCCTGACGCCAGCTTGGAGACAGCCCCGAGCAGGATCTGGCCCACCAGAGAGCAGTGCCCAGCCCAGCCTGGGGGTCGGGGAGGCGCGGGACCAGGGCTGCCTCCTCCCTCACCTCCCAGCACCTTTCTCTGTGACCTAATAAAGGCACGAGGGCAGGGTTGAATTTTTTTGGACTTCTTCTCATGCACTTTCCATGTTTCGCTGCGCTTCCCACCCAGATCCGTGCAGGACCTCGGTGATGCTGCACCCACGGGCGAAGCTGGGCGATGCCCCCGCTCAGGGCTCCTCCCCTCTCCTCCCACCGCCCCACGGAGCCAGGCTGCGGGTGCAGGACCAGCCCCCAGCCCCATGCCGTACCCCACAATCTGCTGAGCCCCAGCGCTGGGGGCCGGGGCAGGATCAAACCCCACGCCTGCCCTCACGGCCACGTCACGCCTTGTTCCCGTTCCTGCGCGGCGCGGTGCGGCTGGCCATGCAGCGCGCTGCGCTTCTCCTCGTCCCTTTCCTCTTCCTCAGCCGAGCCCAAGGTAAGCTCACTGGGAAACTGCCTTTACATGCCTGCCTCAGATGGTCATTCGGCTGTGGCGTTGGTTTTGGTTCTTTTTTTTTTGTCTTTTGTGCAAACCAGCAAGAAAATGGTCCCTAGCGGAGTCCGAGATAGCCTTTTGAGTGGCTGGGGGAGAAGAACCCCAATAAAGTGATGCTGAAAGCAAAATGCACTTTTTTGAGGGCCTGAAGTTCTCCCTGCTATGCAGGGAGAATAACTTAACTCAGAGTTACTGTGAATTGTTACTATTTTTTTAGGAAAGGATGCGTATCTCTGAGAAACTGTTCCGTTTATAAGGCTTTAGTGTGCCCTGGGAGAGGGAAGCAAGCAAGAGTTAAGGCAGAGCTTCCTCTTTGTCTTTGCAAAAGGCAACTCTCTTCGTACTGGCCCTATAAAATAAACATATATTGGGAAAGAATAACCCCAAAGTGGGTGTACACATCAGTAGCTCCTTCTCACCACCCAGAGACAACTGACGATGGAGGATGTGAGAGGTGAAGGAGGAATTAGCTGGAAGCTCCTTCCCAGAACGAGGGGAACTGAGTGACACCCCCCGCGCTCATCCCATGCCTCCTCTTTGGGACCGCAGGGTGCGAGGACAGGGCTGTGCCTGCCGGAGGAGAGCTGCGGCTGCTGCCCAAGGAACTGCCGCCAGCGTGGGAAGCGTTGGAATGGAGAGTGGTACTGGATTCAGGAACCCAGCTGATCATCGTGAGGGCTTCAAAGTATAAAATCCAAGTTTTCAAGGGTCCTTTTTCTGGGAGAACCATCTTCCTCCCGGCGACCCTCTCCCTGAGCATCAGGCCGGTCACCCAGGCAGACAACGGCAACTATTCTGCAGATTTTGAGAGTCTATCTGGTTCCAATATTTCTCAGTGCTTCCGCGTGTCAGTGTGGGGTGAGTGGATGCCCCCCCCGCCTCTGCCCCCCCCCTCTCCCCCAGCCCCTCTCACCCCCCTGTCCCCACAGAGCCCGTCAGCCGGCCAAAACTGGACGCACGCGTGCTGCAGCAGGAGCAGGGCTGGTGCAACATCTCGCTGCTCTGCTCCGTGCCCGGTGCTGCCAACGTCTCCTACAGCTGGTCCCACGATGGGGCTCCCCTGGGGCACGGGAACGTGCTGTCGGTGCATGGGGACTCCGAGCCCAGGACCTACGTCTGCAATGTGAGCAACCCGGCCAGCTGGAGCACGGCCAGCATCGACACCGCGACAGTCTGCCTCCCTCCGCCTGCAGGTTTGTGGGACGTTTCCTGCACCTTTATGTCCTAACTGAGCTTTGGGACTTAAATCTGTTTGGGATGAATGAGTGGGAGATGCGGCAGCATGCGGCGGGGGGGGGGGGCTTGGCAGGATCAGTCCTGCAAGATGCTCCAAACCCAGTGGGGCTCGGTAATGCCAGGGTGGAAAATGCCTCCCTTCCCCATCTTTTGGCTCTTCAGTTGCAGGCACTTCGTGGCCCTACTGCAGAACCAAGGGGGTTCTCAGCCTCCTGGTTCTGGGCAGCCTGGTGGCCGCTGTGGTCATCACGCATGTCCTCACGCGGCAGCAGGACACGAGCCAGGCGGTGGCATCCCCGTCCCAAAGCACTGGACCCCCTGGGAAGGAACTCACAAGCAGCCCGACCCCTGTGAGTTGTTAACCCCCATGAAAACGTATGAACAAGCCAATAAACCTCTTTTTCTCCAGCATTCTGGTGTTCCTCAGTCGGTTCTCGGCCATTCCGCGGATCCCCAAACACCCTTCCTGATTTGTCAGCTGCCCTTCACCTCGGCCGTGGTGCTGGGACAGCCTTTGGGGACCTCAGGGACACGCAGCGGGGTCCTCCCCTGGCACAGGGCCAGCGTCCTGGTCCTTGTCACCTCGTGCTTCCCAAGCGAGCATCCCAAGCGTGGGGCAGGGCGGGGAGCAGCAATGCATCCCGCGGAGCCTCCCAGCCTTGCTTTAAACTCTTCCCCCCCCCCCCGGCTTTTATCTGGGCAGCTCGGCGTATCGCCCGCGCATCGCCGCAGGTTTATTCTCGCTGCCAAATCTCTTTAACTCCAGATCTGCCGCCGTCAGATAAACTGCGAGCGGGGTGCGACGGCGAAGGAGCTCCGCGTTATCTGAACGCGGCAGCAGTTCGTTGTCCCTTATCTAGCCCGGCCGAGAGATACGCTGCGAAATCGACGGCGCTGGGAGATCTTAATGAGCTTGTCCGGAGAGCGGTTTTACCCCGCTCCGCTTTGCTTCCTGCCCTGAGACTTCAGGGCTGCCCAAATTAAACCTGCGCAGCCCCGCACTGTCCCCTGCCCGGCTGCCATCGGCGATGCCAGGAGAGGGGAGAGGAGCCCCTAATCCATGTCCCCCCCTCCGCCGGCTGCATCTGCCCTGTGATCCCC
This sequence comes from Anser cygnoides, assembly GCF_040182565.1. Taxonomy (NCBI): domain Eukaryota; kingdom Metazoa; phylum Chordata; class Aves; order Anseriformes; family Anatidae; genus Anser; species Anser cygnoides. Next base: position 1,974,541 of record NC_089905.1, on the reverse strand, counting down.
TCGCCGCCGCTAATCACCTTATGGGCTTGGCGCCTAAGCTCATTGTCTCCCAGCCCTTCCCGCTGCCCGGCCAAGCGGTCAGCGCCGCGGCCCCGAGGGGAGCCCCACGCGCCCCGAGGATGCCCTGGGAGGGCCTCAGCGTCCCCGGGGACGGTGTGGATGGGTGGGAGCCGGGCAGATCCTGGGCAAAACTCCTGGAAAAACTCGGCGGCGGTAGCTCCCATCTCCCCAGGGTGGGTTTCCTGCAGCCCTGAAGCAGGCACAGAAGGGGCACGGGGTCCCCGCTCCTCCATCGCCCGAAGCGGTGGGGGATCAGCGTCAGCCCCCTCGAGGGGCGCATCCTGCCCTGCCGCAGGACCGCTCGGCCCCTTTTCTCCTTTGGGGCAGTAAAGGGGTGCCTCACACGCCCGTCGTTAATTGCTGGGTGCTCGTTAGTCGCCGCTGTGCCCTCTCGGGGCTGATTTCCCCGCGTGTGCCCGCTCCCCGCGGTGCCGTGGGACGCGGGGGCTCCCCCGGCCCCGGCCCCCCGCTCGCAGGCAGAGGAGCAAAAACTAATTAAGGCTACAAAGGAAAGGCGAGGTTGAAAACCTCCACTCCAGAGCAGGGGCTGAGCCGATTAATTAGAGCTTTTGTCTGCGGCCGGGTTCAACATGTAGGGAACAATTTACATCAAGGGGACCTTCCCTTTGCTGTAGGAGCTTTCTGCGGCTTGCCCGGGGAGCGCGAGACACGGGAGAGAGGGGGAAGAAAAAGAGAGAGGGAGGGAAAAAAAAAAAAAAAAAAAAAAAAAGGGAAGGGAATGAAAGGGAAGCATTTACCACGTTTCACAGACCACGTTGAGGAGGAAGGGAAGATGCTGCATGCTCGAAGCACCGCATTGCAGAGGAGAGGGTGTTTTTATTCAGCGCATCATCCGCGGTTTCTCGTCCCCCTTCCAGCGAAATGTGGCCCCTGAGACGTGCAGGCGCGGGGGGCTCCGGGGGGGAGCCGCTCGCGTGGCCGCACGAGGGACGGGGACGTGGGGACAAGGGGACGCGCGGCCGCTGCCGGCCCTGACCCCGGCACCCCGGCTGCGGGCAGGCGATGCTGCGGGTGGGTGCAGGATGTGGCCCGCGAGCCCTGAGCGAGGCTCGCAGGGTGCTGCTGCCGGGGGAGGCGGGGGGGGGTCCCCACGGCCCTGCCCCGCTGGGGCTGTGACCGCTTCTGGCTTTTAGCTCGCCCGCAGCCCCCTGGCTCGGGGGGCGCAGCCCGTTCCTGCAGCGCCCGACTTCCCTTTCGGTGTAAATGAAATGGGGGGAAAAACCAAGGTTTTAGGCAAAATGCTCGCCCTGCCCAGAGCGCGGCTCTGCCCGAGAGGTGGCAGCATGCGACCGCGCAGCGGGCCGGGCTGGCTCCGGGTGGGGGTCCCCCCCCCCAGGGCACCCCCCCTAGGGTGCAGCCCGCAGGTGCTGAGCCCTGGCTCCATGCATTAACCCCAAGCCGCTGGGGTGAAGCTGGGACCGGTGGAAACCCTGGCTTTGAGCGGGTCAGGGATGGCAGGAGGGTCAGGAAGGTCTGGCGTCCACGGGGAAAGGCAAATGAACGCCCAAAGCTGCTTTATGCAGCGCCTGAGCCTCTCCCAGCTCCGGGTGAGCTGTGGGGTGAGGGCAGAATTAGTGCCCCTGCTGCCAGGTGGATTTGATGGGGAACGGGCTGGGATGGGATGCTGGGGGCTGCCCGGGGCCACCTTCCCTCTCCCGGCCCCCACCAGCCCCACCGGGTTATTCATCACCCACACGGGCAGGACGGGCTCTGCCGCAGCGAAGCGGGAGCTGCCTCCTCCTCCCTGCGCACCCGGGGCAGAATCAGGCCGGGGCACACCTTAGCAGAGCTGCTTCCCCTTCCTCGGCGAAGCCCGTGCCAAGTCACCGCTTCCTTCACCCCACAAACACCCACGTCCCTCCAGCCAGCCTCGTGCAATCGCCCTCCATCAGCCCCAGGGCTTTCCTGCTGCAGCAGGGCACAGCACCGCGGACCGGGGGGTCCCCAGACACCCCCACGGAGGAGGGGACCCAGGGGCACGGCCGGGGCCGCGCTGCTCGGCTGCGTGCAAGGGGGCTGGGATGCTGGGCAGGGAGCCTGGAGCATCCCTGCTGCACCAGCACCCATCCCTAGGGATGCTGCAGGGTGTTTCTAGGAGGGGTGGGGACAGTGGGACCGGGCACAGGCACTGAGCACCATGCAGGGGACGCCACCGCACTGAGGACGGGCAGGGGGGAGCCCCTGGGTGCTGGGGGGGAGGAAGGCACCGTGTGGCCCAGGGGTTTTTCGTGGGCGCCCTCCTCGGTCCGCAGGTGATGCTGCTGGAGGCACGTCCACGTGGTGACCAAGGACTGAGCCCTGCGAGGACGAGAAATGAAGCGGCTGCCCCCAAATCCAGCGACACCTCTCCCTGCCCCTGCTCCCACCCCGCGCCCTGCAGTGCCTGGTCCCAACGCTCCCCATCCAGGGACTCCTCCGCTACCCGGTCAGCACCGGGTTCATGTTTACGGCCCCAAATTCGGTGTGAGAGAGTAACTCAGCGTCTCATAAAACCTTCCATAGTTTTTTAATAAGTGAATTATTTACTGGTGACCCTGACTAAATGCTGTGCGGCATAAATTATTGACGGGCAGATCTGTCAAAAAGTTCTCATAAATAAGTTATCCGGTGCCGTCTTAATGTTCCCAGTAAATTACTCATTCAATCTGCCGTCTAAATGCTCTCCTGGGAAAATTACTCGCGCCTGCTGATTTATGAATTAGGACTGGGCAAATAAGGACGAGCGGGAAGGAGAGCCCTGCCGGGGCACCCCGGGCTTCCACGTCGCTGTGACGTTTTGCCGCGACGTGCAGCGCCTGGCACTGCCCCATCCACCGGCCCCGCGCGGCCGCGGTGCAGGGGGTTTGTAGGGTTTGTAGGGTCTGGCTCCGGGGGTGCCACCTCCTGGGGATTTGGGGAGCATGGAGCTCATTTTCTTGCACCTATAAGGTGGCACAGATCCAGCCCTGCCCTGTGTACCAGTCCCAGCAGCTGTGTCCCCCCCCCCCACATCCCCCAGACCCACCAGCAGTGGGTTCGTGCTCCCCCCGCACCCCCCACACCCCGAGCACCCCTGCAGGGAGCCCCGGCTGGCGGCGGGCTCGTTACCTGGGCTTTATTAACACCGCGGGGCACCGCGCACTTGCTTTATGGCCGCTATCATCACCAGCCGGCAAACACGCATTTCCATCTCCCCCAGCAAGCCTAAATCCTCCCTGCCAAGGGCCAGGGCTTGCTCTCGACATCTCGAGTGTGCAGAGAGCCATATTTCTCCCAGGTCCTGCTGTCATTAAGGCAGCAGGAGCCCGGTGCAGAGGGAAAATCCCCCGGCACCGAGACCCGGCCCCTGTCCGGCACAGCTCCGCTCCCCGTCCCCTCCCCGCGTCCGTTTCTGAAGCACCTCGTTCCTCTGCCTCTTTGCCAGATCTGATGGAAATAATGCATTAAGCAGACCTCAGCCTCGTGGGGTAACGGGATGAAAAAGCGCAATCCCCAAGACAAGGCACAGGGTCCCTATGACAAGGCACAGGGTCCCCAAGACGAGGCACAGGGTCCCCAAGACGAGGCACAGGGTCCCCATGATGAGGTACGGGGTCTCCAAAATGAGGCACAGGGTCCCCAACAAGGTACAATACAAGGCACAGGGTCCCCGAGATGAGGCACAGGGTCCCCATAACAAGGCACAAGGTCCCCAAAACGAGGCACAGGGTCCCCTAACGAGGCACAGGGTCCCCAAGACGAGGCACAAGGTCCCCAAGATGAGGCACAGGGTCCCCATGACGAGGCACAGGGTCCCCATGACAAGGCACAGGGTCCCCTAAGATGAGGCACAGGGTCCCCATGATGAGGCACAGGGTCCCCATGACAAGGCACAGGGTCCCCAAGATGAGGCACAGGGTCCCCATGACGAGGCACAGGGTCCCCATGACGAGGCACAGGGTCCCCTGGCAAGGCACAGGGTCCCCATGACGAGGCACAGGGTCCCCATAACGAGGCACAGGGTCCCCATAATGAGGCACAGCCTGCGAAGCAGGCAATGAAACCCAGCCCAGAGGACAGGGAACAGGCAAGAAAATTCACACCTTTGATCTGCGAGGGCGACCTCCCACACTTTGCCCTGGGTTTGTCCCCATGGGGGGGGACGGGGACGGGGTGGACACACGGGCGCTGCCTGGGGATGCCCCTCGATCTCCGCGGCTCTCCCAGAGCATCCCAACGCTGCTCCGTCACCCGCGCGCCAGTGTTTGCTTTAATAATTGAATGCCAGTTTGGGGGACAATTATTTATTTAAAGGAAACAGCGTGTTAACAAGAACACAATCTAATCCCCCGTGACAGATGTCTGCTTTATTAGCACCTCTGTCCGAGAGCCGAGCCCGGGAGGCGAACAAACAGACACGACAAATAAAACCTCGTTAGGAGATGGAAGCACACTCCAGAAATTAGTGTGCGAAAGGGAAAAAAAAATAAAGAATAAACAGCGACGGCACCCCTTCGGTGGCATTTCCATTGGTGTTGGGGTGCTCGAGGTGAGCTGCGAGGGGTGGGGAGAGGTGAAGCTCAGAGCTGGGGCCGGACCGGCCCTGGGGCGACGATGCTGGCGGCAGTGTTTTGGCCATTTCCCTGGCATTTTGGGCAAATCCGTGGTTAGGCAGCAGCCGGCCATCCCCAGGGCTCCCAGCTCTGCTCTCGCTGGCCCTGGGGAGCCGCTGCTGCGCGGTTTGCCGATGGGGAAACCGAGGCAGCGAGCGGCAAAGCAGCTGGAACCCGAGGAAGCCCCGCTGAGATCCTTTATCCCCGTGACTTTGACCCGCTTGTGAAATTTGTTTTCCATCAGCCAAGGAGTTCAGAAGTTATTGGCAGGGAGTGGGAGCACGAGCGCATAAGCTGCGTTTCCTTAGGAAATCGAGCCTCCTGCAGCTCTTTGCAAATCACCATCCGCCGAGCAGGCAGGAGCCGGGCACGCAGCGCCCGCTGCCTCCCCTCCTGGAAGGCCGTTAATTACGGCGGAACGGAGGTCACGCTGGTGGGAGCACGGGAGTGCAGGCAAGGAGGCTGCCTCGTAATTGCTTTACAGAAATAATAATAATAAAGAGACCTAACGCGGGGCTGTGGCGCCGGGCTGGACTTCTCCAGCCTGGCCGCTTATTGAATCGGGGAGGGAAATCCACCTCCTTTCCCCGCCGAGGTGCTTTTCGGAAGCTTTCAAATTATTTTTCTGCTCCCCGTTGTTCCATCCCGGTGAGCGGAAAGTGAAATCCCATCCTCTCCATCACGCTGCGAGCGGGGCTGGCGGCACCGGCCAGGGCCCCCCAGGCATCGCAGCCCCCCAGGCACCTCCCCAGACCTCATCACAGCCACCGAAAGCCAGGGGACCCTGGGCAGCCCCGCGCCGATGTCACCCGGCACTGCGCCCATGCGGGCCAGGGCCGGCTAACGAGCGGGTTCGTTAGCCATTCCGCTCCAGCGCGCCGCTCGTAATGAGCAAAGGCGAGCGGCTGCCTCCAAATGGGTTCTGGAAGCTGCTCGGAGACATTAGGCTCTGTATAAATATCATTATGATTGTTATTATTATTGGCACAGATGGGCTTTCATGGACCGCCGCGCACCACGGGAGTTCCCGTTCTGCCTCCGGCGCTCGGCGAGTGGGAGAAAACAAATCGCTGATGCCAGCTCCGGCCCCGCGCGGGGCGCCGGGAGGTGTCGTGAGCCTGGTCCCCAGCTGCCCCCCTCCCGGCACCGCCGGGAGCTTCCTGACCGCCCCTCAGGACCCTTCCGGATGGGACCACGGGGACCTTGAAGGGTGTCCCCAAGCCACAATGGCCCACGCTTGCCGCGAGGATGGGTTCGTTCATCCCGCCCCAACTCTGGGGTCGATGGGCTTGATGCTCATCCCTCCGTGCTGCCGTGGTGGCTGGCACGTGGCGGGGGCCAGGGGGTCCTGCTCTGCTTCTTCCAGCCTTGGTTTTGGGGTGCCCCCAGCGCCGGCCCCATCGCCAGCCACCCGTGCTCCTGAGCAGCGAACGTGGCAGCGAATGTGGCAGCTCCTCTGCTCTGCTCTGCTCTCCTCCCCCCGTCAGCAAATTCCCCACCGCTCCCCCCTGACCTCCCTCCCTTTCCTTCGTGCCTGACAAACTCCCTCCTATTTATCTCCATCTCCTCCGCTCCACATTCCTCCGGGGGGGCAGGGCGGCAGCCCCCCGGTACCCTCGCCCCCCTCCAGCCCCGGGGGCAGAGCAGCGGGCTTTGGCGAGCCGAGGGCAGGATTTGGCCGCTCAGGAGGGCAGGGGACGCGACGATGCCTCGTCCCCAGCTGGAACCGGGCGCCCCCGGCGCTCAGCATCTTTTTATTGCCCGGGCGGCGGCACCAGGGGGCAGCGCGGAGCCGCCGGCAGCGGGGCCGGATCCTTCCTCGCCGAGCGGGGGGGCAAAGGGCAGGGCCGGGCCGGGGCGAAGCTGCAGCCCCCAGCCCCCTGCGAGGGACGAGGAAGAGGAGGAGGAGGAAGAGGAGGAAGAGGAGGAGGAGGAGGAAGAGCCCCCGCAGTCCGCCGTGAGCCACCTCCTGCATGGCACGGGGGGGCACCCGGCCACGCCAGCGCCCCGCGCGGAGCCCGGGCTGGGGGCGACAGCTCCGGCAAAAACTAAAAATCAGAGCGAAGGCTAGAAAGCCCTGCTAGAAATCCCCACTGGAGCCAAGCGCTTGGCCTCTCCGCTCGCGGGCGGCCTCAGCTCCCTGCCCGTCGCCCCGCGCTCCTCCACCCTTGGCAAAGCTGCAGCCGCCGGCGGGCGCAGGAGATGCCTGCTGACTCAGGCAGGCAGCCGGCGCTGGTTCCCATTTGCAATGTTTTCTCTAAAACCCTCAGGGCTAGAAATTCTATTTAAAAAAAAAAAAAAGAAAGAAAGAAAGAAAGAAACCCAACAACAACAGCCAAGAAAAAAAAAAAATAAAAACCCGACCATGAAAGCTGAAGCTTCTGCCTCTACCGAGGGCTTAGCCCGCTCCGCTCGACTTGGAAAGCTTCCCTTCCCCGGAGCCTGTAGGCAAGAGGATTTTTCGAGCCGCTGATAGCCAGGGCCTTCAGTTGGGGCTTAGAAAGTTTTCAAAAGAGGAATAGAGAGAGGGGAGGATCAGCAAGCGTGCGGCGCGGGGGAGAGGCCGCCCGAACGGCGGCGGAGAGGTGAGGCAGGGCGAGGGCGGGGGGCTCGGCCCGCAGCCCCCTGCCCCGGGTGGGTGCCGCGGGGTCCTGGGTGGGTGCTGCGGGGTCCTGGGTGGGTGCTGCTCTCCCCAGGCAGTCCCACACCGTGCACGCCCGTCCAGCTGGCCTGCACGTGCCTGAGTGTGCACACGCAGGGGGATGCACGCCCTGGGACGCACACGTGCAGCGTGACACGCGTGCACAGGCGTGCACGCACACGGGCGCAGCGGCACAAAGCCACCCCCAGCGTGCTCACACGCGTGTTCGCCCCGCGTGCACGCGCCAACACGCACGCACACGCACAAACACACGTGCACACTCATGCACACGCATGCACACGCATGCACACTCGTGCACACTCGTGCACACTCGTCCAACTCCAAGGTCCCACGCGCGTCCAGCCGCACCCCCCGGGTGCGCACCCCCTCGCCGTGCAAAAAGCCGCCCCCCCGCGCCCCCCCCAAGGCCCGGGCCCCCTCTCGCCCCCCCGCCCCCGCTCCCCCCTCCCCAACTTTCCCGAGTTGCCGCCCCCGGCCCGGCCCCGCCCCGCCGGCAGCGCGCACTCCGGGGCGGCGCGGCACGGCTCGGCACGGCTTTGCACGGCTCGGAGCGGCTCGGCACGGCTCGGAGCGGAGCCAGAGCAGCCCGCGGCCCTTCCCCGGCCCCTGCCCGGCCGGGCCATGCTTTAGCAGCGGCGGCGGGGCCGAGCGGGGCGGCGGGGCAGCGGCCCCCCCCCGCGCCCCGTGCCCGCAGCGCGGCCGGGACGGGAGCATGCGGATCCTCTTCCTCTGCCTCCTGACTCTCGCTGACTCCTACGGGCAAGGTAAGCACCGGGCACCGGGGGCACCGGAGAGCCTGGCACGGCTCCCGGGGCACGGCACGGCTCGGTCCGGCTCCGCCCGGGGCCGGGACCCGGCTCCGGACCCGCGCGGTGCCGCCGCGCCCCGCTGGGATGCGCCCGGCTCCGGCCAAAGGAGCCCGCGGCTGGGTCTTGGGGGGGCTCCCGCGGCTGGGGGGGGGCCGGGCAGGGTCTTGGGGGAGCCCCCCAGCGGGGGCTGGGACCCCGGGTTCGTGCTGGTGGACCCCGGCTGTGGAGCCGCGTCCCCGGGTTGGGAGCAAACGGACCCCCCCTTGCTGCGTCCCGATGCAGCCCGGGGTGGGCTCTGCCCCCCCCCCCCTCCCCCCCAGCCCACTTCGGGGCAGGGCCCCCCGGTTTCGGTCCCGCTGGATGCCCCGGTCGGGGCCGTGCCCCCCGCAGGGGTCCTGGCCCCCCCCGGTCCGGTCCCGCTGGAGCCGGGGTGAGGCCGTTGGAGATGGGGTCCGGGGGGGCCGCGGCGCTCGGACGCAGGAATTTTGTCGGTGCCGGGGCAGGCGGGGGGGACCCGGCAGCTCTGGGGACCCCCAGTGACCGGGGGATCCACGATAGGGGGGGGACGTGTGGGGGGGACCCGGCCTGGACGTGGCGATGCTGGCCGAGTGGGGACTGCCGTCCGTCCGTCCGTCCGCCCAGGATACCTCTCGGTGAGAGGGGGCGAGCGCCGGGGGCAGCCGGGACCCCCGGCTCCCAGCCTGGGCAGCCCTCAGGAGCGGGGCTGGGGACAGCGTGGGGCACCCCCTTTCCCCCCCCAGTCGCTTTACGGGGCTTGCTGCAACCCAGGGGCTCGCCTGAGCCCCCCCCCCCCCGTCCCTACATGACCCCCCCAAGTGACCACAGGGAGCCATCGAGGGAAACTGAGGCACGGGGCGCCGTGCGGCCAAGGTCACGCAGAGCAGGGGGCGCGGAGCTGGGGACAGCCCCGGTGCCCCCCCCGGCCACCCCGACCACCAGCAGGGCCCCACAGGGATGGGCACCGTGCGTGCACCGAGCTGCTGGGGTCTCTGCTGGGGTGTCCCCCCCCCCCGCTGTGTCCCCCCAGATGGCACAGGGGGGGCCGGTGCGTGGCCGGGGCCGGGTGCTCGAGGGCATTGCCCTGCGCCGAGCCAGCCCCTGCATGGCCTCTGGGTCCTTCCCTGCTGCAAAATCCAATCTAATTTTTAATTAAGGGGGCGGCGTTGCTAAGATGCCAGGAACAAAAATGAGTCGAACGGGGGGTTTAAAAGGAGCATGCAAAGCCTCTTAGAGGGCCGAGGCTGGGGCCGGGGGGGTGAGGGGGGGGGGGCCGATCCCAGGCTCCCCCGCGCAGGGCTCGGGGAAGCGCCGCGGGGCTCCGCTGCCCTCCCAGGAACAAAAGCGCCCGCACGGTGCCATGTGCATCGCGCCGGCCTCCGTGCTCTGCCTCGCCGCAGGGACGAGCTGGACGGGCTGCGGGGACGGGGACGGGGGTGGCAGCACCCCGCCAGCATCCCCCCGACCCCCCCCCGAGCGGCCCCGTCCCGCCACAGTCCCCATCTCGCTCCTGCCACCGCTAAGTTTCGCTTCTGCCTCCCCGCCGCGGCCCCGCTCTAAGGTGGGATGCTTGGGGAGAGGGGGGGGAGCAAAATCTGGTGGGCTCCCCCCACCCTGGAGCCAGGCGTGTGGGTGCTGGGGGGGGGGGTCTGTGCCATTCATGGAGTTACACCCGCTCGCACAAAGATGTTGAATGGGTTTCATCACTCTTCATTTCTCACTAAATAATTTTCTGTATCTTATCTAAATGAAACCCATTATTCTTCCCCCCGTTTCAATCACTCGCTGTGATTGCGCCTCAAATTGAAATATTTATTCATTTTCTGGGCGATTCTTCTTCTCCTTCTCTCTGTGGGTTGTGTGTGTGTGGTTTTTTTTTTTTTTTTTTTCTTTTCTTTTCTTTCCCTCCCTTCTTCCCTCCCAAGGAAGAGCAGCGAAATTGAAACAGCGGAGAGATGGCGGCGGGGGCTCGTCCCGGGGCTCTGGTGCCGGCGGGGGCTGCGCTGAGACCCCGCGAGCTCGCTGCGTGCCCCGGGGGAACGTGGCTGAGCCCCGCTGCCTTTGGAGCCCTCACCCCTGGGTGCATCGCTGCTGAAGGGGCAGGAGTGGCACCGGGACCGGGCGCTCCGAGGTCAGGCCTGTCCCTCCGGCCCCCATGCTGATGCCTTTTTCGGGTAGGGAGCGGGTGCAGGGCTCCGGTCCCGCCGCCCCGTGCCCCTGCAGGCACCCCAGGGTGATGCCAACCACCTGGTGCAGCACCAGCATCCCGCAACCTGGGGCTGCCCCAGACTTATGGGGCAGGAGGGACGGTGCCGGGGCACGGGGCCACCCTCCTTGTGCCGGGGAGCGGGACGAGGTGGCTGGGCAGGGGCTGCGCCCCAAATCTGCCCGCTGGAGCCGGGCGGAGGCAAAGGGGTCTCTGTGGCCACGGGGAGCTGCTGGGGACGGCGGCGGGCACCTGCCCGTGCTCCCCGCCCGGGGCCGCGGTGGCTCGGCTCCCCGCGCGCCGCCGGAGCGGCGGTGGCGTGATGTGATGTGTAAGCTGACCGTCGTCTGCTGCAGGGTAATAAAAGCCCCCGGGAGAGCTCCCGTGCCGCGGCGCGGCGGCCGGGGAGGGTGGGAAGGTGGCCACGGTCCCCGCAGCTGGGGGGTGCCAGCGCTTGGCATCGCCCCCCTCCGTGGGCAGAGGGGGGAGGCCGGGGACGTTCGGGGAGCGAAGGAGCCGCCGGTGGCTTCGGGTTGCTCGGGGCATCCCCGCCGCCCTGCACGCCCGCTTTGCCCACCCAGAAAAACCCCGTGCTGCTCTCGGCGTGATCCTACAGCGCTCGCGGACCCGTGCCAGCTGTCCCCAGGGTCCCCTCCGGGTCACCGTGATTGTCCCTGCCACCCTGCAGACCCTCATCCCCAGAACACCTCGGAGGGGGAGATGGAGCCCCAAAGGGTCACCGCGCGTCCCCCCAGCCCCACAGCGAGGGGGACCTTGGGGTGGCACCCCCAGCCCTGCACTCCCTCTGTTCCCCGCAGCACCCTTCAGCGATCCCAGTTTGGGCTATACTGGGATCAGAGCAGCCTGGGATTAAGGTGCTTGAGCGCAGGGGGAGGGGGCTGGCAGCATGGGGGGCCCGAGACCCCCGGGTGCTCCCCCATGGGGCTCCAGCACCGGCACGGAGGGAGGACGGGGGCTGCGCGGGGCGGGTGGGGAGGGTCCCAACCTCCCCAGGGGCCCCAAAGCCCCTTTGCGAGCACCAGGGATGCCGCGGTTTTGTGCAGGGTCCTGCCCCGAGCCTGCGGCACGTCCCTCGCAGAAGGGGCCGGATCCTGCCCCGGCACACAGCGAGCCCCGGCTCAGCCCCGCAGCGGGGCCACGGCAGCCCTTTGGGGCCGGCGGGACGGATCCTGCCGTGGCAGCCACGGCCCCGTGCCGGGACTTGCCTGGGCCGCCCGTGCCAGGGCTGAATCGGCCGCTCCCCCCCAGCTGGGGCCGTGGTTTACTGCCGGGGAGCATCCCAGGGGGGGTGGGGGGGGGCAGCGGCCCCGTCCCGCTCCCGTCCCGCTCCCGTCCCAGCGGCCTCCTGCCCGTTTCCTGCAGGGCCCCCAACTGCGGCCCTCCTCCCAGCCGCGGTGACCTCCGGCACCCCACGCGCCCTCCTCTCGGAGGTGAGATCGGGGTCGTCGGCCACCTCGGCCCCACCGACCCGAGCCGACCAGCATTAATTACATCCCCAGCCTTTAATTCGAGATTGATTTAATCCCGAGCCAGCTTTCTGCCTGGCCCAGAGCCCACCTGGGCTGCCCTGGGCTCTCTCGCCGCCCTTCGGGCACCCGTGGGTGCTCGCCCGCCCCGCTCACCCCATCCTTGGGGCCACCGCACCCAGCCCTGCGGCACCCACCTCGCCAGCCTGCGGGGGTGCCCAGGGGCCACCACGGCCCCAGGAAGCCCCCCGGTGTCCCCTCGGTGTCCCCTGCACCTGTAGGACTGGGGAGGGGACCCCGGTGGCCCCGCGGGGTGTCGCCGGCCCCGTCCGGCGGGGACGCAGCCCCCCAGCAGCGCGGGGCGGCGGGGGGGGATTGTCGCTAACTCCCCGTAAAGGTTCCCCCTAATTGCTTGCCTTACCTCAGGTTTTATCATCAAAGCATCCGTTATTCCCTCTCCAGCCTCCTTTTCTTTTTATTATCTCTTAATTAATCACTCTAGCTTTCACATTTAGCAGATAATTACAGTCTCCTGGGTGCACGGCTCATTTTCATAACCTCCTGCTCCCAGCCGGGGGTGGGCACGGCGCGGGAGGGCGCTGGGTGGTGGGGGGGGGGGGGGACACCAAAGGGACCCGTCCTGCGCCCGCAGCGGGACCGCGGCACCCTCGGGCACCCTCGGGCACCCGCAGCCCCGCCTGGGTGGGTGCGCGGCGGCCGGCGCTGAAAATTGACGTTGAGGGGGCCAAAATCAGCCAAAAGGCATCGTGCAAGGGGCCAGGGGGGGGCAATGGGGTGCCGGGGGTCCCCACGGGAGGAGGAGGAGGCTCGGGGCAGAGTTAAGGGGACGGAGGGAGCTGAGCGCGCAGCGGGGTGCGGGCGGGGGGCTCGGAGCGGGGCGGGGGGCTCGGAGCCGGCCAGGAGAGTGCCCGGGGCTGGGGGACGGCGGTGGTGGGGGCAGGAGGGGGTTCGAGGAGCCGAAACCCTCGGAAAAAGGCGCAGGGAAGGGAAAAGGGGGGGAGCGAGGCCTTTTTTCTGCAAGGGCTGGAACATAATGGGCTGCCAGCGCTGCCATGGCAACGGGCGGATTATGATCCAAATGGAAATCAAAATAAGGGGGGGGGTGAGGGGGGGGGGGGGGGGGAGAAAAAAAGCGAAAAGAGTGGAGTAAAAAGGAGGAGGGGAGGAAAAACAACTTTTATTTCGAACCCGAGAGCGGCCGTGCGCCGTGCGGGGGTTGCCATGGGAACGGCGGAGGGGGAAAGAAAAAAAATTAGGAAAAAAAATTAAAAAAAAGGGAGCAAAAACCGCGCACGCGGGCGTGCGAGGGAGCGCGCGTGGGTGCACGAGGGAGCACGTGCCCGGCTGGGCGTGCGAGGGGCACGAGGGGGCCCGCTGGTGGCACCGGGCCCCGGGCGGTGACACCCGGAGCATCCCCGGCCTCCTCTCCCTCGCCTCCTTGCAACGCCCTTCCCGGCGGATTTGGTGGGAAAGGGGGGGTTTTGCGGGGCGGCCGGGGGGGTTCCCGACCTCCCGCGGTGTTTTGGGGTGCACGAGGCTCAGCCGGGGGCCGGGGGGCGTCGTGGGGGCTTGGGGACGGGGCGGGGGGCACGGCGGGTGGACGGGGGCTGAGTGGGGGCTGGAGGTGGCCTCCGCGGGGACACAGGGAGGTGGTGAGGGTTGGGGACGGCCTCTGCCGGGGGGGGGCGGGCAGAGATTTGGGGGAAACTGAGGCACGGAGCCTCGCCTGGCCCCGGGGAGGGCTGTGGGGCTCTGCAGGCAGCCTGCCCAAAGCGAACGGGGAGCAGCGGGGAGCAGCCTCCCCCCCGCCCCAAATCCAGGGACGCCCCAAAAAGTGCCTCTGCCCCCCCCCCCCCCCCGGGTGCCAGCCCCTGCCCGCCGCGGGCTCGGGGCCTGGCGCGGGGAGCCGAGGGTTAAGCGCCGGGTTTCCTTTCTCTCCCTCTTCTTCCAGAGAGCCTTGGCAGGAAATTCCTCAAATTCCAGGCTTGTAGGATCATTGCTGGGCTCTGACCGCAGCCAGGGCTGCTCCAGCTTCTCCTTTGCGGGACTCGCAGGGGCCGGCGGCGAGGGGGGGGGGCTGCAGGGCGGCCCCCACGGCGCTCCCGGCCCCGTCCCCCCCACCCCCCAGCTGCCACCCCACGGGGACCCCGGCACTGGGGTCGGCCCCATTTGGCCAAGCTGGCTTTGGTGGGCACGAAGCCCCACGGGACCCCCTCGTGTCGCCGCCCTGGGGGTGCTGGCGAGGGGGGGGGGTGCCCTGCAGCCCTCCCCCCCCCAGGTTCCCCACCCGGGACCCCAAATCCTCGTGGCGGCCACGGGGTCGGGGCAGGCTGAGGTTGCTGCCCCTATTTTCTGGAGCAGAGGGGGAAGGGAGCGCGGGGCCATGCGGTGGGGGGGGACGACAAGGGTCGTGTCCCCCCCCGCCAAACCCTTGTGGTTTTGAAGGGGACACCTCGCCCCCTGTCCCCATCAGCCCCCATCCAACCCCGTTCCCTCCCAGTCGAGGTTTCCACTGAACCCCCCCCCCCTTTTGCCAGGGCGTGAGCTCAGCACCACGAACCACGGGCGACGCCGGATTTATCCGGGGATATTTATTTATGGGGAAACTGAGGCAGGGCAAGGGGCCGGGGGGGCGGGGGAGGTTGGTCCTGCCCCGTGGCACCGGGGGGGTCCCGTCCGTGGCGGGGGCTCCGTCCCCCAGCCCTCGGCGCGGGGCCGCTCTGCCCCGTCCTCTCCCACGCGCCGCGGCGCGGAGGCCCCGTACCGGAGGCTTGCGCTCCCAGCTGCTCGTCCCGATTCAATGTGAATGATAATCCCATTATTAAGAGATGTCTCATTAAGACATCTGTAACGAGAGCGCTTACCAGCAGCTCGGTGGAAGGGTGCCAGCCCTGTTTAAATATTTCTTTCCCCTCCATTAATGATTAGGGAATTTTATTTTTCTTTTTTATTTTTGTTTTTTTTTCTCCCCTTTCCCAAAGAAGAAGTCCCCTCCCCCCGGCGCGCACACACAAACAAAAGTCTTAATTAGACATTGTTCCTAACAGGGATATTACACAAATTAATTAAACTCAAGCCAATAAACAGCCCTGCTCCATAATTCTGACAGCCCCAGAAATGAAGAGGAAATAACGAGGGCAGAGGCGCCGCCAGCTCCCGGCTCGCCCATGGGTGGGGGGGGACGGGGGCACCCTGGGACCCGCCATCGTCCCCCCCCCCCCCAGTGGGGGCTGAGCACGGCGTGGGGGGGGGAGCAGCGGCCACACATCTGCAGCCCAGGCCTTTGTGCGAAGGGCAGCGGCGAGGGGAGGAGGAGGAGGAGGAAGAGGAGGAGGAGGAGGAGGAAGGGGCTGGGGTGCGAAGGCTGCCCCGCTCTGCTGAGCCAAAATGCACGGAGCCCGGCATGGGCGCTGCAGGGCCAGCTCGGGGAGGGTGCACGCGGCTGCACGTGCACACACACACACACGCACGCACACATGTGCACACGGGTGTGCACAGGAACACGGCCCGCGCTCACGCTCGCAGCTCCTGCGGACGCAAGGGTAGCGCCTTGCACGCGCACGGCTGGGGCGCGCGCGCCCGTGCAAGCGTTAAAGTTGGTGCGCACACGTGCACGCTGCTGGGCGAGCACACGGACGTGCACACGCACGTGCACGCGCTCCTGTGCAAGCAAGCGTCTGGTGCATGCACACACATGTGCACGTGCTCCCGTGCAAGCGTCTGGTGCATGCACACGTGCACACACAGGCGTGCACACACACACTCCTGTGCAAGCAAGCATCCGGTGCACGCACACTTGTACACACGTGCACATGTTCCTGTGCATGCACTTGCGCACCCATGCACACTCCCGTGCATGCACAGCGCCGTTGCACACACGCTCCTTCACGCTCATGCTGCACCCCGCTGTGGCCCCTCGCTCTGCGCCCGCCGGCCGTGCCCGGCCCCCCGTGCCCCCCAGGCGCGCCGAGCCTTTGTCTTTCTGCCTGGCTGCCCCCTTTCAGGGGCCGAGGGCAGAAGAAAGGCGCCGGGGTTCTCACAAACGGCCGCTGCCTCCGGGCAGGGCAGGTGGGGGGGAGACGGAGACCCCGGCCCCGGGGCGCTGGAGGGGGCTCGGGGCTCCTGGGGACAGCGGGGTCCTGCAGGCGTGATCGCCTTGGGGGGGACAGGGGGACCGTGGGGACCCCTAAAGCAGGGTTCTGCCAGGATCAACCCTCGGAGCGCCACGGGACGGCGCCTTGGGGTCGGCACCGGGTGCTGTGGGGCAGCAGAGGTGTCCCCAGGGGGGCCTGGGGGGGTTCCAATGGGGAATCCGGGGGGGGCAGCAACGGGATTTTCTTGGGACAGCAAGACAGCTCCCATGGGGCAGCAATGGGGTTGCTGTGGGGAGGCAACGGGGTTCCGATGGGATAGCTGTGGGCTTCCCATGGGGAAACGATTGGGGTTCATGTGAGGAAGAAGTGGGGTTCCGGGGGGCTCCCCGCAGGGCACCCCAAACCCCCCACCCCAGGCCCCTGGTGCACGCAGGACGGTGGCAGCTGAAGGGACAGTGGGGTGGCCCCATGGGGACCCTGGCCCCGCGCGGCCCCCCCCAGCCCAGCTCGTTTGCCATAACGCAATAAAGCACTTCATTTATTCGCTCCTCTATTTTCTCCCTCTCCCTGCCCAACACTGGTTTATATTTTATTGGCATCTTTGCTGCGCTGAAAGTAATGTAATTACGAGGGGAATTTATATGTTGTTTCGTAAGTCGGGAGTTCATTTTTTTTGTATTATTATTATTAGGTGGGGAATATTTAAGGCTCCTCAGGAACGAAAAATAGAACCCAATTCCACCGCGTCATCTCCCCCGGTATTTATGCCTCTGCCCAACGAGGTTTCAATTGAAAATTGCTCCGTATGTTCCCAGCGCCGCGTATTTTCTCCCCGTGTCTCATCACGAGCTGGTGCCTCCTCTCCTCCTCGTCCCTCCGGGTCCTCCGCCATCGCTCGTGGCCTTTTTGGGGATGTCAGAGCCGTCCCCAGATCCTCGCCTTGCGCTACCGCTTGCGCATCCCCTATCGAGGCGCCTTCCCCGTGCCTCAGTTTCCCCCCAGCGCCTTGCAGGGGGGGCAGCAGGGTGGTGGGGCCACGTCCCCGTCCCCCACCCCAGCCCTCCTCCTGCCGTCCCCAGCAGCGCAGGCGTCCCCGCCGCGGTGACACTGATGGGCTGTGACACGGCGGGAGGTGCTGGCCGCCCGCGCGGCGGCGCGGCGCCCGTCTCCTGCCCGGGAGGTAATCGAGGTGGAATATTTGATCGGCCGGGAAATGAGCTGCTAAATTTGTTGTGAGATTGGTGTCACAAGCAATCGCGGCGGCGCTCCTCGGCCGGCGGGGGACGGCAGCGGCGGGGAGCGAGGGGACACCGCGGGCTGGGGA
Source organism: Anser cygnoides (assembly GCF_040182565.1). Taxonomy (NCBI): domain Eukaryota; kingdom Metazoa; phylum Chordata; class Aves; order Anseriformes; family Anatidae; genus Anser; species Anser cygnoides. Next base: position 1,957,268 of record NC_089905.1, on the reverse strand, counting down.
CACCGGGGGCTGGCGGAGCCGGTGGCGCTCCAGCTGCTTCGGTGGCACAGGGGGCACGGCGATGTCCCTGATGCGGAGATGTCCCTGATGCAGAGATGTCCCTGATGCAGAGATGTCCCCGATGCAGAAATGTCCCCGATGCGCACCCCACGTGCCGCTGCCCCCAGGGACGCCGCGCCTGGTGGCACGGCCAAGGTCACCGTGGCCAGGGCGCGGGGAGGACGGCAGGGACCCGGCGTGCCCGAAGGCGGCGGGGAGGAGGGGAACCGATCTCCTCCTCATTTGTTTTTATAATTTTGCCTTTTAAAAAATGAAAATAACTGGAGCATCCCTTCCCCGGAGAGCTTTGCTACCACCAGCTTCGGCAGCGGGAAGCGGAGCAGGAGGGGGGGAGAGGCAACGGAGCAGCCCCCGCCAGCACCGTGCCAGCCCCGTGCCAGCCCCGCGGGGACGCTGGGGACACCCCGGGGCCACTCCCCGAGATGGCGGCGAGGGGCAGGGCTGGATGCGGCCCCGTCCCCTCCGTCGGCCGCCCTGGTGCCTCCCAGCCTGGCGCTGGGCGCGTGCCAGCGATGCGCTGGCGTCATATGATGGTGGTGAAATACTTTCCGTTCCTGCTGGGACGGGAGGATCGGGAGCGGAGCCGGGGTCCTGGCTCTGGAGGCAGCCACGGGGGGGAAAAACGGGGACATGGATGGGGACGGGGATGGGGATGGGGACAAGGGACAGGGATGGGGACAGGGACAGGGATGGGGTTGGGGACAGGGACAGGGATGGGGATGCTGGCGTAGGGGGTGCAGGGTAGCTGCTGCGGGATTCAATTACCGAGGAATTAAAGGATGGTAATATTCAATTAATGTCAATCAGAGCGGGATTAGAGGAAGGAGAAGTTGTCGGATGGGTTGGATGCGGAGTGGATGGGGTTGCGCTTGGGGCTGATAAGGGAGCAGGGGGCACGGATTGGGGCTTTGGCCCCAAATGGTGCAGTTGGCATTGGGATGGGCACCCCAGCATCCTCACACCGCACCCCAGCATCCTCACACCGTACCCCAGCATCGTCCTGCCGTACCCCAGCATCATCCTGCCGTACCCCAGCATCATCCTGCCGTACCCCAGCATCCTGGCACCGCGTTCCCGTCAGCGTTCCCGTCCCTGCCACCCACCCCCCGGCCACGTTAGCGTTAAAAAGCGAAGGGGAAGGAGAAGAAAATAGAAGAGGGCATTGAGTGACTTCAAACAAGGAGCGGAAGCGGCTTCTCCTGCCAAGATGCTTTCAGAGCGCGCGGCTCGCGCTGTTCCCGGGCAGCACTGTCTTGCTGGGGTAATCGCAGTGAAGCAGCCTCATAAATTGTTGATGGCAACGGGGACCCTCTCTAGCAAATACCAATTTGCTGGCTGCGAGCTGCGGGCGAGCGTGCCGCCGGGCTGGGCTGGCACCCGGGTCCCCGTCCTGCTGCCATCGCCCGCCCGCGTGGCACGGGGACACGGGGACGCTGCGGGAGCAGGGTGGGGGCATCCCCAGCTGCGGGGTCCCCTCTGCCCCGAGCCTCGTCCCAAGTCCCATCCCTGCTCCCCGCGGTCCCCGGGTGGGTTTGGGGCCCTGGCTGCCACCCTGGGTTGGGGACACGCACGGGGCTCCGTCCTTGAGGCCACCACCTCCACCAGCCACCCGCGTCCCTGCCCTGAGACGCGGCCGGCTTTAGCAGAAAGCCCCAAATTGCCAGAGCCTAAAATAGCTTCTGCTCCTCGGCAGATGGGGCGGGAGGACGGGGAAGTGCCAGGGTCGATCACGTCTCCGCTCCGCCGCGTCCCCCGCCAGCCGCGGCACCCGCCCGCTGCACGGGCAGGATGGCACCCGCGGGCTGCGTGTCCCCCCACCCCCCCGCTCCCGGTTTTGGGGACGCGGCGACACCGCCGGGAGCGCCGCGCTCGGCCCCGTGCCTCGGTTTCCCCACGCTGGCGGTGCCCGAGGTCCATCCGTGGCGCCGTCTGGGTGGTTTTGGGGCCGGCCGCAACGCTTGCGCTTTTTTTCCATCCCATTGCCTCGTGCCGGGTGACAAGTGGCTCGGGGCGCCGGCACCGGGGCGGTGACAGCACGGTGACAGCGTGCGGGCAGAGGGGACGCGGGCGGCGGCGTGGATGCAGCCAGCAGCGTGTCCCAGGGATGGGGACGGGGACGGGGACAGGGCGATGGGGACGGGGACGGGGACAGAGCGATGGCCCCGGCTGCAGCAGCCACCCGCGGCCCCGTCCTCCCTCCCGTCTCTTCCTTTCCGCTCTGCCGGGCAGGGCCACAAGGAAGCCAAATCCTCTTTTCTCTCCCGCAGAATAAAACCAGTGGAGGGTGGTTTTTATTTTTTTTATTTTTTTTTTTCCTCCCCGTGTATTTTTTTTTTCCCCCCCCAATATAAATAGAAGCGAACAACTTGGGAAGAGGAAAAGGGGAAAGGCTTAAATTTAAAAGCGGTGAGAAGAGGAAGGGGAGGAGGGAGAGAGATAAAATAATAAAAAAAAAAAGAAAAAAAAACTCGAGCGCGGAGAGATTTAGCTCCATCTGAAAGCTGTCAGCGCGAATAAAAAGCTTTTCTTTGAACCCTGAGTTTAATAGCGAGAGGAGAGAGAGGGAGATTGGAGCACCAGCCCCAGGGCTTAATCAGACCTTCATTTGATAAATAGAGGGAGACAGGGCCGGGCGTGTGGCTCGGTCCCCACCGGGTCCCTCCGCGGGAGCCCCCCGCGTGCCCGAGCACCCACGGGTGGGCACAGGCCGGGTGCGCACGCCCGGCACCCCGCGGCGGTGCCCCGGAGCCTCGCGAGGGGTTTGTGGGCTCCTTGGCGCGATGTCAAGGCCCCGCCGCGGCGAGGGACGCGCGGTGCTCGCTGTGCCGGGGCCGAGCCCCCCCCGCGTCGCCCTGCGCCAGACTAAACAGCGGCGGGGACAGGGACGGGGATGGGGACAGGATGGGGACGGGGATGGGGATGGGGATGGGGATGGGGATGGGGATGGGGATGGGGATGGGGATGGGGATGGGGATGGGGATGGGGATGGGGATGGGGACGGGGACGGGGACAGGAGGGTGCCTGCAGCAGGGTGGGGGGCTTCTTCCCACGCCTGCACACGCGCACACCCGTGCACACGTGCACACCCGTGCCCCCCGCTTTGGCGTTCTGCGGGTGCCGCCGGGCGCTCTGTGTCACCCCGCGGTGGCCCTGGGCTGGCCGTGGGTCCCCGCTGTCTGTCTGGCGGCCGCAGCCCCCCCCCGCGCTGCCTCCCCCCCCTTCCCCAGCTCTGATCTTCCCCCACGCCCACCTCTCTCCAGGCACCTTCCTCTTTGATCTCCGCTCTGCTTTTTTATTCCCCCCCCAGCTCCATCCCTCCCCCCACCTCTCCCATTCTCTCCTTCCCTTTATCTCCCTCCCTCCCCCTGTCCCCGCTCCCGCTCCTCTCCCAAAACGCTGCCGCGGGGGGGCCACGGGGCAGGGACATCCGAGTGTCCCCAGCCGCCCCCTCCGTGCCCAGGGCCCCGTGGGCGGCTGGGGGCACCCCGGGGTGGGGGTTTGGGATGCCCACACGGGTGGGATGTGACTGGGGGACACCGGCAGTGACCGTCCCCAAGTCACCGCGGGTCCCGGTGGGCTCTGCGAGGGGCCGCAGGGCTGGATGCCCCTTCCTCAGCACCCTGGGGTGCCCCTTCCTCAGCACCCTGGGGTGCCCCGTCCGTGCGTCCTGGGGTACCGGGCCCAGGGGTGCCCCCATCCTGGGGATTTGGGGATGCCCGATGCCACGTGCGGGCTGGGTGGGGGGGGGTCTCTCCAGCTGCCTGGGGACGATGCTTTTGGGTTGGTTCCTGGTGCTGGGGCGCAGCCAGGGGGTGCTGGGGGCTCCCCGGCAGCGGCGCGGGGGTTTGGGGAGCTGCCGGGGGCTTTGGCTGCAGGATCAAAGGCAGAGGGGGGCCGGAGCGCCCGGCTCTTGGGGACGGAGCACACGCTGGGGACACAGAGCTGCGTGGTGCTGTGCCATGCAGGGCCGTGCTGCGCCGTGCCGTGCCGTGCCGTGCTGTGCCACGCCAAGTGGTGCCATGCTGTGCTGTGCTGAACTGTGCCATGTTGTTCCGTGCCGTGCCGTGCCGTGCTGAATTGTGCCGTGCCGTGCCGAGTTGTGCTGTGCCGAGCCGTGCTGAGCTGTGCTGAGCCGTGCCAGGCCTCGCCGGGCCACGCAGGCGGAGGCAGGGCTGGGGACTTAGCGGCTTCGTTATCTGCAGCTCGCTCATCCCCAGAAGGGATTTCTGCCTCCCCCTCTCCCGCTCCACAGCGGAAATCATTTGAATATTTTAGCAAGAGGCTTTCAAGGCGGGGGGAGGCGAGCACAGGGGAGAGAGAGGCAGCTCCCCCCTGCCACCCCAGGGCAGGGCGAAGTGCCCCTCACCCCGCTGTCCCCATGCTCCCCAAGCGGGCAGGGGCCCCGGTGTGCCCGGGTCCCCAACCCTGCCCCCCCCCGCACACGCATGTGACACAGCCACACGCGTGTGACACACACCCCGCGCTCCCCCCGCTGCCCTCCCAGGTCGATGCCCGCTCGCCGCGTGACGGCCGTGGCACCACGGGGACACGTCCCGGGGGGCTGGGGACGGCGCTGGGGACCCCGGTGCTGGCCGTGCCGTGCCGCACGCGGCTCCCTGGTGCCGGCACAGCCCGGTGCCACCGGTATGACGGAGCACTGGGCGCTGGTGTGTGGGGTGCCCTGGGCCGTCACCGATCCCCGTCCCACGTCCCCAGCGGCGCAGACGCGGTTCGTGGAGGAGCCGGAGGACCAGACCGTGGTGGCCGGCCAGAGGATCGTCCTCTCCTGCGTGGTGCTCAACTACTCCGGGATCGTGCAATGGACCAAAGACGGGCTGGCCCTGGGGATGGGGCAGGGCCTCAAAGGTACCCGGGGGAAGGCTCAGGGAACGTCACCGCGCAGGGCAGGGGGTGTCACCGCGTGGGAGGCTCCTGGGCGTTACGGCTCCCGCGGCGCCGCGGCCCCCATTTCCCAGCTCCATGCGCCCGAACAGGGCCACGTGCCCCGTAGTCAAGCTCCGGCAGGGACTGGGCACTGCTCTCTGCTCCTTCCTGCACACACCGGGGGCCCTGCGTGGAGCAGGGATCCTGCATGCATTGGGGTCCTGGCATGTGTTGGGGTCCTGCACACACTGGGGTCCTTGCGCACGTTGGGGTCCCTGCACACACTGGGATCCCTGCACACACTGGGGTCCCTGCACACACTGGGGTCCCTGTACACACTGGGGTCCCTGCATGTACTGGGGTCCTGCAGATATTGGGGTCCTTGCACACGCTGGGGTCCCTGCATGGACAGGGATCCCTGCACGCACTGGGTTCCTTGCACACATTGGGGTCCCTGCATGTATTGGGGACCTGCACATATTGGGGTCCCTGCACACACTGGGGTCCCTGAATACTTTGGGGTCCTGCACGCACAGCGGTCTTTGCCTGCGCCCAGGTCCCTGCACGCCCTGAGGACCCCCCCATGCCCCGGGGATGCCGCACGTGCCCCATCCCCTCTGCCTGCCCGTGTCCCATGCAGCCGGAGCTGGCAGCGGGCAGCGACCGAGCCCCCAGCCCCGGCGAATCTGGCTCAGAAGCTGGGGGCACGGGGAGCACCCAGGGGGTCCCGTCCCCTCGGCGCTGACCCCCCCGCGCCGTGTCCCCGCAGCCTGGCCGCGCTACCGCATCGTGGGCACGGCCGACTCGGGCCAGTACAACCTGGAGATCAGCGACGCCGAGCTCTCCGACGACGCCGTCTACGAGTGCCAGGCGACCGAGGCTGCGCTGCGCTCGCGCCGGGCCAAGCTCACCGTGCTCAGTAAGGAGCGAGCCCGGCTCCCCCCCGTTGTCCCTGGGTCCCCCGAGCCCCCCCCGGACCCCCTGAGCCAGCCCAGGCAGGCGCGGGGAAGGCTGCTGCTGCCTACGCCGCCGCCTCCCCCTTGCCTTGCCTCCAGCAGCCTGGCTGTGCCATTATCTTTAATGCCTTAATCTATATTCACGCCGTGGCTGAGTTACGGGACCTACGAGTGCAGTAACTTTGATTTCCCTGACTTTTGTGTCTTGTAAAAAAAAAAAAAAGAAAAAAAAAAAGAAATGATGCCGGAGCCGCAGCGGAAATGTTGCATGAATGGGGTTTTGGGGCGGATTTCTTGCTTTTCTTAATTTTTTTTTTCCCCTCTCTTTCTCCTTCTTCCCCTGGCGGTGAAATTCCCATTAGAAAGGCAGGAGATAAAAGGCGCGCGAGTGGGAGCTGTGGCTGGGTACTGAGCCCAGGGGGGTCCCCCCAAACTCCTGCCGAGCTCAGGGGTCCCCCTGTGTCCCCCACCCCGCACGGGGCTCAGATAGCGCAGAGGGCTCCCAGGATGGGGGGGTCCCCATCAGCCATTCCTCCTGCACCCGGCTCCCACCTGCATAATTGCAGCCAGCACCCGGGGGCGCTCTGCAAGCAGCCCAGCCCCTCCCCCAGTTCTCTCCCCAAGAGCCCAGCGCTAATAAATCAGTTTTAAATCAAGGTTTTAGCTCCTCAGCTTGGCAGCTGTGGAGAGTCCCCGGTGTCCCCAGTGTCCCCGGTGTCCCCAGTTGGTCCCCTGTCCCCTCTGCAGTCCCCCCCGAGGACCCCACCATCGACGGAGCCCCCGAGATCCTGCTGCGCGCGGGGACGCCGTACAACCTGACGTGCCGGGCGCGCAGCGCCAAGCCCGCCGCCACCATCGTCTGGTACCGGGACGGGCTCCAGCAGGACGGAGCCGTCACCACCACGGTACCGGCTGTCCCGTCCCCTCCCTCGGCCCCGCCGCGGCCCCGCGCGGCGCCGGAGCTCACCGCGGGCACCGTCCCCTTCTCCCTGGCAGGAGGTGCTGGCTGATGGCAAGCGGGAGACGACGACCAGCCAGCTGGCCATCAACCCCACCGACCTGGACATCGGCAGGGTTTTCTCCTGCCGCAGCACCAACGAAGCTGTCCCGGCGGGGAAGGAAACCTTCGTCAAGCTCAACGTGCACCGTGAGTCCGCGACGGGGACGGAGGGGACGGAGGGGACGATGCCGTGGCGCGGGGACGCGGCACGCGGGTGTCACCGGGGCAGAGCGAGGAGCTTCCAGGGTGCCGGGTGTTGTGGGGTGCCGGGGGGGTCCCAGCATTGTGGTTTGGAGTCCCCCAGAGGGTGCCTGGGTGGGTGGGGGCCGAGGTTGCGCCCGCTGGGGTTCACCGGAGCTGGGCTGCGCCGGCTGCAGGCGGGGGCCAGCTGGGGACGGCGCGGTGAACACCGACCTCCAGTGGCTGCTGCGGGAAGGCTCAGCCCGGCCGGGTCCACGGCCACGGTGGGCACCCAAATCCATCAGGGATGGTGGGTGCCTGCTTCTGGAAGGGATGGGGGGCACCCAAATCCGTCAGGGATGGTGGGCGCCTGCTTCTGGAAGGGATGGGGGGCACCCAAATCCGTCAGGGATGGTGGGCGCCTGCTTCTGGAAGGGATGGGGGGCACCCAAATCCGTCAGGGATGGTGGGTGCCTGCTTCTGGAAGGGGTGGGGGGCACCCAAAGTGGTCAGGGATGCTGGACACCCACATCTAGAAGGGATGGGGGGCACCCAAATCCATCAGGGATGGTGGGCACCCACTTCTGGAAGGTACGCCAGGCACCCAAATCCATCAGGGATGGTGGGCGCCCATAGCAGGCAGGGATGCCGGGCACCCCAAAAGAACATCGCAGTTTCGGGGCTCTCCCCCCGTGCCGTGCCGTGCCCTGGGTGGCAGCACACGGGGCCGGCGTTGCTGCGCCGGGCTGGGGGATTCTCCCCTCGCCCCCTTCTCTCTCTCTGCCACGCTGAGCCCGCCCCAGCGGCCGCGACGGCTCCGTCCGCCTTCCCGCAGATCCCCCGACTGTCACCCTGTCCATCCAGCCCCAGACGGTGCAGGAGGGCGAGCGGGTCGTGTTCACCTGCATGGCCACCGCCAACCCCGAGATCAAAGGCTACAGGTGAGGAGCACCCGCGGACCCTGGGGCGGGGGGGGTGCTCACCACAGCCTCCGGGCTCGGTGCGGGGCCGGGGGGGGTGCTGAACCCGGGGCTCTCTGCTCCCCCAGGTGGGCCAAGGGGGGGGTGATCATCGAGGAGGCCAAGGAGAACAAGTACGACACGCAGGTGGACTACACCTTCTTCACGGAGCCCGTGTCCTGCGAGGTGCACAACGACATCGGCAGCACCAACGTCAGCACGCTGGTGGACGTGCACTGTGAGCGGGGCAGCCCCCCCAACAACCCCCTCGAGAGCCCCCCCAGGGCTGCCTCCCACCCCCCCCCAACCCTCCCCTCTCCCCGCCAGTTGCCCCTCGCATCATGGTGGCCCCCAAGCCCACCGTCACCGACATCGGCTCCGACGTGACGCTGACCTGCATGTGGTCCGGCAACCCCCCGCTGACCCTCACCTGGACCAAGAAGGAATCCAACATGGTACTGAGCCGCGGGGGGGGGGGGGGGGCTCAAAAAGGGGCCGTGCCCCCCCCCCCGCCAGCCCTCCTGAGCCCCCCCCTTGTCCCCGTGCTGCCCCCCAAGGTCCTGAGCAACAGCAACCAGCTGTACCTGAAGTCGGTGACGCAGGCGGACGCGGGGCAGTACATCTGCAAAGCCATCGTGCCCCGCATCGGCGTGGGCGAGCGCGAGGTCACGCTCTACGTCAACGGTGAGCGGCCGGGGCAGGAGGGGCACGGTGCCCGCGGTGGGACCCCCCCCCCACCCCCGGGTGCCGCTGGGTTTTGGTGACACCCCCCCCATCCCCGTCCCCGTCCCTCCCGCAGGGCCCCCCATCATCTCGAGCGAGGTGGTGCAGTACGCGGCGCGCGGCGACCGCGGCAAGGTGGAGTGCTTCATCGGCAGCACGCCGCCGCCGGACCGCATCGTGAGTCAACCGCGGTCGGGCAGGGGGGACGCCGTCCCCATCCCCGTCCCCATCCCCGTCCCCGTCCCCGGGGGGGGCCGCGGAGAGGTGCTGACGCAGCCCCCCTCTGCCAGGCCTGGGCTTGGAAGGAGAACGTTTTGGAGGCAGGGACGCTGGAGCGCTACACGGTGGAGAGGACCAACACGGGCAGCGGGGTCCTGTCCACCCTCACCATCAACAACGTGATGGAGGCCGACTTCCAGACCCACTACAACTGCACCGCCTGGAACAGCTTCGGGCCGGGCACCGCCATCATCCAGCTGGAGGAGAAAGGTACCGGGGACACGGAGCCGCGGCCACCGCCGCGCCGCCCGGCCCCGGTTCACGTCCCCGCGGCCTCGTCCCTTGCAGAGGTCTTGCCCGTGGGCATCATCGCCGGGGCCACCATCGGGGCCAGCATCCTCGTCATCAGCTTCCTCGTGGCGCTCGCCTGCTTCCTCTACCGGCGTCGGAAAGGAAGTGAGTGGGGGACGGAGACGCCGCGGATGGGGACGGGGCAGGGGGGGACCGGCCAGGCTGTGCCCCCTCCGTGCCACCTCCGTCCCCGCGCGTCCCCAGGTCGCAAGGACGTCACCCTGCGCAAGCTGGACATCAAGGTGGAGACGGTGAACAGGGAGCCGCTGACGCTGCACGCGGACCGGGAGGAGGACACGGCCAGCGTCTCCACCGCCACCCGTGTCATGAAGGCCATCTACTCGGTAGGGGACAGCCCGCGGCGGGGCCACGCCGCAGCCAGGGCTGCCGGACCGTGGCGGGTGGGAGCGGGGGGGAACGAGGCTGTCTGTCCCCGTTTCCCCTGCAGTCCTTCAAGGATGACGTGGACTTGAAGCAGGACCTGCGCTGTGACACCATCGACACCCGCGAGGAGTACGAGCTGAAGGTCTGCTCCTGGGGCAAGGGGTGGGGAGGGGATGGGATGGGGATGGGGTGGGATGGGATGGGATGGGATGGGATGGGATGGGATGGGATGGGATGGGATGGGATGGGATGGGATGGGATGGGATGGGATGGGATGGGATGGGATGGGATGGGATGGGAGGGGATGGGAGGGGGATGGGGATGGGGATGGGATGGGATGGGGATGGGGATGGGGATGGGGATGGGATGGGATGGGATGGGATGGGATGGGATGGGATGGGATGGGATGGGATGGGGATGGGGATGGGGATGGGATGGGATGGGGATGGGGATGGGGGGATGGGATGGGATGGGATGGGGATGGGGATGGGATGGGATGGGATGGGATGGGATGGGATGGGATGGGATGGGATGGGATGGGATGGGATGGGATGGGGATGGGGGATGGGATGGGGATGGGGATGGGATGGGATGGGATGGGGGGGATGGGGATGGGGATGGGGATGGGGATGGGGATGGGATGGGATGGGATGGGATGGGGATGGGGATGGGATGGGATGGGATGGGATGGGATGGGATGGGATGGGATGGGATGGGATGGGGATGGGAATGGGATGGGATGGGATGGGGTGGGGTGGGGATAGGGGATGGGATTAGGATGGGGATGGGGATGAGGTGGGAATGGCGACAGGGATTGAATAGGATGGGATGGGATGGGATGGGATGGGATGGGATGGGATGGGATGGGGTGGGGATAGGGGATGGGATTAGGATGGGGATGGGGATGAGGTGGGAATGGCGACGGGGATTGGATAGGATGGGATGGGATGGAATGGAGTTGGGATGGGGATGGGATGGCAGAAGGTTGGGAGGGGATGGAAGGCATGGGATGGGGATGTGGACGAGGATGAGGATGGTGTGGAGATGGGGATAGGGACAAGGACACAAATGGTGCTAAGAACAGGAATGAGGCATGAAAAAAGGGAAGCTTGGAGGAGGGAAGGGGCCGGGTCTTCGCCCAGCCCACCCCAGCCACGTTCCCCTCCCACCCCCCCATCCCCGCAGGACCCCACCAATGGCTACTACAACGTCCGTGCCCACGAGGACCGCCCGGCCTCCCGCACCGTCCTGTACGCCGACTACCGCACGCCGGGGCCGGGGCGCTACGAGGCGCGGCCCCCCTCCCGCCTGTCCCACTCGAGCGGCTACGCGCAGCTCAACACCTACAGCCGCGGCCCCGCGTCCGACTACAGCGCCGAGGCGGCCGCGGGCACCGGGGCTCCCCCGGGCACGGCGGGGGGCGAGACGGCCAGCCAGCTCTCCTACGAGAACTACGGGGGCCACGCCGCCTTCCCGGCCGGCGGCGGCTACGGTGGCTACCGGCTGGGCTACGGGCAGCCCCCCAGCCTGGAGCGGGCGCCCTACGACGCCTACGACCCCATGGGCAAGTACGCCAGCGCCACCCGCTTCTCCTACACCTCCCAGCACTCGGACTACGGGCAGCGCTTCCAGCAGCGGATGCAGACGCACGTCTAGGGGTGGGGGGCGGCGGGCGGCGGGGCCCCGGCGACTGTCCCCTGATATTCAGGGGCTCATCCTGACCCCCCCTCGCCCCGCTTCTCCATGCGCCGGGTCCCTTCTCTTCGAGCTTCCACTCCCCGCTGGGATAGCGGTTGTCTTCGCGGTACCTTCCCAAAGGGGCGCGGGGCGTCCTCCCCCTGGCCCCGTGCCCCCCGTCCCGGCCCCCTTTCCCCATTCCCGGCTCGGCTGGGAAGGAGGGGGGAGCCCGGAGCCTTCCCTGATGGGGGCTCAGCCCCGCACACCCCGGCCAGCGCCGCCCGTCCCACGGCACACGTGCGGCCGCGGACGTAAGGACCGCGCCTGGCTTCTGTTTTCTCCCCAAAATGCCCCAGCCCAGCCTGTTCCCGTTCCCTGTGCCTTGACTTTTGGGGTCGGCCCACGCTCGGGGCCGGCTCCCTCCCGTCCTTCCGTCCGTCCGTCCGTCCCACAAAGCCCCCGCTCCCACCCTGCCCCGAGCCGGTGAGCACGGGGCACCCCGCTCACCCTGGGGGTCCCGGTACGGCGAGCCCCCAAAAACGCCCCCATGCCAAGGGGACGGGGAGCCCTCAGTGAATGTATTACAGGGATGTAGGATAGGGGCAGCTGCTGCACCCCGAGGCTGGGCGAAGGATTTCGGTCCCCAGACGGGCACCAGGACCCCAGAACAAGGGGGACCCTGGAGCAAGTGGGACCCCAGAACAAGCAGGACCCCAGAACAAGGGGGACCCCAATTCCCTCAGGAGCAGGGAGCCGGGTTCTGGCTGGGGCACGAGGGGTTTTGGGGGCACTTTGTGAGCTCAATGCTGGGGAGGTTTAGGGGGGGGTTTGGGCTTCCCAGCTGCTTCCTACCCAGCCCAGCTCTCGGTACCGGTACCCACCAGACTCGGGGGGGTCCCCATGGGCCCCTGGGATTAGGTACGAAGCACCCTCCCTGCCTGCCTGGCTCTGCCGTGGGGATCGGGGCGAGCTCGGTGACCCCCATCCTGCAGAGCCTCCTCCTCCTCCTCCTGGCTGCGGAGCCGGCCCCGCGGCAAGCAGGTACGATTCGGCCGCAGGACGGTTCGGGAAGGAAGGGGCACGGCACGGAGGGGGGGGTCCCCATTTTCCCCCCCTTCCCGTCCCCATCGGGTTTAACCTCGACCCCAAAGGTACTGTCAGGACGGTGCTGAACCCGACCCAGCCTGAGCCCCCCCCACCCCACCCCGGCCGGCCCGCGTGCCATTTCTTGCGATGGTGCCTGACTTAACCCCGGCTGTCGCCCCAGATGCTGCACCCCCACCGTCTATAGCAATAGCGTCCCGCCGGCCCCGAAGCCAAGCTGAAGCTTTAAACTCAACTCCCCGGGGCAGGGGAGCGGGATCGGGGTCCCCCCCCCCCCCCGGCCACGTCCAAGCCCCAAAGGGAGCCCCAGGCCAGGCGGCGGCACCCCGGGGCGCGGGGGCGAGCGGGTCCCCTCCTAGCACAGGCTGTTTTAGACCCCCCCCCTAGAGACACGTATCTGTGACCCCTGCCCCCCAAGCCACCATTTTTTTATTTGTCCTTTTCCTTTTTTTTAAATATTATGTACTATATTTTTAGTCTTAAACACGATATATTATATATATTTAATTTTTTTATATATATATTATAAATATAAATGTTAAAAAAAAAAAAAAAGAGGGGGCTGCGGTTTGCCTTTGTAGCATCTCTCTCGGGAGGGGGGGGGGCTCTGCCAGCGGGGCTGGGGACGTGGGTCCAGGGGGGGATGAGGGACTGGGGGGGGGGGTCCCGAGCCGCAGCACACCCCGCGCTGCCTCCGCCGACCTATTTTTTTTCGCCCGAGCTTTCAGCAGGAGCCGCTGCCAAGAGGGGCAGGGGAGGCGCTGGCAGCCCCTCCGCACCCGGCCTCGCTGCGCTTTATTTCTCCCAGCCAAGGCCGCGAACGGGCTCGCTTAATGATTCTGTTTCCCTACAAACGCAGCCTATTACTTTGTGTGTTTCCACGCCTGGTTTATTATGCATGAACCAGGCAATTTGCCTGCTGCTCCCGGGACCCATCTTTAAAACAAAAAGGTGCTTTGTCATTCCTAATGGCTTCTGCTGGAGCGTGGAGCGTGCGGTCGGTGGATGGATGGATGGAAGCATGGGGTGGATGCGCGGGGAGACGGATGTGAGCGGAGGGAGAGGCCTTAAGCTCCTGCTCTGCCCGGAACCCCTTTAACTCGCCGTGAGCATCCCGTCCAGGAGCGAGCCGTGAATTCACACCTGGAGATTAGATCAGCTCCGAAATCCAAGCCCCGGAGGTGCTTCCACCTCGCTAAAGAGGCAGCCGCGTTTCCCCGGGAAGCAACCCTCCCCTCCTCGCCATGCAGCTCATTTATTCCGAGATGTATTCTAATTTATTCCCCAGGATGGAGCGCGCTCGCCGCCTCCTCTCGGCTCCGCAGAAATCCCTCGCCTTGTTCGTCCTCCCTCGCCTCCCCGCAGGCACGAGGCTGCAGCCTCCAGAAGAGCAGGGGAGGGTGACGCGGGGCTGTTATTTCATTTTTCGTGCGTTCCCGCACGCCGGCTCGCGTGGATGTGCTGCACCGAGACGAGGGAGCATCCCAAACGTTTTGGGGTGCAGATGAAGCACCGCGGGCGCGGGACAAGAGAAATTGCCTTCGGCTTCGCCAGGCTGTCCCTGTCCCCTCAAAGCTGGGGACAACGGAGGGACGGGGCACTTGGCAGCACCCGGGAGCCAACAGGCAGCTGGCTTTGGGTCCTGGGGTTTCCCCCAAACCCAGCTTTGGGGCCTGGGTTTTTCCCCCAAACCCAGCCCGAGAGCACCAGGCAAGCAGGGAAGCAGCCCCCGTCACCAGGAGCTCCTGACCAGGGCAGGCACAGCCGCAGCCTCGCTCCCAGCCAGCTGCCAGCTACGGCAGGTTAAAAATAATTAAAAAAAAGAAATGAAATAAGGATCCCTCTAGAAAAGCGTAATTTGTCTCCCGGAGCCCCGGACCCGCTAATAGCACGCCGTAAGCAAACAGAGGCACGACTCCGGCTCTTCCCTCACCGCCGGCTGTCATGCTGGAATTTAATCTCTCAGCCCTCTGCTCCCCAGGCCGGTGATAAAGCAGAATTTGATTTCGTTCCTAATAAATCAGAGGCTCTTGGAGAGGAGGCGGCAGGAGGGTCGAGGACGCAGCCCCCCGGGCAGGAGTCGGAGCTGAGCCGAGGAACGGGGCTCTGGTGCCGGGCAGGGCGCGAGCAACGGGGACGGCCAAGCCCCCCTTTATCCTCAGAAAGCTGCAAAACACTGGGGACGTTTCTCCCCCCTCCATGAGACACCCCCCTTGTGTGTCCTGTTATCATGGTCCTCCAGGCTGGCGTCTGAGCCAAATCTCTCTTTTTTTGCACCAAAAGCAGGGGCAGGGCCACCAGCACCAGAAGATGGGGGAGAAGGCCCCTAAAGGCCCCTAAAGGCCCCTAAAGGCCCCTAAAGGCCCCTAAAGGCCCCTAAAGGCCCCTAAAGGCCCCTAAAGGCCCCTAAAGGCCCCTAAAGGCCCCTAAAGGCCCCTAAAGGCCCCTAAAGGCCCCTAAAGGCCCCTAAAGGCCCCTAAAGGCCCCTAAAGGCCCCTAAAGGCCCCTAAAGGCCCCTAAAGGCCCCTAAAGGCCCCTAAAGGCCCCTAAAGGCCCCTAAAGGCCCCTAAAGGCCCCTAAAGGCCCCTAAAGGCCCCTAAAGGCCCCTAAAGGCCCCTAAAGGCCCCTAAAGGCCCCTAAAGGCCCCTAAAGGCCCCTAAAGGCCCCGCGCCCTCACGGAGCCACAGCACCCCACTTCCACCACCGCCCGCCAGCCGGGCGGGCACTGAGCCCCGCCCCTTCCCGCGGGTCCATTTATACCAGCGGAAATCCCGCGAGACTTCAGCGTGGGCGAGAACGAGGGGAGGGGTGTCTTTGCGCGCCCCGCTGCTTACGTCATCAGTAGCTGCCTGGCGGCGGCCGGGGAAGGGGCGAGGGGGGGAAAATGGCGGCCGCGGGCGGCAGCGCCTGGGCCCGGGCCGGGCCTTTGGGCTCCGGAGGCTCTGGGGGGCGCCGAGGGCCCCGTGTGGGGCCTTGGCGTGGGAGAGCCGAGGCCGGGGGGCTCTGAGGAGGCCAAGAGCTGGGGGAGGACGGCGGCTGGGGGGGCGCAGCCGGGGCTGGGGCCTTGCCTGGAGCCCCGCGGGCCTCTGCGGGGAGGGCGCTGGGTCCCGGCGCCCAGCGTGGGGCGGTGCGGGGCTGCCCCTGGGGCTGCTCGGGGCTGGGGTGCAGGCAGGAGGGGCTGAGCAGGGCTCTCCCCCCGGGGCTGCCGAGCTCCCCCTTGTGTCCCGGGGCGCTCCCAGCGCTGCTGCTTGCGAAGCGCCGGCTGAAACGACTGCAGGGCTGGCCCCGGGGCGGAGCGGCGCGTACCGGCGGATCCCCGTCAGGAGCTGTTGGCGATAAACAATAAAACACCGCGCTTCCCTTGGCCGTGCGGCCTGGAGCTGTTCGCCGCGGCCCTTCGTGCGCTTTAACCCCGGCACAACTTCTTCCCGAGGGGCGAAAGCGCCTTGGAGCGAACGCGGCTCCGCGCTCCCTCCCCGGGGGAGCAGGAGGTGGTTCTGCCACCCAAAACCGTGATCCGAGCCAGTTCCTAACGAGCTGACGGGATTTTAGGGGTGGGCTCCGCTGCCCTGCGCTGTCTCGGTGGGTGCAGCCGGGACCGCGAGGCTTCCCCTGCCCGGAGCGGCTGCAGGAGGCGCGGGGCAGGATCCGGCCCCCAGCACCCCTCCAGCACCCGGCGGCGCGCGTGGAAATCGGTTTTGTGAGCTCTGCCCAGCGGCGATGAAACCCTAAAACCCTTCAGGCCTCGTGCAGGGTTACCCGGGGCCCTTTTCGTGCGGCGCCCCCGTTGCCGACCCAGCTCGTCCTCGTGCTGCCGGCTGAGGTCCGGAGCGCGGCGGCGACTCGGCGGCGGTTCCCAAATCCCCCCAAAACGCCCCAATTTCTGCCGGGTCCTGGCAGAGGCACAGCCCTGGAGAAAGCCCCGGACCCAGAGGGGCTCCGGCAGCCCCCAAGGGGCGATGGCCCCGCAATTTTGGGACCCGTCGGAGGGGAGGACCCGAACCTTTTGGCACCCACAGCACCTCGCGGGCCCTGTCCCCCTTGCCGGCAGATGGCAGGGCCGCTCGTCCCGGGGCCGTGGGGACAGCCAGCGGTGACCTCGCTCTTGTCCCCACAGCGGGTTCGCAGCGTCCCCGAAAAGGGGGGGCTGTCCCCAAAAGCACGTACAGGTCCCCGTCCCGGCGGTGCCAGCGAGGGCTGGGGTCCCCCGAGGACACGATCCTGGGCGCGTGGAGCTGCGCCGAGCCCCCCCTGCCCCGTGCAGGCGCTGTCCCCACCCCTGCGGCTGCAGCAGCGATGGCGGGGGGGGGGGGAAGTGGCTTCCCCCACGCTCGGCCGCAGGTTTCCTGCGTGAGCCGAAGGGCTCCGGCTGGCCGGGCACCGGGGGACCCCAGGGGCTGGGTGGGCACCCGGGGGGGGGGCCCTGCTGGGGGGCTATCGCCTCTCGGAGAGCCGGGGGGGGGGCTCTGGGGCTTCCCGGGGGCAGCGCTGGGGTGAGGAATGGTTTAAATCCCACCCTGGGTGCTGGCGGAGGATCAGCTCAGCCCCGCTGGGCGCAGAGCGAGAGCAAGAGGTGGCAGAAATGATCCGATCTCAAGCTCACGCGGCCCCTCGTTCGTGCTTCCAACTTCGAGGTTCAGCCTTTTTCCCCCCCCCCCAGTCGCGCAGGGTGGCTCTGTGCGGTCACGTTGAGTTCTCAGCAAATTGTGACTTTCCCGGCTGCTGACAGGCACGCTCCCTGCCCGAGGCAGCCCTGGGCTCCGCAGCTCCTCCTCGCCCGCGCACGAGGACAGCGCCGGGGGGCTCAGGAGCTCAGGATGCGGCCCTGCTGGTGCCGGAGGGTTTCGGGGTTCAGGATGTGGCCCCCGCACGTCGGCAGCGCCGGCCCCGAGCTCCCTGGGCTGGGTCCAGCCGCGTGGGGCTGCGGCTGCTCCCGATGCTCGTGGGGTCGCATCCTGGCCGTGCTGCTGGTCCCGTGTCCCACCTCTTCGGGGCATCGGGGTCTCGGTCCCGGCACTGCTGCTGTCCTGCCAGGCGTCCCGGGGACGTGCCGAGGGGTGATTTAGGAGTGAGTGGCCCCATGCAGTGGCTCTCAGCCCATCCCCTCCACCCCGTACCCCAACGCCCAGAGCCGGCCGCTTCCCAAGAGCCAAATCCGAGCACTGGCCCGGACCCAGGTGCGTGCTGACCTCAGGTTGTGTTGCCGCTTTTTGTTTGGGGTGCTCCTTGGTGCCACGGTGACGTCCCCGTGTGTCGTATGGCGACGAATGCAGCCCGTGCCAGCTGCGGGGAGCAGCCCCTGGGAGCAGCTGGCACGAATCCGGGCTCTGTGGCTTCTCAGCCTGGGGTCTGGGAGCAGGACAGGGCTGGCTCGTGTCACCTCACGCCTTCCCGAGGGTCCTTCTCCCCACCCTCTGTCCCGGGCACGCTGCTCCCCAGCACTGCTGGTCCCCCGGGGACGCATCCTGCAGGGTTCGGGCATCGCCCCCCTGCTCCCCAGGGGCTGATTTACCTTATTTTATTTTTTTTTTGCTAACGCTCTGTCCAGCCGAAAGCCGACTGAACGTGGCGCTGAGGCTCGTTCCCTCTTTGTCTTTTCCACCTTGGCTCGCTGGGGGGTTGAAATTAAAAATAAACTGGCCAAGGTGCCGATGGGGTCCGCTTCCTTCCCTGCGGGCACCTGGCACGGGGCTGGGAGGGCTCAGGGGGTCTCTGCCTTTTTGCATTCCCCCCCCCACAACCCCCGTGCTGATTTCTTTGCCCCAAGGAGCTCAGTCCAGTGGGGTTTGGGATGCGCCTCCCCCCTTGCTGCCTCCCCCGGGGAAACAATTCGGACCGAGGGGACCGGGATGCTCTGGATGCCACCGCCCGTGGATGCCGAGAGCTTGGGGGAGGGTGGGGGGGGGACCCGGCCGTGCCCCCCAACCCTGGGCCGTGCGCGTCCCGCGTCCCTGCTCGTTTGCGGCGAGCTCGTTAAGAGGCACGCGGTGCCCCGGCGCGATGCGATGCTCGCCTTCCTCCGGGTAGCGGCGGAGAGAGGCGGCTTTGCTCCTCCCCGTCTCCGCCGCCGCTGACTCTGCCCACCGAGCGGCACAGAGCAGGAATGGAGGGGGACTTGGCCACGAGCGGAGCCCGGCTGCCCGCGCTGCTGCTGGCGCTGCTCGGCCTCGCGCCAGGTGAGTGCACGGGCGCCGAGCCCTCGTCCCGCGTGGCCGGGGCCGCCCGGGGTGGGCAGCGCCGCCGCCGGTGCCACCCGGCCCTCCGCCGCCGAGCCCTTGGCCGCAGGGGTCCAAACGGCCGCGCAAGAGCGCGCGATGCTCGAAGGAGAGGTTTCGTAACCGGGGGGGGGACGCCGGGCAGCCCCCCGCTGCAGCCCCCGGCAGGGGCAGCTCGCCCCACGGAGCCCCCCGGGGGCTGTGCCCGAGAGAGAGCGGCGAGGCTCTTACGTAAAACGGGAGAGAGGAATCCCCTTAATTCCCGGCGTGCTAAGCCACACGTTTAATAATTCCCATAAAACCCTCGATTCCGACAGAAAGCATCTAATAGTCCGGGCGGATTAGCGGCGAGGTTTTATCTTCCTAACGCTTAATTGGCTTCGGGAGCGTGCGGCCGGCAGACGGGGGCTGCTGGCGCCGGCGCTCGGCGCGTGCTGCGGGCAAAAATACAGCCAGCGGGCTGGAAAGGAGGCCGGCGCGGTGCCTCGGGCTTTGCCAGCCCCCCGCCCCGATCCGAATCCTTTGCTTCAGGCGTGCGTGGGGGCGATGAGCCGGAGTGGGGTAAAGCCCGGGTTGAAATCACCTTCTGAGACCTTTGGGATCTGAGATCGGAGCTGGACGGAGCCGGACGTCACCTTCTGAGACCTTTGGGATCTGAGATCGGAGCTGGACGGAGCCGGACGTCCCCGCGCCGGGGAGCCTCGAGCACCTCGGGGGCCCCGGCTCTGCCCTCCCCCGGGGCCGTTAATAGGATAGGAGGGACCAGCCCGGGACGCGGCGTGCTTGTGCTCGGCGCCCACCCGCTTCTCCCACCCGATTTTCCTCCATCCCTCCCCGCTCCCCCCTCCTCGCACTCACTGGGGGGCTGCGGCTCGTCCCTCCTGCCCCCGGGGCTCAGCATCTGCCCGGCAGCTGGGCACCGGCCTCGCGTGCCGGACCCTTCCCGCAGCCGGGGCCCCAAAAACTTGGGAATGCCCCCGGGGGAGCAGCGCGGGAGGGAGCGGGGCTCAGCCCGGTGTCAGGCTCGGGTGGAGGAGCCCCAAAAAAGCCCCCGATAAACGGGATCGGGGCGGCACCACCGCAGGGATGCTGGGGAGCGTTCCTTCCCAGCGGGGCAGGGAGGCAGCTCGGGCTTTATAAAAAGCAAACGCTGGGATGTCCGCGTTTAATCTGCTTTAATATTCCGGCACATCTGCTTCTGGCGGTGGGGCGGGGGGAGAGGAGGGGGCACCGGGAACGTTGCGCCCCGGGTCCCATCCTGGACGGGGCAAAGGCGCTCGCCCCAAGCCCACCGCTGAGCGTCCCGGTCCCTGCGTGGGACAGGGACGGGTGGCAGAGGGGCTTCGACAAGATGCTGCCCCCCCCGCCCCTTTCCTCGGCCCCTTCCTCCCCCTGGCAGGGCCGGGGGCGGTGGAGGAGACAGCTTGCGGGTAGGCGGGCGCCGCCAGCAGAGAGGGAGCTGGTGCCGAGCGTGCTTTCGCGCGGCGAGCTGGCGGTGCTGCCAAAAACTCGCGGCGTAGGCTCAGAGCGACATCGCCGCCCCGCATCGCCCAGGTGGCTCCATCCCTCCCGGGCCCCCACGGTCCCTCGTCCCCCCCCCCGGCCGGCGACGTCCCTGCGCTCCCAGGCACGTGGCAGCGGGGTGCGGGACCTCGTGCGAGCCCCCGAGCGCCCCGCGCCTCTGGAGCGAGGGGGAACCCAGCCCGGCCGCTCCCCCCCCCCAACCCCTGCCCTAACCCCTTGTTGGTTTTTCGTAGGCATCTTGGCAGAGGCGCGTTTTAAGGCGGAAAATGAGGTTTTGCAGATGCTGGCGGGGAACTCCTCGCAGAGTCTGTTGGAGCGTTGTTCTGGTGAGCGCCCGGCCGCAGCGCCCTAGAGCGCGCCGTTCAGATGCGGCACCGGCATCCGAACACGTAGACGCTTTCTTTTTTGGAAACCGACCCCGGCGCCCTCCCCTCCCCGCCGCTAGCGGCAGCCTCGGCGTGCTCTCGGGCCACGTTCCCGTGTCCCCGGCCCGGACAGGGACATCCGCAGCGGGTTCAGAGGACACGAGGCGTCTGCGCCGGGGCCGGGCGATGCTTCCTCCTCCTCCAGCCCGGACGGCGGCACCGGGAGGGGACCCGTCCCCCGTGGGGGGGGTCCTGCTGCCCATCCCCGCGTTGTCCCCGCGCACCCCGGTGACTTTCTGCCTTGTCCCCAGAGCTCCTCTTCGGCCGAGTCCGTGCGCAGCCCCAGCAGGTGATCGGCATCCTGGGGGGCTCGGTGCTGCTCTCGCCGGCACTGCCCCCCGGCAGCAGGGTGAAGGAGATCGAGTGGAGCTTTTCGGCCGGCGCCGGGGCCACGATTCAGGTGGCGGAGTTTGGCCCGGGGGGTTTCGAGCGCCCCGACCCCAACGACCGCTTCAAGCAGCGGCTGGAGATGCTCAACGCGACGGCGCTGAGGATCGGGGGCCTGGAGCTGGGCGACAGCGGGGTCTACGGGGCGCGGATCAAACTGCACCCAGCGCTGGTGGAGGACCAGTCCTTCAACCTCTCCGTGTACGGTGAGCGATGCAAAACGGGGCCGGGCTTCGGGGACGCAACACAAACCTCCCAGTGCAGGCTCGAAAAGATGGGGGGAGCGCGGCAACAGAGCGACGAGGTGATTTAGGATTGACCCCGACCTTCCGCGCTGCCTTGCTTGGCCTTCCGTGCTCCCCACCGTGGGGTCCTTTGTGGGGTGGCCGCGTCCCTGGTGGTGGCCGTGCCCCGTGCCACGGCATGGGGCGGCGGGAGGTGGCCGAGCGGCGCTGCGCCGGGCTGACCCCGTCCTCCCCTTGGGCACAGAGTCGGTGCCGAGCCCCCGGACCCGCAGCCAGCTCCTGGCCAGCACGGTGGAGTGGTGCAACCTGACCCTGCAGTGCCAGGGCGCCGGCAAAGGCGCCGTCAACGTCACCTGGAGGAGGGACAACGGGCGGCGGGACCTGGGCACCGACCGCTCGCAGCTGTCCCCGGACGGCACCACACTGCGCCTGGCCCTGCAGCCCGGCACCGCCAACGCCACCTACGCCTGCACCGTCAGCAACCCCGCCGACCAGAAGGTCGTCCTCTTCGACCTGCAGGCCATCTGCCGGAGCGGGGGTGAGGGTGCTTGTGCTGCTCCTGGGGGTGGGGGTGGGGGGGTCCTGAGCACCCTTGGGTGCCACCGGCTCAGCCTGGGGTTGTTGGGGGGATGGGGAGGGGTCTCCAGCCGTCCCCCGGCTCAGCCCCGCTCTCTGCCCTCGCAGGGGGGCAGGCGACCTTCTCCAAGTCGGGGTACATCGTCCTCACCCTCATCCTGCTGGCCGTGAGCCTGGGGGGCGCCTTCTGGTGCTGGCGGCTGAACAGCGAGAAGTCGGCGGCGGACCCAGGTCGGTGGAGCCCCTCTCGGCGGCGGCTCGGGGCCGAGCCGTGCTCGGGGGGCCGTTTTCGGGGTCCCCCCTGACACCTCCCCCCCCTCCTCCCCTGCAGCTGCCACCCCCACGGTGCCGGCCGAGGAGGGCCCCCCCGACCCCCAGTATGCCGAGATCGTGCGCCGGAGCCCCCCGGAAGGTAATGACCAGGTGAGGAGCCCCCCGGGAGGGTCGCGTAATTGGGGCTGGGTGCTGCTGGCCGGGGGGGGGGGGCACGCTGGGGGGGTCCCCATCACCTCGGGGTCTCCATCAGAGCGGGTTCCAGGTCACACCAGGGGCCTGGCCACGTCGGGGTCCCCATCTCGTGGGGTCCCAGCCACGCAGGGCACTGCTGGGTGCTGCCGGGTGCAGGGGGGGCTCCGCGGCACGGGCCCACCGGGAGCTCTGCATCCTTCCCGTACCGGGGACGAGCGGGGAGGGCAGCGGGGAGGGCGGGGAGGACCCTCAGCAGCCCCCATTTCTGCCGCAGGGCCTCCGTCCCCCCGAAAATAACCCGGACCCGAGCCCGCCGGAGAAAGCGCCGGTGACCACCGTCTGCGAGCAGATCCGCCGGGCGCCAGAGGACACGGCCGAGGAGGTGACATAGGCCCTCAGGTGCGGGTGGCCCGTGGCCCCCTGTCTGCCCCCGGGGGGGGGGTCCAGGGCCAGGTGGGGACCCCCCCAGCCCTGTCACTGCCCCCAGCCCTGTCACTGCCCCCAGCCCTGTCACTGCCTGCTGCGCCAGGCCCCGTCCCGCTGCCGGATGGAAGGGGGAGAGGAGGGGAGATGCAGGGACGGGCAGACGGCAGCACAGAGGGATGGACAGACAGCAGCACGGACGGACGGACGGACAGGGCGGCCTCAGTCCGCCTGAAGGATTCCTCTCTCTCTCTCCCTCCCCGCAGGCGCCAGCAGCGCTGGAGCATCGGGACGCAACCCAAGGGCTGTGACGTGCGTTGTGTGCCAAACCCGACCCCTCTCCAGCCCCCGTTTCGGCTCCGGGGCACGGGAGGCGCCGCCTCTGGGTGCCAGCCGGCCGGACGCTTTCCCACCCACCTCCGGTTTGCCCAACCCTCCGCCCGAAGCCCTCCCAGCCCCTTGGGGAACAAGGAGACGAGCGGCAGCGAGGCTGGGGTCCCCCCTCCGCCACCGGGGCTGGGTGCAGCTCTGATGCCTCGGGACCGGGGTTGGGAAGGGGGGGGGGGGTCCCAGCCCAATTTCTTCAAGCTGAGACAGCAGGCTGCCCTGGCAAAAAGAGGGGGGGGGGACCAAAACCTTTTTTTGGGGTTACAGGGGGCGGGCAGGGGGCTGGGTGCACCCCGGTGCCAGCCGGGATGAGCCCACCTGGGGCAAATCGTGTCCCCCCCCGCCCCACTGCCCCAGCTGAGCCCCTGCCCTGGTCCCCCCCTCCCGGGGCCGAGCAGCCCCCGGTGGCATCCCGGGGGGGGGGGACGCGGGGGCACCGGTGCCGGCGTGGGTCCGCGCCCACTCTTCCTCTCCCCCGTCGCTGTTTCCGTGTTGCCCGTGCACTGCCTCGAAAAGGGGGGGGGTGGAGGGGGGGGTCTCACTCGTGTGTGTCCAGCACCTTCTGTCACGGGGCCCCGTGCTCGGCCCCCACCTCCCAGCCTCGCGAAACCAGCAAATAATAAAATCTTGGTGAGAGCGCAGCGGGGAGCCTGCACGGGGCTGCGCGCGCCCAGGCGGGGACCCCTCGCCCTCAAATCGTCCCCGGGGCCGCGCTGCAAAGCTCCCCGGCTTGGGGCTGCGCCCCAAAAAAAGAGCACGGTGCGGGGGGGGGGGGGGCGCAGCCGCCTCTCGCTTCCCTTTTTGGAACTGCAGAAAACGGCAGCGGGGAGCGCGGTTCCTGCTCTGCGCCGCCCCAGCCCCTGCGCTGCTCCTCTGCAGCCGCCGGCATGGGGACAAACCCGGCCGTGCCGCGCTCCCCTTCCCTCCCCTCGGCCCCGGTTTTGCTCCGGGGAAGGTTTTTTTCGACACCGCTCCCGGGGAGCCAGCTCGGCGGGGCGGGAGCGCCGGTTCGGCGCAGGGGCCGGGAGCATCCTGCACCTGCTGGCAGCATCCCCGAGCCGGGGGCCGAGCTCCTTGTCCCCGTCTCACAGCCAGCCGAGAGCTTCTCGACGGCGGCGGCGGCGGCTCCCCGTGCTCGTGGTGCCTCGCAGCCAGCAGGAGCCTCCTCCCCGAGCCCTACGCCCGAATCCCCGGGTGACGGGGGCCGGGCGCTCGTCCCCAGCCCGTGCCAGGTGGCCGTCCCCGCACGCCGCCGGCCCAGCTGGCGTTATTTACCCAACAGCGGCATCCGGGCTCCAGCCCTCCTTTATTGCACCCGGAGGAGAGCGAGGGCTGGGCAGCGGCTCCAAAGGGCTTCGGGCGCCGGAGAGGTCCCGGCGGGGCTGGGCGGCGGTGGGGAGGCTCTGGCAGAGGGGCTCAGCATCGTCCCCAGGGTGTCCCCAGGTCGCCACTCCCCTGGGAAGGTGCGCTGCTGCCTGTGGGCAGATTTGCATGCGTCCTCACCGCCGCCTGCGCAGCTGAGGTCAGCGCTGCCTCAAGCTGGTGATGGAGACATGGGGGGGTCGCGCGGCCGACGGCGTCCCCTCGAGCCCCGGCTGCTGGCCCTGCTCCTCATCGCCGCAGGTAGGCACGGGGGAGGCGGCGGCCACCAGGCCCCGCTCGCCGGTGGCCCACCGGTGCTGAGCCCGGAGGCGGTGGCGGTGGGAGAGCCGGGAGTGGGAGGCGAGCTCAGCAGCGACTCGCTGCTGCTGCAGAAACCCAGCGAAATCGTGGCTTCGGGGCTGGGTTGCAGAATGAGTCCTAGCCCTTTTGGAGGTTTCGGTGCAGGTTTGAAAATGGGGGAAACAGCGGGGTGGGAGCAGGGCTCGACCCCACGAAGGAGTCCCGGGCGCTGCTCCCAAGGGAACCCGGGCTGGGACGCCCTCGGTGCTGTTGGGTGCCGTGCCCCGCTCGCTCGCAGCCGATGGGAAGCAGCGTGGGAAGGGCTCAGCGCCGTGCACGGCATCGCCATTTATTGCCAGCGTAAATCACCACCGGAGAGCTCTGCTGTCGCCGGCGGGGCCGGGACCCGGGCGTGAGAGAGTTTGCTCCTCGTCCTGCTCCGCGTTAGCGCTCGGCTCGCAAACCGTCGGGGTTTTGTGCCGGCCCGACCCTGCCCGCCCGTCCCCGCAGGGCCCACGGGGGTCCCTTTGCTCAGCTCCCAGCTCGGAGGCAGAGGCGCTGCTCCACGCAGAGCGCTGGGGCTGGGCCGGGACCGCAGCCCCCAGCTGGGGGGCACCCAGAGCACCTGGGGGGGGGGGGACGTGGCCACCACCAGCCAGAAAGCTCCAGCTCTACGGGGTGAGGGCTTGGGGACGGGGATGGGGACAAGCAGACACCACACAGGAGCTTCCCAGGGCAGGATCAAGCCGGGAAATGCCGAGGCTGTGTTTGGGGTAAAGCTCGGGGCACGGCCCTTTGTTTGGGGCAAAATACCAGCGGGCGGCTCGGTGCCACCGGGGGCGACGCGCGGCGACGCGGGCTCGCTCTGCACCAGCGTCCCCAGAACGGGGGAGCCGGGAGGGCACCGTGGGGCTGGCCGCCCCCTCCCTCCCCACACCCCCGCTTTGCTGCCTGCATGCCAGCCCTGCAGCATCGCCTTCCTCTCTGCAAAACCAAAGCGGCCCCCGGCCAGAGCGCGGCTGCACCGGCAGCGGGTGGGAAACGCGTGGCCGGCCCCGAGCGGGGTACAGGAAGCGAGCGGCCGGCGCAGGATGGGTCCTGTGATGTGGGGACGCAGCTGGCCCCGCCGGCACGGTCGCCTCCACGCAGCTTTTCGCGTCTCGAAGCCGCATCCCGCCCCTCCTGGCGTCACGGGAGGTCTGCACGGCACGGCCGCGCTAGAAATAGGGCGCTGCCCGCAAAGCCGGCTGCACCCCGAAACTCGGCTCGCGGCTCCGGAGGGTCGCCGGCGGGTATCTCACGGAGGGCAAGCCTCCAACCTGCCCCGGCTCGAGCCCCGCAGCGAGCAGAGCGTGCCCTGCTCCTGGCCAAGCTGCTCCCTGCGGCTGGGGGGGTGAAGCCCCCCGGCAGCCGCGGCCGTCCCTGCGATGGGGACGGGGTGGCACGGGGACAAGGCGGCTCCGCGGGTGGCTGGCGTCAGCGCAGCGGTGCTGGCAGGGTGCTGGAGGCGAGGGGTGACGGATTAAGGGTGCTTTGGGCTCTGCTTCTTCCTGACCGCCGCTGTCCCGGGCAGGCACCGCAGGCACCCAGCCGCAGCCGGCGAGCGGGGTCCGGGGGCGCTCGGTGCTGCTCTCCCCGGCACTGCCCAACGGCAGCAGCGTGAAGACGGTCGAATGGTACTTCAGGGCTGGCGCCGGTAAAAAAATTCAGGTGGCGGAGTTTGGCCCGGAGGGCTTCCGTCGCCCCGACCCCCGCGACCGCTTCAAGCAGCGGCTGGAGATGCCCAACGCGACGGCGCTGAGGATCGGGGGCCTGGAGCCGGGCGACAGCGGGGTCTACGAGGTGCAGATCAAATACGACAGCACGACGGAAGTGGACGACCCGTCCTTCAACCTCTCCGTCTACGGTGAGCAACTGGAACCGGGGCGGGGGGGGTACTGGGAAGCGCTGCCGCCGCCCCTGGGGTTTCCAGCCTGCGGGGAGAGGCGACAAAGCCCTTTTGTGCGGGGAGTTATCAGCGCCCAGGAAAGGGGAAGAGAAACCGCCGAGCATCTGCCGGGGTGGTGGTGGGGGGGGATTTTCCTGGCGTTATGACAGATCCGTGCCCCACCTGCGCTTCCCTCTCCCGCCCTTTGGCTGCCCGGCCCTCCCAGCCGGCGTCCCCAGGGTGTCCCCATGCGGGCCGGGTCCCAGCAGGGTTTCTTTGCGCCGCCGCCAGAGCCCGTGCCGCCGCCGCTGATCCAGCACCAGCTCCACTCCCGCGGCGCCCAGGGCTGCAACGTCACCCTGCGGTGCTCGCTGCCCCCCGGGAGCCCCGCTCGGGCCGCCTGGCAGCTCGGGGACGCCTCGGGGACGCCGTGGGGACAGAGAGTGGACGGCCAGACCCTGCAGCTGGCCATCCCCGCCAGCGCCCTCAATGCCACCTACACCTGCGTGGCTCGAAGCCCCGCCGAGGAGCAGAGCTGCTCCGTCGACGTCAAGGCCCTGTGCGAGCACGGTAAAGCCCCGCCGCGTCCCCTCCCGCCACGGCGGGGTGGCCGGGGGGGCGTCCGGCCACCCACCGCCCCTCGTCCCCGCAGAGGCAGGCAGGCAGAGGTGGTACATCTGCCTGGGGGTGCTGGCCGCCGTCGTGGGACCGCTGGCCGTCCTGTTGTGCCTGCGGAGGAGGAGGAGGAGGAGGAGGAAGGCGGCGGAGGGAGGTGGGCACCGCCACCGGGACCGCGTCCCCGTGGCCCCAGGGGATACGGGGGGCACGGGGGGGAGCCGTGTGCCCCCGGGGTGTGATGTCCCCAGGGCTGGGGGGTCCCCGTGCCCCCACGGCGGGGTGGCTCCAGGCCCCCCGTGTCACCCCTGCTCACCCTCCCCAGCTCCTCTCTCCCCAGCTGCCCTCAGCGTGCCGGAGGAGCCGCAGTACGCCCAGGTCCTGAGGAGAAGCCCCGCCGAGGAGGACGAGCAGGTGAGGCCGGGGGAGGCCACCCGTGGCCCCGCTGGGCAGGGGTTGGGGACAGGGCCGGCCCCACGGGGGGGGGGGGGTCCCGGGGCTGTCCCCAAGGGGTGACCCCGCTGCTGTCTGCTATGGGGGGGGGTCCTGGGGCTGTCCTCACGGGGGGAACCTCAGGGCTGTCCCCCATGGGGGGGTCCCAGCACTGTCCCTGCAGGGGGGTTCCAGGGCTGTCTGTCCCCATGAGGGGACCCTGGTGCTGTCCCCCCACAAGGGACCCCAGGGCTGTCCCCACGGGGGGGTCCCGGGGCTGTCCCCACAGGGGGGGTCCCAGGGCTCTCCCTATGGGGGGACCCTGATGCTGTCCCCACGGGGAGATCCTGGTGTGCTGTCCCCACGAGGGGTCCCAGGGCCATCCCTATGGGGGGACCCCAATGCTGTCCCTACAGGGGGTTCTGGGGCTGTCTCTGGGGGGTGACCCCAGGGCCAGGGCTGCCCCCACAGGGGGGTCCTGGGGCTGTCCGTATGGGGTGACCCCGGGGCTGTCCCCTATAGGGGGTCCCAGGGCTGCCCCCACAGGGGTGTCCTGTTGCTGTCTCCATGGAGGGACCTCGGCGCTGTCCCCGCAGGGAGGTCCCAGGGCTGTCCCCACAGGGGGGTCCTGGGGCTGCCCCTATGGGGTGACCCCGGGGCTGTCCCCACGGGGCTGTCTGGGGTCTCTCCCTACGGGGGGTCCCGTCCTGACCCCGTGCCTCTCCCCGCAGCCCCCCCAGCCCCGCACCCCCCTCAAAACCATCTACAGCGAGGTGGGGGCCGGCCTGGCCCAGCCGCAGGCCTGAGCAGCAGGACCACGGCCAGACGGACGGCGGGACGGACGGACGGACAGACGGACGGGCGGACGCGCGGCCCTTTTACCCCCCTTTTTCGCTTTATTTCACCCCATTTCTGTCCCCTTCCCTCCCCAAACGCAGCGGGGCTCGGCACGGCCCCAATAAAGGCGGTTGGAAACGGGGGGGGGCGGTGTCTGTGAGCGTGTGTGGGGGGGGGACCCCACGGGGGGGGACCCCAAACCCTTAATTTTTTGGGGGAGGGGGGGGAGAAAGGGGCCCGCTTCGCTTTCCGCCCTCTTTTGTCCCCCAGCGCCACCCGTCGGCGGGCCGCGGGAAGGGAGGGGCGGGGCGGCGCCGTGCGTGCGCGCTCCCGCCCCGCCCCGCCGAGCCGGAAGCGGAAGCGGGAGGAGAGAGGGGAGGGGGGGGAGGAGGAGGGAGGGGACGGGCCGGGAGCGCGCCCGGAAGTGTGTGGGCGGCGGCGGCGGTTCCGGTTCCGGCGGCCGTGCGGGGGAGGCAGCGGCGGCGGCGGCGGCGGCGGCAGCAGGAGCGAGGCGCGCACCACATCGGCACCGCGGCCCGGCCGCGCTCCGCCGCCCTCCGCCCCCGCTCCGCCCCCGCAGGTGGGTCCTGGGAAGCGGCCCCGGGAAACGGCCTCGGGAAACGGCTCGGGAGCCGCCGCCATCTCGGGGGGGTTGTGAGGGGAGGGGGGGGGAGGCCGCGCCGCCGGGGGCGCTCCTCTGGGGGCGGCCCCGGGGGTTGGGGGGGGGGCCCCCGGTTACCGGAGCCCCCAGCGGGGCGAGCCCCGGGACTGCGGGGGGGGGGGGGGGGGGGGGGGGGTCGGGGCCGGGAAGCGGGGGTTGGAGCCGGGCGGGTTGGGGGGGGAGGGCCGGGAACGGGAGCCCCGGGGCAGGGCGGCGCTGGGGGGGGGGCAGGGCCGGGCCGGGCCGGGCGGCGGCGCTGTAACGGGAGCCCCGGGGGCGGCCCGCGGCCCTTCCCATCGCCGAGCGGCGGCGCCGAGCAGGAAACCCCGGCGGGGACGGAGCGGGAGCGGGGGCGGGCAGGGCTGGCAGCGCCCCCCGGGGCACCGGAGCCGGGTTTTGTGCGTGTCCGCCCCCCCTTTCGGTCCCGGGCCCTTCGCCCCGTCCCGGAATCGAAGCCAGCTGCGAGCTCCCGCCCGGTAACCGGGGGCTTCCCCCCCCCCGCCCCGTGTCGGTGTGGGGGAGCTGAGCAGCGCTGCGTGTTTTGGCACCGCTGCCCGGCCTCCGAGCAGGAGGCGAACGGCGCTCGCCGGGGTTTGGCACCCCCCACGTCGTGTTCCCCCCCCCCCCACCGGGGCCCTGCCGGGACGGGAGGCGAATGGTAACGGGGGGGGGGGAGGGGGAAACAGGGTCGGGGGGGCGAAACTGGGAGCGCCGCTGGCGCGTGGGGCTGGCCGGGGCTGATCTCCTTCTGTTCCTCAGTCAGCAGGAGGGAGAAAATGAAAGCGGGCTGCAGCATCGTGGATAAGGCAGAAGGAGGAGGAGGTAAGGGGGGGGCGCCCCGGGGGGCAGCCCGGAACCGGGGCACGGCGCTCGCCTCTGCCCCCCCTGGCCCCTTCCCGGCCCCGAGGAGCTCGGGCAGGATGAATCCCACCCCCCACCCCCCCACCCCCAAAACCTCCTCATCAAAAAGCCGCGTGGCGGTGGGGACGCGAGGGGAGCCCCGCTCGTTGGTACCCCCCAAAGACCTCCGGCTTTAACGCACCGAATCCTCCCCGGGGACGTTCGATTTGTTAGGGTTAATCAATTTTTATTTGTGAGGGCCTCCCCGTCGGGTCTCTTGTCCCCCCCCCCCATCCCCTCCAAGTTTTGGCACAGCCGCGGCTGTTTTCGTTCGAGCCGCCAGCCCACGACGGGGGCGTGGGTGCCGGCCGGGCACGGCGAGGCTCCGCGCCCGCTGCCCAAGCCGAAAATCGCGGCCGCGACCGTTTGGAAAAGCGCGGCCCCGGCAGCCGCACCGGGGAAACAGCTCTGACAAAAGCTGAGCTTGGCAGCCGCCCCGAAACATCTGTCGGCACGCCTGGCCCCGCAGCGGGGTGCCGCGCTCCGAAAGCCGCGTCGCCGGGGTCCCCGGCAGCCCGCCCTCCGCTCGCCTCGCTCGCAGTCGGTGCCCCCAAGTAGGCAAATCCGGCCCTCTTTGGGTCATCTGAAGCACCCGGAGCCCGAATCGTAGCGGCGTTTAAAGCCGTCGGGCTGCTTCCCGCTACTTCTGCCTTCTCTCTGTTGGTGTTTTTTTTTACGTCCCTTTAAGTTTTGTCTTTTTTTTTTTTTTTTTTTCCTTTGGAGCTCCTCCAAGGAGACTGGGGCGAAACGAGTAAGGAAGCAGGCGGCTCGAGCGAGCGAGCCGGGCTTCCCTGCTTCTTCCTCAGGGAGCGCGCGCTGGGCTCCCAGCTCCCGGCCACGCTCCGCGGCCCCGCTCTGGGGAGAACCCCCCGGGTCCGTAGCGCAGGCGCTCGCGAGCTCCGGAGCCGCGGAGTCGCCGCCTGAGCTCCTTTTCCCGTCGCTCCCCAAGGTTACCACTTCCCCGAGTGGGCGTACAAGACCGAGTCCAGCCCCGGCTCGCGGCAGATCCAGCTCTGGCACTTCATCCTGGAGCTGCTGCAGAAGGAGGAGTTCCGCCATGTCATCGCCTGGCAGCAGGGCGAGTACGGGGAGTTCGTCATCAAGGACCCCGACGAGGTGGCGCGGCTGTGGGGCCGGCGGAAATGCAAGCCCCAGATGAACTACGACAAGCTGAGCCGGGCTCTCAGGTGAGCAGGAGCCCCCCCGGCTCGTCCTGGGGGGAGCCGGTTGCGGTGCCCTGCCCCGCTCCGGGTGCGTTTCGGGGAGCTTCGTGTCGAATCGGAGCTCTGGGGTGCGACTGGGGAGGCGGGGGAGGGAATTCCTGGCTGCCCGTGCCGCGGTCCGCGGCGGCGCGAACCCGCACCTGTGGCTCAGGTGGTTATTAGCAGGACGGCTTCCTTCCGGGGAGCTTTTCTGCCTCGTTTCTCCGCTCCCGTCGCCGCCGCCGGCTTGAGCAAGAAGGTGTGGGAGGAAACCGAGAGGTGTTACTCGATTATCACGCCATCGATGGTACCGTTTCAGAGAAAGCAGCTCCCCTTTCTAACGTTTCTCGTGCTTGCCTCTTCGCTGCCAAACCTCCTCCCGGTGCCGCGGGTGGCTGGGGCTGCCCGTGACCACCCCTGGGCGCTGCTCAGGCTGGGGGGGGGACGCGTTCCCCGAGCCCCGGCGAGGCTGAAGGGCACCCTGCTGCTGGAGGCGAGGGCTGAGCGTCCCTCGCCTCGTAACGCGAAAACCTCCGCTGAGACGTCGCTCCCTTTCCTTTCGGCCCATCACCCCGTTTGGTTTTTTTTCCGAGCGTTTCGAAGCGAGGCGGTAAAAACCTCGCCGGATCCGCCGCTGCGGCCGTTTCAGCGTTCGAAGGCTGTCGGGAGCAGCCAGGTCCTCGGCGGGCCCTGGCGTTTATCGACGCGGTCGCTAACGCGGACTTCGCTGCCTTACGCCCTCTGATACCTCCTGGGTGGAGCTGGCGAAGGCAAACAAGGCAGCAAACGCAAGAGTCCCGTGCTGGAACAGGAAGGAAACGATAAATCGAGTGGCACCGAGGCCGTAATTGAGGCATGGGAGTGGAAAATAGCCACCACCTGCCAACACCGATCATGCCTTGGCATCTCGGCGCCAAGCGTGACGGCGGCAGGGCAGGAGCCGCGCGCAGGGACCGCGGCTCCCCCTGGGGAGCTCGGGCTCGTCACCCCCCCTCCTGCCAGGAGCCCTCCCCGCTCCGTTTGGCGTCGCCCGCCGCCGAGCACGGGGGATCTGCGGCTGTGAGCCGCCCGCAACGCCTCTGTTTGTACGCCGCAAGGCTGAGGACAAACAGAAGTGGTGTAAGCGGGGAGGAGGCTGCGCTGCAGGTTATGCCTCCTTTCCCCGCGGCCGAGTTCTTCCTCGCTCCGACGTCGTTTGGGGCCGTGAAGGGCCCAAAAAAGGAGCAGGAGGGGAAGGAGACCGGCCGGGGCTTGGTGATCAGCGCCGCCTGGGCAGGCGAGGGAACGTTTTCAACCCTACGGTGCTCTGGGTAAACAGGAGGGAAATAAATTCCTCGCCCGTGAGTCCGACGGCAGCAGGGACCGGCCCTCCCGATTTCCGGCCCGGTGCCCTGCGCCCTCTTTGTGATGGCGTGCCGGGCCTCGAGGCTGGGAGGAAAAATAAAAGCCAGGGGTGCCTGGGGAGCCTGGTCCCTCCTGCGCGGCTCTGGAACTGCCCCGAGCTTTGTTCTGCCAACGCCTCGGGTGCAGATTCCCCTTTTTCAGGCTCGGCGTTGCAGCGCAGGCTGCCTCCTGCCTCTGCCCCTCTCGTTCCGCTCCGGCGCTGCGTGGGGGTGCTTGTGCGGGCCCCCCAGCCCGTGGCACCGGTCCCAGTTCGGATGGGGGCGAGAACAGCAGGGGCAGCCCTGGGGGGCCTGCAGGGTCGCCCCCTTTTCCCGCGTGTTTTAGGGAATGTCACGCTTTGAAAGTTACCCCTAAAGAACTGGGGACAGGAGGAGCGAGTGCCGTCTGGAAACTTCCCGAGCCCGTATTTTGTTGCCTTCCTGATGTCAGAGCTCTGGGTGACTGCCTCCTGGCAGCCGTGTCAAAGGTGGACGTCGGTCGCGCTACAAAAACAAGACCTTTGGACGGGTTGCCACGTGCCTTGATCGCTCTCCCTGACGTTTCTTTAACAGATACTACTACAACAAGAGGATCCTCCACAAGACTAAAGGCAAAAGGTTCACCTACAAGTTCAACTTCAACAAGCTGGTGATGCCCAACTATCCCTTCATCAACATTCGTCCCAACGGTGAGTGCGGAGCCGGGGCTGCCTTTCCCTTCCCGTCGGCGAGCGCGGCGGGGCCGGGGCGGGCAGAGCAGCCTCTGCGGGTCCCCCCCCTATCGCTCGTCTCCTGCGCTCGAAAGGCTCGGCCGGGGCAATCAGGGCCGGCGCGGTGGGGGCGCCTGGGCGCCGATAAAGCTTTATCTCGAGCGCTCCTTCCCTCGGTTTGTCACCGGCGCATCTGTGGTTGTCCTCGGGGGAGCCTCGGAGCGGTTTGGTTTCCTATTTGGGCTCGCCTCGACGGGTGCCGCAGGTTCGCTCTGCTTTCGCTCCTGGGGGAGGGAGGGGGGGCGGGCGGGCGTCCTTGGGATAAGAGGGCTTTATTTCTCTTGCAGGGCCCTTGCCTCACATGTTTGTAACCTAAGTTTATGGTGCCATATAAAGGTGAGCCTCCCTGACAAGGAGCTTAGAGGCGTGCGGCCGGGCGGCCCTGTCAGCACGGTCACAAAGTCTGCAGCTCAGCAGCACTTTGCCCTCCTCCCCTGTTCCTGCAAAGCCCCCCGCTTGGTTGCGGCTCAGCTCCTTTCGCACCAAAAGGAGTTGCTGTCGTTTTAACGAACGTGCCTAGGGTTCAGAGAAAACCCGGGAGTGAGCTCAGAGCGTTTCTCGAGTTTCCAGAGCAGCGTAGGAACTCGTCTGGGTTTGACTAAAATCGCAGGTATTTCTCGATCCTCCCTGCGGCAGAACGGCGTGCTGACATTCAGGGTAACGAGAAGGAGTTTGGGAACGGAGCGTAATTGTTCCCTGCCTGTCCTAAAAGGCCTTTGAGTCTCTTGCCAGGAGCAGTAGCAGAAGTTCACGCTGGGCTTGTCCTAGAGTCAGCATTACTGCTGCGGTTTCTCTGGAAGAGGGTCCTTTGTTTCGCAGGATCCTTTTTGGTGGAGTTAAATCCCCCCCGTAGCTAGATTTCTGCAGCCGGGGCGATTGTCTGCGTAGCTGCGCTGCCACCGCGCAGCCAGGGAAATTAATGGCGATGGTGTCCGTCAAAAAATCCCCTTCTGGAAGTCATTACAGCGGGGCCCTAGACTCCAAACTCTCCGCAGCAAAGAAAGCGTGACTGCAGAGGCGCCTGAGCCAGCCTTTCTCACAGCGCCGTGCGCTCGGTTCTCACCTCCAGAAGAGCGCCTCAGGGGAAGCCTTGAAGATCTGTCTCGCAGAGAGGGAGGGAAGGGAGAGAGCAGGGGAAAGTGGGGATTGAGCGTTGACTCTGAAACCCCAGCGGCTGAGAAAAACAGGTTACGTGTGGGCAAAGCGATTTCTCATCGGCGCTGCTGTGCTCTGTGCCTACGTACGGCGATGAGCGCTCGCCGGTCTTGGCAGTTGGAGCGAGCTGCATCCCTCTCCGCCCCAGGGAGCCCCAGGCAGGCAGGAGCACGAGCGTGACGGCGAGGCATTGTCCTCCGAGCGAGCGGGAACCCAGAAGGCGAGGCTTGGGAGAGGAGAAGCGTTCGGAAAGGCCTTCTGCCTCACCTGTGTGGGACACGTCGCCTTTACGGCAGCGGGGAGGGGGAAATGTGTTCTCCGGGAGCCCTCAGCCAAAGCATGGGGGTGTAAGATGTAGTACGAAGCCGCGCTGCAGATCTATAATTACTTGCAGCAACAAGTCTGGGCAGTTCCAGCTCAATATTGCTCACTGCTGTTCCTTTTCCCTGTTTGCAGCCACTCCCTCCTATCTCTGGGGCATGCATTTAAAAAAAGAAGTTTGGAGAACTGGAATGCACTTGTCTAATTACAACCTGTTTTCTTTCCTTCTGGCTGGGATGGGGGCTGGGATATCAAACCTGTTTGGGGCACCGGAATCAGGTTTCTTGACTCCGGCTCCCGCAGCTTTGTGAAGGGAAAGGAGGACGGGACGGGGCGGCGCGCTGCGGAGGTGAGAAAGCGTGCGGAGCGACTCGCCTCCCGACGGCTCGCTGCAGCCGGAGCACGCTGGCGAGAGGCGGCCCCGCAGTGGGAGCTCGCCTCAGGAGCCTGGGGGAGAGGAGGCAGCAGGAGCCGGCAGCGCTGCCGGCGGAACCGTTTTGGGGGGGAGAACGTCCTCGCAGCGAAGCCCAAGCCGGGGGCTTTCAGTATCCCACCCCGAGAGCTTGAGGTTTAGCAGCAGCGCCTCCGCGGGCGGCGTTGGCGTGCGGTTGCCTAAGCGTGCCCCCAGTGCGCCGTCACCGAGGACGTTTTCGGGTTAAACCGGAGCGCGGAGGTCAGGGGGAGAGCCGCCCAAAAGTGGAAGTTTCCTTCGGTGGTGCCGGAGGTTCGAGAAACCTCTGCCGGGGCGGAGAGGAGAAGGTTCCTCCCCGGCAGCGGCGAGGTTTCGAGGTGGGCAGAGGAGACGGGAGCCGCGCCGGGGAAGGGAGCAGATGGGGAAGGCGCCTCCCATCCCGGCGTCTGCCGCGCTGTTGACAGCACATGGCATTTTCGTGTTGCTCTTCCAAACGCCTGCGGGCGCAGCCCGAAAAGCAGCTCCTCACCTGTGATTTAACTCCCTCGGCGGCGGCGCCCTTAACTCTCTCCCCCCCCCTTTCTCTCTCCGCCTTGCCCCAGGTGTCGTGCCGCAGAGCGCTCCTCCCGTCCCCACGGCTTCGTCCCGCTTCCACTTCCCGCCGCTGGACAGCCACTCTCCCACCGAAGATGCCCAGCCCGGCCGCTTCTCCGGCGGCTCCCTGGTCCCGTCCAACCCAGAAGCTTTGGGCGACGGCGGCGAGAGGAAGCCCGACCTGCCGGAGCTGGAGGACGGCTCCTCCGACTGGCGCCGTGGCGTGGATCTCATGGCCTCGCGCAACGCCGTGGGCGCCGGTGGCATCAACCACCAGAAGCGCAAGCCGGATATCATGCTGCCTCTCTTCACCAGGCCCGGGATCTACCCGGATCCTCACAGCCCCTTTGCTGTGTCCCCTCTGCCGGGGCGCGGCGGGGTCCTCAACGTCCCCATCTCTCCCGCGTTGTCCCTGACGCCCACCCTCTTCTCCTACAGCCCCTCTCCAGGCCTCAGCCCCTTCACGGGCAGCAGCTGCTTCTCTTTTAACCCCGAGGAAATGAAACACTACCTGCATTCGCAAGCTTGCTCCGTCTTCAACTACCATCTGAGTCCGCGGACTTTCCCCCGCTATCCGGGCCTCGTGGTCCCGCCACTACAGTGCCAAATGCCCCTCGAGGAGCAGCCCCAGTTCCCCATCAAGCTGCAGCCTCCGCCCGTCGGGCGCAAGAACAGGGAGAGACTGGAAAGCGCCGAGGAGTCGGCCACCCCCCAGCTCGCCAGTCCTCCCCCCAGGGTGAAGGTCGAGCCCTCGGTGGACAAGGAGGCCGAGCGCCAAGAGCCGCCCGCCAAAGGGAAAGACAAAAGCGAGAAGGAGGAAGGCTCCGGCATGGCAGCGGCGCCCGGCGCCGGCCCGGAAGAGGAGAAGGGGCCCGTGTTTGCCAGACCGGCCGCCCCGTCCTGGCACCCGGCCCCGCCGGCGCCCACCCAGGCCGCCTTCCCGGCCGAAGAGCCGCAGGAGCGAGGGGAGAGCAGCGGCGAGAAGCCCCCGAGAGAGCCCGCCGCAGAGCCGGGGGCTCAGGAGAAGAGGGAGGACGCCCTGATGCCCCCGAAGCTGCGTCTGAAGCGCCGCTGGAACGGGGACCGGCAGGCGGACGCCCCCGAGGAGCGCCCCAACGGCCGCCTCCACTGGCACGGGGCGCTGGGCGGCCCGCACCTGGCGGCCGGACCCAAGGCCGTGGCGGCCGCCGCCGCCGCCTCCGACGCCTAGGCCGGCCGTGCCGAAACCGGCCGTGTATTTATGTAGCAAGGTTGCAGAGCGTTGGGGAGGGGGGGCGGGGGGGGGGAGGTTGGGGGCGGGCGGGCGTTGGGGTGGGGGGGCCGGGGGGGGGTTGGCGCCGGGGCTAGACATGGTTTGGTAATCGTAGAGACTAGGGGTTTGTGTTCTTTGTTTTCCTTGTTGACTTGCAGGTGAGACGCGGTTGTCTTGTTCCGATCGGGAGAGGCGAGGGAAGCCGGCGAGCTTCAGGCCTCGCGCGAGCTCCGGAGGGGTTGAGGCCTCCACCGAGACGGAGGGACTCCAGGCGCAGTCGGTTTTCCGTGCGCTCTAGTATTTATAGAAGCGGCGATCTCGGAATTCATCTAGTTCCCCCTTTTTTTTTGTTGTTGGTGGTGGTGGTGGTGCTGGTTTATTTTTTATTTTTTTTTTTTTTACGGAGTCCGGCGCGATGGCGGGAGAGGATTTCCTGATGCCGTGCCGCTCGGCGGCGGCAGGAGGGGTAGGGGGAGAGGGAACATCGAATGTCGCACGGTCCCCGCGTGGCGGCGGGGTGCGGGAGGGCGGCTGCCAGCCCCCCCGGGGACGTGGGGCGCCGCCGGAGGAGCGGCGGCGGCGGCGAGGTCCCGGCGAGCGGGTCCTGGGAGCGCTTCGGGACCGGGCAGGCGTCCTTTTAGCCTTTCAGAAATAGCGCAGAAGCCATGAGCAAATTACAGGATCTTTCAGGGAAGGGAGTGGGGTGGGAAAAAAAAAAAAATAACCTAATGCCTTTAATACACGCATTAAAATGTACCCTAGGTTGGTTTTTTTTTTTTTTTTTCTTTTCGTAATTGTATGGGTGGAGCTGGGAGTGATTGGAAGCTTAACACTGAAACGATTGTGGGTGAGTTCATAGAGAAGGAATGACAGGAGCTTTGTTAAATCTCATTTCCTTTGTTCGGTTCCCCTATCACTTTGACTCATGCCTTAACTACGTTGTACACTTTAGGAGAGAGCAGGGGCTGGTGACAGGAGGAGCCCGTGCGGGTGCCAGATGCCTTCGGCCCCGGGTCGGGCCGCTCGGTGGAGGCGGGCTGAGCCTGGCGGAGGCGGCCGGGAGCCGCTCGCGAGCTGGCGGCGGCAGATCTCGCGGCGTTGGCCCCCCAACCCGCTCTCCCCCGACGTAGCCGCGGCTCTCGTTAGGCCGATGAACTCGGGCTCCGGATTGCGCCGGGGAACGCGGCTCCCTCCCGCTGCGCCACGACGGATTTCGAACGATTCCTTGAAAGGAACGTTTTTTTTTTTTAAAAAAAAAAATTAATAATAATCGGTAGAGCCGCATCCGCAGCGCCATGACCCACGCGGGTCCCGGCGAGGGGCTCGTGCGGGAGGATTCCTTCTGCAGCCGGGGGGCTTTAGGAGCTGTTGGGAGAGGGCAGGGAGCGCGGGCACGAGGTTGTTCGCGTACGCTGTTAGGCAGGGAAACGCCGGCCGCGGGGCCGGAGACGCCGCCGCACGAGGAGGGGACCCCGGGGGGAGCTGGGGAGGGGGGGGGCAGCGATTTGTGGCCCCCCCACCCCACCCCGGGCTGCCTCGTCCCCGTGGGACCCCGCACCGGGATTTACCTCCGGAGGGGCGGGGAGGGAGCCCCTCGGTCCGTGGCCCTCCTCTCCCTTCCCCGCAGCCCCGACGTCAGCGTGAACTCAGGAATTAGAAACACGAGGCCTTTCCCCCACCCCCCCCACCCCCCCAGTAACGCGTATCGGGGCCCCCCCCCCCAGTGACCCAAGTGCCGGAGCCCGCGGGTGCTGCTCCCGTTTGGGGTAGGGGGGGCACGGCCCTGGTCGCACTTCTTTAAGGCAAAAAAAAAAAAACAAAACAAAACCCAAGAAACAAACGGAGTCGGGCTGTCGTTTGGCTTTAAAACCGAGTTCGGTTTGGGGGCCGGGGCGTGCCGGGGGGGTGTGTGTTTTTTTTTGGGGGGGGGGGGGTGGGGTTTGTTTCTTCATAGCCATTGCACTGCAAACCGGGAGCTCCGCGTTCAGGGATAAAGGACTCAGGTTCTCAGGACAACGGACCAGGGACCGGCTGCGGGCGGTGGGCTGCGCCTCGGGGGCATGAGGGGTGGGGGGGGGGGGCGGCCAGGACCCCCCCCCTCCCCAAAAAAACCCCCCCCCGGCAGTGCCACCCGCGTCCCCGCTGGCTCAGGGGTCACCGCGGTGCAAGGCTGGGGCTCCTCCCGGCCAGGCGGCGTCGCATCGCCCGGCGGCAGCCCCGGGGGGAGCACGCTTATAAAGAACATTTTAAATAAGAAAAAGGAAAAAAAAAAAATAATTAAAAAAAAAAAAAATTATATATATTCCGATGTGCCAAAATATTTAAACTTGTAAAGTTTAAATGGTTGAAATCTCAACGTCCACCTGTATTAATTAATCAAGAGCATGTTAATGTTTAAACCATTTTTTGCTTTGTTTAGCTGTAGAGAACCTGTAGGAAAGAGACTTTAATCGGACAACCAGCCGCGAGCCGAGAGTTTGGGGGGAAAAAAGATAACGCGGGCAAGACAGGGCAGGGAGGATTAGCCCCGCGGCTGCCCGTAGCGGTGAGCGAGTCCCGCGGACCGGCCTGCACGCCCCGACCTGGACCCCCCCCCGATCCCCGCGGGGGTCTCGGCGGAGGACCCCCCCCTCCAGAAGCATTAACCACGGCGGCGGGACCTTTCCACCCCGCGCTCGGTTGTCCCTTGTTTTTATTTATTCCGTAATTATGTTTTCGTTTTTAAAGTAACTTTTTTTTTTTCTCTCTTTTTTTTTTTTGTCTTACGGATCCTGGTGGGTTTAAAAAAAAAAAAAAATGAGTTTCTTCTTTTGGTTTGAAATAATCGTAATCAGATTGTTTTTAAAGACAAAGTTCGATTGTAGAGTGTTTTTAAGGAGAACGTATTTACCGATAGAAAGTTTCCTTTTTTTTTTTTTTTAAAAAAAAAACAAACACTTTTCCTGAGGCATGTTCTTTGACTTTACTAGACTCGATTCAGCAGGGATTAGCAGGGGTGCATACACATACGGGCGGGGACGTGGTTGGCTTCAGCTGTCTGTCCGCGGAGAGCAGGAAGAAAAGTGTGTGTGTATATGTACATAACAATGTAAAGTAGTCCTTAAATACTCCATTGTGCAGTGCCTTTAGACGTTCCACTTTCTATAAAGTCTTCAAAACAAAAAAAAAGTTTGCATATATATATTATATATATATGATGTAATGTTATAGAAATATATGTATAATATACATATTTTTTTCCAGGGGTATCTGATAGCTCTGTATTTTGTTATGGAAGTTGAAAGAAAAAAAAAGAAAAAAAAAAAAGTATTTTACCTCAAATTAAAAGTTAAATAAACCTTTTAAATAAGCATTTCTGCTCTTAGCTCGCTTCTTGGGGGCTCCCACCCTGCGTCTCCTAGACCCGCCGCCGGCTCCGCCGCGGTCGGCGCCCGCTCCTCGGCCCCGCTCGGTCCCCAGGGAGGAGACGCTGCCCCAGGTGAGCGCCGCTGCGGGTCCGGGCTCGGGTCCCGATCCCATTCCTGCCGTCGGGATGGGGCAGAGCCTCTCCTCCCCGGCCCCCGACGGCGGCCGGGATTCGTGTCCCCCCCCCGGCACGGGACGGGGATCGGGTTGTTGCAGCGCATCCATCGCGCCAGAGCCTCTTGGCTCGGCAGCCGCGCCGCTCTTGAGGCCGTTTTAAACTAAATTTAACTAAAACTGGCTGAAATCCACGCCCTGAAATCGGCGCGTTGTTGACCGGGCTTTTTGCCAGGTTTTTTTTTTTTATTTTTTTTTTTTTAAGAGCGTTTCTGCAGTGGAAAGGGGCTTGGGAAGAGGGGCCGGGGGGGAGGCGTGGAGCAGCCCCGCTCTGTCTGGGGAGGCGGGACGGGGCTGCTTTATTTGATTTTTTTTTATTTTTTATTATTATTTTTTTTTTGAGCACAGAGACGGATCTGTGTCAGGAGGGGATTAGGGGCTGGAGCTGCTGGCTCCCGGCCCTGTGCTTGCACCACGCAGCTCGGCGTCGCCGCCGTCCCCTTTCCAGGCCTTTCTGTTGTGCTCCTGCGAACGGGGCAGCCCTGGCTCGAGCCCCGCGGCTTTCTGCTCCCTTCCCTCGACGCACGGCGAATCTAACGAGCAGCGCGCGTTTGATTAAGCCCCCGGTAATTCCCAGGCCACGTGCGCTGGGGTCCTGAGGGCTGATCCTCCCTCCCCAGCCCTTTCAGCCCTTCCCGTTCCGGCAGTTTTCAGGCGTCGAATCGAAGACCCCTGGCGGAGGGGGCTCTGCGCCCGCTGCTGCCCGAATTCGCTCTCGCCGCGTCTTGCGGCCGCGCGGAGCTCTCGCGGGGTGCCCTGAACGAGAGGCCGCCGCGCCGAGGGTTTAAGGCATCCCTCAGCACGCGCTGGGCCTGCCGGGGGAAGTTCCCAAAGCGCCCGCCTGCGGGTCGCGAGCCCCCCTCCGCCGATGTTTTTCTTCTCCGCGCGTTCGCCCCGCGAGGTCCAAGCGCAGAAAATGTTTCCACGCGCCGGAGCGGAGCTGGCAAGTGAGGGTGAGGGGGGGACGCTGCTCCCCGTCCGAACGCGGGCTGCGGAGCTGCTGCTTCTCCCCCGACGAGCCGGAGCTTCGGGGGCTGCCGGAGACGCCCCCCCTCCCCGCGCGCGCCTCCCAAATCCTCTCGCACCGAGCGCTCGCTTTGGGATGCTCGGCCCCACGCAGGGCCAGCCCCCACCCTGGGGGGAGAAGAGCCAGGAAAACGAGGGGAGAAGCTGAAGTTTCGCAGCCGCCCTCCCAGCTCCTCGATGGGAAGGGGAAACGCAGTTTCGCGGACGCTTTTCCAATTTTGTGATTAAAAAGGAGCCCTCTCCCAGCCCCCCCGCCAACCTCTCTGAAGCAGAACGCTGTCTGCTTTCCAGGGAAAATAAGGGAGGTTTGGGCCCGAGCTGGAAAACCAAAGCTTAGTATTTAGAAACTTCCAGTAAAATCAAAGCAGTAATTTTCCAAAGCGGCCCCAGCAGCTCTTTCTGGGAGCCTGGAGCTGATGGCAAAGCTGATTAGAGGCTCCTCGCCTGCCTGCGCGCTCCCGGCCAGGTGCTCCCCCTCCTTTCCAAACACCGGCGCAGCCAAAAGCCGAGTTCAAAGCCCCGCGCGGGGGGCTCAGGGCAGCGACGTGAGCCGGGGGGGTGCTGCGGGAAAGCCCCCAGCCCAGCTCCCCCTTCCACCTTCCCTCGCTTCCCACTCCCAGAGCTGCGGCAGCGAGGGGGTGACGTTGCAGCCTCCTGGTTTTTTTTTTTTGGGGGGGGGGCACGCAGCGATTTGGGGCTCACAACACCCCAGGGGGGAGGAAAGGGGGGTCGCTGATGGAGCGGGGAAGCGGCAGCCTCTCGCCCCGCGCCTCCTTTCCATCTCCTTGACCCCCCCCCAAGGTTTTTTTGTGGGTCCCCGTGTCCTTGCTGCGGGGGGGGGGGGGGCGACGTGCCCCACGCGGCAGCCTCGGGGG
The DNA here is from genome assembly GCF_040182565.1 of Anser cygnoides. Classification (NCBI taxonomy): domain Eukaryota; kingdom Metazoa; phylum Chordata; class Aves; order Anseriformes; family Anatidae; genus Anser; species Anser cygnoides. The sequence goes on along the minus strand of NC_089905.1, from coordinate 1,914,519 downwards.
CGCTCAGCCCCGCAGCGGAGGGCACGGGGCGGGAGGGGCCGGTGCTATTGATCTGCCAGATTACTCAATTTCACCCGTATTGATCAGGTAATTGCTTTATCTCAGTTCTCATTTGGCCGCTGCTTTATCTGCTCCCAGCCCCGCTCCCCGGCACCGAGAGGCACACGCTGGAGGGGGGGGGGGGGGGTGACAAAAAAACCCACCGCCTCCCCCCCCCAGCCCCGAGCATCCTGGGTCCCCAAATCTCTTTCTCCCCGGCCAGCTGCGGCGCTCACAGCGTGCATGGGACCGAAGCCCCCCTTTGGGACCGGGCATCCCTATGGGGTCGATGCTCTGGGGTGGGGGAACAGCTCGGGGGCTTCCCAAAGGGTGTGTGAAGGGTGCCCAGCCCGGCTCTCGGGGGGATGCTCGCACGCAGCTGGGCGCGTGGGAGGGCTCCGCACCCCGCCGGGGATTCCCCGCGCCCTCTCCCCACGCGCGGGCCAAGGGCAGCTCTGCCTCGCTTTGCTTTCAAGCTTCGCCCCGGGTCTTCGCGTGAAGCCCACCAGCCGCAGGGGTCGGCGCTGCCTGGAGGGGGGGGACGGGGGCTCTTTTTTGGCCTCTCCTCCCCAAAATCCCATCCCACGGGGCTCTGCTCCACAGGGCGGCTTCGCCAGGACGCTCCCGTGACGGCGGGAGCCTGCCGATACCCCCAAATTCGCAGGTGCGACGAAACCCCCCGAGCTCTTTCATCCCGTCCCTGCCTCCTCCTAGCGCAGCCTTACGCCGGGCAATTAAAACCGCCTCCAGCCCCGCTCCTGCCTCGGGTGCCGTAATCCTCCCTTGGCACCCGAGCCGCGGGGAGGAGGGACGAGCAGCGCCGCCGCCTCTGCCGGCTCCGCGCAGCCCCAGGGCCCGATCCTGCCCGGCACGTGGGCTGAGCGCGAAGTCGCGCTGGATGGGGCCGGGGCGCCCAGAAATGTGAGCGAGATGGGTTTATTACGCGGAGTCTGTTGCTGCGATTGTTATCGATCCGCAGCTGTCACCTTCCATTGCTGCTAATGGGACGTGAAGAGGCTTCGGTGACCGGAGAGGCGCGTGCGCTCCCGCGTGCCGGCCTCATCCTGCTCTGGCGCAGTCCCCCAGCACCCCTGCTCCCGCTGCTGCCTCCTTTCTCCTCTCCTCCTTTCGCATTCCTGTCCATTTCTGCCATTTCTCCTTCTCCCCTCTCTCTCCAGCTCACTTTTCTCGTGCCCTCCTCTTGCAGCCCCCTTTTTCCACCCTCTCCTCCTGTTTTCCATCCCCTCTGCTCCTCTCATCTCGCTCCTGCTCCCTTTTCCCAACGGCTCCCTCCCTCCCTGCTCCCTTTTCGTCCCAATTCCGCCTTTCATTTTTGCCATCACCTCCCTTGCATTTGGCCGTCTCCCTCTCTCGGCCGCACGGCCGCCCCATCCGCTTGGAGCCCCTTTTTGGGGTCACCATCGGCTCCGCTCCCACCCCGCGGAGTGGGGCTCTCCGCGGCCTCTTCTTTTTCTGCTTTCCTGCCCCGCCTCCTCCTATTATTTTAATTTGAGAGGGCAAGGAGGGAATTAACCCGTGAGAAATGACACGTTGACCCTAGGGCCATCACGGGGGGGGCGGGGGGCACAGGGAGGTGGAGGCGCGTGCCCCCCGCTGCCCTCCGGGGGCCGTCGGGGCTGCCCCAGGGGCATCGCCCGGCACCGGGGGCTCCTGGAGCCAGCGGCGTGGGACCGGGATCTGGCCCCGTGGTCCCCGTCCCCTTCGCGTGGTGGGGCTGGCGGCCCCGCTCCCTCCCTCCCCGTGCCGCTGTCGGGAGCCGTTCAAGTCTGAACAGATAGCGAGCCGCCCGGGCGATTACTCCCAATTAAGGGGAGGGAAAGCAAAAGGAGCCGGAGCCCGCGCGGCGCTTTGGTAGGCAAAGCTCGCAGCGCCCGGGGCCCTGGCACCGTGCCGCCGTGGCTCAGGGTGTCGCAATGGGTGGGCAGCCGCGCTCCGGCTACGCCCTGCAGGACTCGCAGCGAGCTCCTGGATCGGCAAGAAACGAGCGGCGGCTCCACCCGGCCGCCGCGCTGCCCGGGCGCGTCCGTCTGGCTCCGGCTGGGCTCGGGCCGCGGGCAGCGGCGCTGCTCCGCCTGGGATCGGGGCGAGCCTGGCCCCAAAGCCCGGGAGGTGCCGCGGCGTCGAGCGGCGTCCCGGTGCCTCCCGCCCTGCCCTGCGCCCTCATGCGTCGCCCGCTCCCCGGCCGTGCCGCCACGCGTCCGTCTGTCACTCATCCCCCCCCACACCCCAACCCCGGTATCGCTTTCCATCACGTTAGCCTCGGTTGATTTAACCAGAAAACAACCCCAGAATTTAATTCCCCGGCAATGCTTCTCCCATCTCGATCAGGAGGCCGGGCTGCTCCCTGCTGCCTCCGCTGGAGCCGAGCCCCTGAGTAACCAGGGGATGGGGAACGGGGCCAGCCCGCAGCCCGGGCTTTGTAGGGTGGGCGAAACCCGCTGCCCCCCGGGGGCTTTGTGCCCGCGGCAGACCCCACGTGCCTGGTGGCAACCCAGGCTGGAGCCGGTGGCAGTGCCCGGCCCCGGCGGCCACCCCGAGCCCCTGCGCTGGTGGCTGGCTGTGGAGCATCCCGTTGGGGACGTGCCGGGCTCGGGGCGATAGCAGCCCCCGTGCCTTCTTGTCCCCGTAAAAAAGGTTTGGATGGGGAAAACGGGGCTGGAATGAACCCAGAGCCATCCAGCAGGGTCGGGCTGCCGGCAATTCGGGTGCCTCTGGGCTTCGTGCTCGGTTGCGTGGCTCCAAGGTGAACCCCGTCCCGGCCAGCGCGTCCCACCCGCTTCCCCCGCTCGCGCTGCCAGCACCGTCCCTTCGGTGCAACCCCTGCGTCGGGCACAAAGGGTCCCAGGGGCATCCCCATTGCCCGCGAGGAAGAGGAGGAGGAGGAGGAGGAGGAGGACGGGGAAGAGACCGCGGCTGCCACAGTCGGGCGGCTGCAGCGGTCGGCAGCCCGCGGCCGGTGAGGGGTTAACGCGATTGTCTCCGCAGCCACGGCCGCCCTCCCGGGAGCGCCGAGGACTGGGTTTTCATTTTAAGTAACCCTAACGCGGCATGCGATGAAATGCATCGGGGTCGGGCGCGACAGAGGCGAGGAGCGCGTCGGGGAGGCGGACGCCGAGCGGCAGCCGGGAGGTAGGAGACGTGCCAGCGGTCCCGGTGCGAGGCACCGCGCGCGCGACCCTTGCCGTGGGCGTCCCAGGGGGGTCCCAGCCCCGGCGGTGCCTGGAGCAGGTCCCGTGCCCATTCAGCACAGGGCATGGGATGTCCCCGGGCACCCCGCTCCTTCCCCCGGTGCTGCTGGGGCGTCCCTTCGGGGTGGTGGCGGATGCTCGGGGTCACCACGGCGGTGGCAGCCTCGTGCTGCCGAGGCTGCTCGGTGCTTCGGTGCGTTCTTCACCGATTTCACCAAGGTCTCGCCCCGCAGACAACTTCCAGGTGGACTCGGCTGCGTCTCTCTGCTGGGTGACCTGCAAGAGAGAAGGGAAAAAGCGGGTAGAAGGGGAAATTTGGGGGGATGGCTTCTCCCAAGCAGGGTTTGGGGAATTATTCCCCCCGGCTGAGCATCCCCCCAGTGCTCGCGTACAGCCAGGTTGGTGCCCCTGCGCCAGCACCGAAGCGGATTTAGCCAGCGAGGGAAAACCCCAAAGAGCTTTAGGGATTAGGAGCAGGCTCAGGGGATGCAGTGGCCGATATCCCATCCCAAATCTCAGCCCCGCTCCTCCGCAGGAGCCGTGGCAGCAGCGAGCCGGGGAGCAGGGATGTGCAGCTGCTCTCAGCCCGGCCCCACAGTCAGCCTGCGTCTGTCCCGTAGCAGCCGGTGTCCCCGTGTCCCCTGTCCCCAGGGTCCTGCAGCCCCACGGTGGCCGTATCCAGCCCCGGACACGCTGCCCCGGCTCAGCATCGCTCCCATCCCAGCGCCGGTTTTGCTCGTTAGGGACTCGCGTTTAATTCCCGCGGCATCGCCCGTGGTGGGGACGGAGCGGAGCGCAGGGGACGGCGTCGCTCCTGCTCGCTGGGGGTGCACAAAGCCCCCGTCCCCGACCCCTCGCCAGGACGCTCACAGGGCTTTGACTTTCCGAAGTGACCTTCACCCCCTGTCCCCAGTGTCCCTCCCGGGTTAGGGTTTCTGTTTGAGCGCGTTACAAAAGCCTTTTAAATCCCACAGCCCCTGGAGACCGAAGGAAGGGAAGGAGAGGGAGGGAAGGAGGAAAACCGCTGCGAGCACCGGAGCCCGGGACGGATTTGGGGCTGGGGTCCGACCCTGCGGCATGGGGGGCTCCCAGCCCTGGGAAATGGGGGGGGGATGTGTCACCGGGGGTGGCTGCGATGACGCTCCGTCCCCATCGCTCTGGGGACGGGGACGGCCGGCAGCCCCTCTCCCTGCCCCATAACCCGGGATGGGGGCGCAGGGGGCGGCCCCACGGCCCCCAGCCCACCCTGCTCGACTCCCCCTGCCCCTTGCTGTTCCGATGGCCCCTAATCCACTTGTTTTAATAGCATTAAATGCTTTTAAACAAACAGGCCCTTCACCTCTGCCTGCTCCATGCGCGATGCCCGGGAGGGCTGGGCGGGCTGGCTAAGGAGATTGGAGCGGGATTTGGGAGAGATAAAGGGGCAGGAACCCGGCCAGATCTCACCCCGGACAGACAGACGTGTTTGTCTTGCGCTGTCCCTGGGCAGGGGGGGGGACACCCAGGTGTCCGGGCTCCTTGAGCAGGGCAGCGGGACCCCAGCCCCAATTCGGAGCCCGCCGCCTCCTTCCTCCACGTCCCCGCTCCCCTCCTCTGCCCCGCGCTGGGGGTCGCTCGCCCCTGGATGGGGCACCCCAGGGCGACCACCCCCGGGCTCGGGGGTCCCCGAAGGGCTCTGGGGGGGGGGGGAGCGCCCTAACCCCGCAGCCCTCGGCACGGCGGGATTGCAGGCAAGAGACTTGAAAGAGGCGGCGAGGCCCTCGCTAATGAGGGAGAATAAAGAAGCGGGGAGAGAAAAGCAAATGAGGAGAGCAAACAAGGAGGAAAGAAAAGGCAAGAAGAAAAGGCAAGAGTCATTTTCATAACCGCTTGGTGCCGAGCAAGCCCTCGGGGCGGTTTTTCGCCTCCTGCCCTTTGTATCTGCTGTTCTCAGGGGCCTGTTTGCATTTCTGCTCGAATCCAAACACCCCGGATTGCCCCGGTTGTATTTACCCGTCTGGGACGGCGCCGGGCCCATGGCTGAGCCCGCAGCGAGCCCGCCCCGAAAGGCACGGCGTGGGGCGCGCTCCCCTCCGCCACCTCCCATCGCCCCCGTCCCTTTTTTTGCCTTTTTTTTCCCCCCGTTTTCCTTTGAATCTCGAATCACGCTCAGATAAATCACGGGGCATCGAGCCCTCGTCCTCCCGTGCGCCAACAAGCACAAGGGGATGTGCCCCGGGCGGGGATCGGTCGCTCCATCTCTTTCCCTTCCGTGCCCCAAATTTCCTCCTCCATGGGGGGAAATTTCCTCCTCCACGGGAGGAAATTTCCTCCATCATGGGGGGAGCAAGGGCTGGGGGGGGGGCTGCGGGGCAACAGAGCCGCCCCTGGGCAGGATCCGACCGCGGGAGCCCCCAGACCGCCCGGCCCCGCTCCCCCTGCACCTTTCCAGCAATTTCTCCGCTCCCTGCCAGGGGGGGTAAGAAGATTTACGCGTAACCCATCCCCTCCCCGTATATATGAAGGCGATTCTCCCTAAGACCCTCAGACGCTTTCTCTCGCCCTGCCCGGGACGAGGTCCCCAGCGGTGCCGCAGGTGAGTGGGGCAGGATGCGGCCGTGCCCCGGGGCCTGGCGGTGCTTTGGTTTCCCTTCTCTCCTGGGACACGGGGAGGGCTGAAACGCCACCCGGGCGCTCCAGGGAGAGAGGAGGAACGGTGAATTTGGAGGGTTTTAGCCTGGCGGGGTGCTGGGTGCCACCTGCACCCCTCCACCTGTCCTTCTGCTGCCCCAGGGATGACCAAATCCTGGGCTTTCCCCATCCCTCCCAGCCAGCCCCGTTCCTGTTCCCTCCATCCCCAGGCCTGGGGGCCCCAGGAGCCCCCCCGAGCCCCCCAGCCAGGACACTGCACCCCCCCCCCCCCCCAGCCCACACCCCCCCTGGGGCAGCCCCTGCGAGCGAGGACGTGACTGTCCCCACGAGGGATCGCGGCGCGGACGGGCTGGGGGACCCCATCGCCCCTCTGCTTTCTGCCCGCAGGCTGCGGGATGCAGTGCGGCTGCGTGCCCCCCCCGCTGCCCGCCCTGCCCGGCTCCTACTGGGTACCAGGTGAGCGCCCAGCACGGCCAAACTGGGAGAGGCGGGGAGCGCCCTGCGGGGCCGAGCGCCCCCAGCGATGCTCCCCGCCACGGACCCACGGCCACCCGGGGGTCGGGGGCACGTCACTGTGGGCCCCCCCCGGCAGAAATGGAGCTGCCTCGGGGGGAGCAGTGATGCTGCGGGGCGATGCCCCCGGGCCCCGGGGAGCCGTCGGGGCCCTAAGAGTGCACGGCTCGCTCCGCAGGGCTGGCCTTCCCCGACTGGGCGTACAAGGCTGAGTCCAGCCCCGGCTCGCGGCAGATCCAGCTCTGGCACTTCATCCTGGAGCTGCTGCAGAAGGAGGAGTTCCGCCATGTCATCGCCTGGCAGCAGGGCGAGTACGGGGAGTTCGTCATCAAGGACCCCGACGAGGTGGCGCGGCTGTGGGGCCGGCGGAAATGCAAGCCCCAGATGAACTACGACAAGCTGAGCCGGGCTCTCAGGTGCCGCAGGGAACGGGGTGGGGCGAGGAGCCCTCGGGGACACCGAGAGCCCTGGGGGACACCGAGAGCCCTCGGGGAAACCGAGAGCCCTCGGGGACACCGAGAGCCCTCGGGGAAACCGAGAGCCCTTGGGGACACCGAGAGCCCTGGGGGACACCGAGCGCCCTCGGGGACACCAAGAGCTCTGGGGGACACCGAGAGCCCTTGGGGACAACCAGAGCCCTTGGGGACACCGAGAGCCCTGGGGGACACCGAGAGCCCTCGGGGACACCGGGAGCCCTCGGGGACACCCAGAGCCCTGGGGGACACTGGGAGCCCTGGGGGACACCAAGAGCCCTCGGGGACACCCAGAGCCCTTGGGGACACTGAGAGCCCTGGTGGACACCGAGAGCCCTGGGAGACACCAAGAGCCCTGGTGGACACCGGGAGCCCTCGGGGACACCCAGAGCCCTGGGGGACACCAAGAGCCCTTGGGGACACCGAGAGCCCCTGGGGACACCGAGAGCCCTGGGGGACACCGAGAGCCCTCGGGGACACTGAGAGCCCTCGGGGACACCGAGAGCCCTGGGGGACACCGAGAGCCCCTGGGGACACTGAGAGCTCTCGGGGACACCCAGAGCCCTGGGGGACACCGAGAGCCCTCGGGGACACCGAGAGCCCTGGGGGACACCGAGAGCCCTGGTGGACACCGAGAGCCCCTTGGGGACACCGAGAGCCCTGGGGGACACCGAGAGCCCTGGGGGACACCAAGAGCCCTCGGGGACACCGAGAGCCCCTTGGGGACACCAAGAGCCCTTGGGGACACCGAGAGCCCTCGGGGACATCGAGAGCCCTCGGGGACACTGAGAGCCCTCGGGGACACCGAGAGCCCCTTGGGGACACCAAGAGCCCTTGGGGACACCGAGAGCCCTCGGGGACACCGAGAGCCCTCAGGGACGTGGTGGCCACAGGAGTGGGCGGTCCTGGCCCCACGGGCTGCAGCACAGCCCCCCGTATGGGGACAGCGGGCATGTGGCCAGGGGGACCCCTCGGCTCTCCAGGTTCCCAGGATTTCGTGCAAAGCCCCCCCCCACCCATCTGCCCACCCTCCCACCCCCCGTGCCGCTGACACCCCGGTCCCCCCCCCCCAGGTACTACTACAACAAGCGCATCCTGCACAAGACCAAGGGCAAGCGCTTCACCTACAAGTTCAACTTCAGCAAGCTCATCTTCGTCAACTGCCCGCTGTGGGACGCGCGCTGCCCGGCCCTGCTGGCGGGCGCCGTGCCCCCCGCCCTGCCGAGCCAGGTACGGGGGGCTCAGCCCCGGGGGGACGGCCCCGGGGACCCGCTGCCCCCCTCCCCACCGCCGCCACCGCCCCGTTCGTCCCCGCAGCTGGTGCAGAACGTGGTGCTGAGCCGGCGGGCGCTGCTGGAGCCGCTGGTGTGGTCCCGGGGTCCCCGGCACCCCCTGCACCCCGAGGTGCTGGAGAAGAGCCGTAAGTGTGGGGGCACGGCGGGCACGACCCGGGGTGGGCACGACCCACGGGGGGCACGACCCACGGGGGGCACGACCCACGGCCTCGCACGCCCGCGTGCACCAAGCCCGTGCCACCGTCGAGCACGCTGCCACCCAGCCGGGGAGGGGACCCGCGGGGTTCGGTGCCTGGGGTGGGGGGCGGTGGGTGCCGGGGTCGGTAGGTGCTGGGGCCGGTGGGTGCCAGGGTAGGTGAGTGCCAGGGTCGGTGGGTGCTGGGGTTGGTGGGTGCTGGGGCTGGTGGGTGCCAGGGTGGGTGGGTGCCGGGGTCGGTGGTGCTGGGGCTGGTGGGTGCTGGGGTCGGTGGGTGCCAGGGTCAGTGGGTGCTAGGGTGGGCGGGTGCTGGGGTTGGTGGGTGTTGGGGTAGGTGGGTGCCGGGGCCAGTGGGTGCCGGGGACGGTGGGTGCTGGGGTTGATGGGTGCTGGGGCCCGTGGGTGCCAGGGTGGGTGGGTGCCGGGGTTGGTGGGTCCCAGGGTCGGTGGGTGCTGGGGTGGGTGGGTGCTGGGGTCGGTGGGTGCCGGTGTAGGTGGGTGCCAAGACTGGTGGGTCCCAGGGTCGGTGGGTGCAGGGGTTCTCGCCCCCTGGGTGCAGGCAGCAGGGCCGGGTGCAGGCGGGGCCGCCGCCGTTGCCGGTCCCACAGCAGCACCCAGCGGCTGCGGCGGGGAGAGAGGAGGGGGCCGAGGGTGCCGGGGCCGAGGCGAGGTGGAAGGAGAGAGGGGGATGGGGTGGGGGGGGGAGCACCCCGGGGTCCCAGCGTCCTCGGCCGTGGTGGCCGGCCGGGCTCTCAGGGTGCTCCCCGTCCCTCTCGCTGCTCGCAGGGCTGGGCTCCGCGTCCCCCCCGTGCCTGGGGGGCTCCTGCTGCCACCCCGAGGAGTTTCCCCCCTTGGCCGCCTTCCCCTGCCCGCTGCTGGCCCCCCCGCTGCGCGACTGGGCCCCCTTCCCCGGCCACGTCCTGCCCCCCCCGCGCCATCCCCTGCCGCTGCTGCCCCCCCAGCTGGGAGCCCCCAGCCCCGGGGGGCTCCCCAAAACCGAGCCCTTCCTCCTGGGCCCCCACTGCCCCCCCCGAGCCTTCCCCGGGCTCTTCTTCGGGGGGGGGCTCGCAGCCGAGCACCCGTGCCGGCCGGGGGAGGACGGCGAGGAGGAGGAGGATGAGGAAGAGGAGGACGAAGGCCGGCACGGCGTGGCTCCCGTGCCCCCCCGGCCCCCCAGCTGGGCCCTGCAGCCCCCCTAGGGTGGGCTGCCAGGGGGCAGAGCAGCAGCGAGGCCCCGCGCCTGCCCCCGGTCCCCCCCCCCCCCCATAAGACGTGACCCCCCCCCGCATGGCTCAGAAATAAAGCGTCGTGCAGCGAGGGGGCTCGGCGTCTCGCTGGCCCCCCCAAAGCCACCGGGACCCCCGGCCTCGCAAAGGGGATTTTGGGGGGGGGGGGGGGGGAAGGTGGCGCAGGGGGAGGCTGGGAGCGCTGTGGGGTTCATGGGGGGGGGGCGGGGGGGGGCGATCCCGGCGGCCACCGCTCGCTCCCAGGGATTCCCGGAAAAGGGCCCCGGCCCGTTTTCGTTTTCGCTTTCCTTTGGTTTTCCTGCTGGGGAAATCCGGGGGGGGGGTGAAAACAGGGGGGGGGGACACGGGGGGACCCCCGCACCCCGCCCACGGCGCCCCCACGCCCAGGACGCGTCTGCGGGGCCCCAACCCTGAGGCTGTGCCCGTGGGTCCCCAAATCTCCGACGTCCTTCTGGATGCCCCCCCCCCCCCCCCCCCCCCCCCCAGGCCGGTACTGCCCACTGTGGGTCCCCGAAACCCCGGGTGTCCCCCTGGGTCCCCCAAATCTGTGCTGCCCCCACACCTGGGTGTCCCCGAGGGTCCCCCAAATCCCTGCTGTCCCCGTAGGTCCCCAAATCAGTGCTGTGTCTCTGCTCCCCCCCTGCCCCCCCCCTGCCGTTCCTGGATCCCCCAAACCCCCGCTGTCCCCGTAGGTCCCCAAATCCCTGCTGACCCCGATGGTCCCCCAAATCCCCGCTGTCCCTCTGGGCCCTCCCTGCACCCTGCTGTCCTTGTGGGTTCCCCAAATCACTGCTGACCCCCAGGCTCCCCAAAATCCCTGCTGTTCCCACAGGTCCCCAAATCACTGCTGTGCCTCTGACCCCCCCCTACACACCTGGCTGTCCACAAAGGTCCCCCAAATCCCTGCTGTCCCTGAAGGTCCCCAAATCCCTGCTGTCCCTGAGGCTCCCCCAAATCAGTGCTGTGCCTCTGACCCCCCCCCTGCCGTCCCTGTAAGTCCCCAAATCAGTGCAGTGCCTCTGACCCCCCCCCCCCCCCCCCCGCTGTCCCTTTAGGTCCCCAAATCCCTGCTGTCCCTCGGAACCCCCACCCCTCCGGGTTGTCCCCGAGTGTCCCCAGATCCCTGCTGTCCCTACAGGTCTCCAAATTCCCCCCGTCCCCGAGGCTCCCTCAAATCCCTTCTGCCCCTCTGAACCCCCACACCCAGGTGTCCCCAAGTGTCCCCAAACCCCCGCTGTCCCCAAAGCTCCCCAAATCCCCGCTGTCCCCCAAGTGTCCCCCCCCCACTGCCCCTCTAAGACCCCAATCCCCCTCTTTCCCCTATAGGACCCCAAACCCCCCCTCCCCCCCTAGTGTCCCCAAACCCCTACTGCCCCTATAGGACCCCAACCCCCCGCCTCTTTCCCCTACAGAACCCCAACCCTCCACCGCCCCCCCGGTCTCCAAACCCCCCCTGCCCCTACAGGACCCCAACCCCCCTCTTTCCCCTACAGCACCCCAAGACCCCCCTGCCCCTCTAAGACCCCCAACCCCCCTCTTTCCCCTACAGGACCCCAACCCCCCCTTGCCCCTCTAACACCCCAAACCCCCTCTTGCCCCTCTAAGACCCCCAACCCCCCCCCCCCTATAGGACCTCCCCCCCCGTCCCCCAAACCCCCTCTTTCCCCTCTAAGACCCCCAAGACCCCCCTGCCCCTATAGGACCCCAACCCCCCCTCTTTCCCCTACAGGACCCCAAACTCCCCTCCGCCCCCCTCGTCCCCCCAACCCCCCCCGCCCCTCTAAGACCCCCAACCCCCTTCTTTCCCCTATAGGACCCCAACCCCCCCCCGCCCCCCTCGTCCCCCAAACCCCCTCTTTCCCTCTAAGACTCCCAACCCCCCCCGCCCCTCTAAGACCCCAAACCCCCTCTTTCCCCTACAGGACCCCAAACCCCCTCTTGCCCCTATAGGACCCCAACCCCCCCCCCTATAGGACCCCAACCCCCCCCTTGCCCCTCTTGTCCCCCAAACCCCCTCTTTCCCCTCTAAGACCCCCAAGACCCCCCGCCCATATAGGACCCCAACCCCCCCTCTTTCCCCTACAGACCCCAACCCCCCCTGCCCCTCTAAGACCCCATCTAAGACCCCAAACCCCCTCTTTCCCCTCTAAGACCCCCCCCCCCCCGTACAGGACCCCCACCCCCCCCTTTCCCCTACAAGACCCCAACACCCCCCCCCCCCCCGCCCCCCCCCCCCCCCCGCCCCTCCAACTCCCCGCCCCCCCCCCCTTTCTCCTACCCCCCCCCCCCACTTTCCCCGTGCCACCCCCGCCGCCGACCCCCCCCCGTGCGGCGGCAGCGGGGGCCGGGCGAGCCCGGGGATTGGGAGCGGCCCCTAGGCCTCTCCCTCGGCCCGGCCCCCCAGCGCCGCCGGGCGGGCGCTCGGTGGCGGCGCGGGGGGGGGGGGGGGGGGGGGGGGGGCTGGAAGCGAAGCCTTTGGGGGGGGGGGGTGGGTTCGTTGAACCGGAGCCGGGTCGAAGCGAGCCGGGGCCGGGCCGGGCAGGGCCCGCCGGGGGCCGCCGGGGATGGTGGCGGCCGGCGGGGGTGGGGGGGGGCGGCGGCGGCGGCGGCTCCCGGAGCCCTGAGAGCGGAGCCGAGGCCCAGGGGCCCCCGGGCGGCGGCCGCCGGGGGAGGCACCATGAGCGTGAGGCCGCCGCAGGCCGCCCTCGACAGGTAGGAGAGGGGCCGGGGGGGCGGGGGGGGGGGCACGGGGCTTTGGGGGGAGCCCCCCGGCTTCGGGAAGGGGCTGCGAGGGCTGGGGAATGGGGGGGGGGGGGGGAGGGAACGCGGCCTTGGTGGGGGGGGGGGGAGAGCCCCGGCCCCGGGGGTTGCGGAGCCGGTGGGGGGTGGGGGGTGAGGGGGTGAGGGGGGTGGGGGGGTGGGGGGGGTGGGGGGGGGGGGGGGGTCGCTGTGAGAAAGGGGGGGTGAAAATGTATAAAAAGGGGGGGGGGGTCCCTCGGTGAGACGGGCCCCGCGGTATGGGGTCGGGTCGTGGTGTGAGTGGGGGGGGGGCGGGGGGGTCGGGGGGGGAAGGGGGGGTTAGGAAAGGGGGGGGGGGGGCTACAAAAATGGGGGGGGTCTTGCGGGAAAGGGGGTCCTTAGGAAAGGGGGGGGAGCCTAGTGAGATGCCCCCCGCGGTATGGGGTCGGATCCTGGTGTGGGTGGGGGGGGTCAGGGGGGTCGGTGGGGAAAGGGGGGGTCCTAGGAAAGCCGGGGGGGGAGGTGGGCTACAAAAAAGGGGGGGGGGCTACGAAATGGGGGGGTCCCCAGTGAGGCGGCCCCCGTGGCGTGGGTTTGGCCGCTGGTGTGGTTGGGGGGGGTCAGGGGGGTTGTTGCGGAAAGGGGGGGGTCTCTGTGGAAAAGGGGGTCCCTGTGAAGGGGGGGGCCCTGCGAAAGGGGGGGGGCTACGAAAATAGGGGGTCCCTAGGAAAGGGGGGGGTCCCCAGCAAGGACCCCCCCCCCCCGTGGCATGGGTTTGGCTCCGGGTGTGCTTGGGGGGGGTCAGTGGGGTTGCTGTGAAAAGGGGGGGGGGCTAGAAAAGGGGGGGGAGGCTATGAAAAAAGGGGGTCCCTAGAAAAGGGGGGGTCTGCAGCAAGGATACCCCCCCCCCCCCCCCCGTGTCCCCACAGTGGGTTTGGATCCTGGTGTGGTTGTTGGGGGGGGGGGTTCGGTGGGGTTGCTACGAAAGGGGGGATCCCTATAAAAGGGGGGTCCCTACGAAAGGGGGGGTCCCCAGTGAGGACGCCCCCCTATGTCCTGGGTTTGACTCCTGGTGCGCTTGGGGGGGTTCAGTGGGGTTGCTATGAAAAAGGGGGGGTCCCTACGAAAAGGGGGGGCCCTGCTAAAAGGGGGGGCCCTACCAAAGGAGGGTCCCCAGCAAGGACGCCCCCCCCCATGTCCCCGCAGTGGGTTTGGATCCTGGTGTTGTTGGGGGGGGGGGAGCTTCGGTGGGGTTGCTACAAAAGGGGGGGAACCCTACAAAAAGGGGGGTCCCTGTTAAAGGGGAGGTTCCTACGAAGGGGGGGGTCCCCAGTGAGGCCCCCCCCCCCCCCCCCCGTGTCCCCATAGTGAATTTGGCTCCCGCTGCGCTTGGTAGAGGGGGGGTTGGTGGTGCTGGGGGGGGGCTTCAGTGGGGCCCCTGTGAAATGGGGGTCAGGGGGGTTAGGGTCACACAGCCGGGGTCCCATCGGGGAGCGGGGTCAGGGCAAAGGGGGGGATTTGGGGAAATCGGGGTCCTCCCGCAGCTCCCGGCCCCCCGGCACGACGCGGGGACACGGGGGGGGGGGGGGGGCACCGAGAGCCACGGGCTCCCCGTCGCTCCCGCCGGCCCCGCGGGGAGGCGTTGGGTTAATTGCAATTAATACAAACGGGGTGCCGCCGCCGTGGCCAGGGCTCCCCAAACGTCCGAACCTCGCGGTCCTCGGGGTCTGCAGAGGGGGGGGGGGGGCTGCCATGCAGCTGCGAACCCGCGACCCCCCCCCCCCCCCCACAGACACCCCCCAAAGGCTTTTATCGAGTCCCCGGGGCGCTCCTCGTTGCCTTGGGGCTCCCGAAAGGCCGGCGGATCCGCAGCAAGGTGGCCAGCGGATCCGCGGCGAGGTGGCCGTCAGGAAGGGCACCCCAGGCTCGCCGCCCCCGCGAGCCCACCGGTGCTGCCCTTACGGCCCCGCGGCCTCGGGACCGGCCGTCGGCCCCCCCCCGGGGAGGGGAAAAAACCCAAAGAGCCCGACCGAAGGCGGCCACGCAGCCTCAAACGGCAGCGGGCGCCCCGGCGGCGGTGGGAAACGGTGGCCGAAAGGAGAAGGAAGGAGGTTTGGTCCTCCGCTGTCCCATACCGATATCGGGCCCCCCCCCGCCCCCCGGGCACGCGGAGGGGGCGTTTTGCCCCGATTTTCCTCCGTTTCGACCCGATTTCGTGGGAGGGAAGGGGCGGCCAGGTGAGCGCCAGGTTACGGGGTCGGGGCCGGTGCGCCTCTGCTCTCCCACCTCCCGCAGCTATATAATAATAATATATATAATAAAGGGCTGGGACGTGGCCTTGGGGCCTGCGTTTGGGGTTAAATCTGCAAGGAACGGGCGCCTCTGGCCCTGGGATGGAGACGGGGACGTTGTACGGGCAGGGCGAGCGGCGCCGGCCCCGTGCTCGCCGCTCGCGTCCCGTCCCGGCGTGGGCAGCGTGGCGCCGGGCAGAGCTCCGGACGCTGCCCTTCCCCGGGGGGGGGGGTTTGGGGGTTGGAGACGGGCATTTTCCTTCCTGCGTGAGGAAGAGGGCGACAAGTTTGCACGTCGTACCCCCAAAAAAAGCCCCACTGCCTTTTTTTAGTGCCGGGACGGAGGCAGGAGGGTGAGGGGCTGGGGCAGGGGGGCTGCGGCCCCCCACGGCCGAGGCTCAGTTTTGGGAACCCCCATCCGGCGTCCCCGCGTGGGGACGCGGCGCGGCAGGAGGGGTCCGCGACCTCGCTCGCGCCACGGCCCCGAGCGTGGGGCAGGGCCGGGGGCTCCGGGGGGGGGACGGTGCTCGCCCCTGAGCGCCCCCGGGGTGCCGGGAGCCTCGCCGGAGGCTGGAGGAGGCACGAGGGCAGGTGCTCCCTGCGTTATCCCCGCTCCTCGGTGCTGGGCTCGCCCTGCCCGCGGGATAAACGGGGCGCTTCCACCTCCGGGGTGGAGCGCGGCCTTCGAAGCCGCCCCGCCGGGCTTTGCCCCCGGGTTCGTTGGCTGGGGCCCCGCAAGAAAGAAAAGCCCCCGGGGGCGCAGGGGGTGCCGCTCGCTGCAACCTGGGCGAGCGCCGGGCGTTACTGCGGGGCTCGGGGCTGCCCCGCGCTCTTTAAATAGCCCCCGGCTCTGCCGCCCTTTAAGGTCAGGTGCCTGAAGCGCCCTGGGAGCCGCTCTCGAAGCCACAGGCGACGTGAGAACGGGTTAAAGCGAGGCCTTTCTCCCTCCGCTTCCCCCCCGCGGAGCCCCGGCAGGGCTGCCCCGCTCCTCCCGGCTCCCCGTCCCCGGGCCGCTTTTGGGGCCGGGGGCGCACGGAGAGCAGGGGGCCCCGCTGTGGCTCCCACCCGGGCTCGGCCTCTGCCCTCCGGCCTCCCTCCTCGGTGAGGTTTCGGTCGCGGGAGGACCCCGCGGGAGGCGTTCCCCCCCCGGCGGTTGTTCGCACCCGTTCCCGAGCCGCGCTGGCACGAGGAGACGCGAGCTGCCCCGCCGCAGGGCGCATGGCTCGCCTCCGCGAGGGCGCTCAGGGAGGAGACGTCGCCGCGGGGCAGGTTATTCCCTATCTCGCCGCTACACCCACGTCTCGCACCCCCAAAGCGCCATCGGCGGCTGCCAGCGGCCGCCGGGCCGTCCAGCTCAGCCGGGCTGGGTTTATCCGGGGCTGATCGGCCCCGGCGGCACCGGTGGGGAGGGTTCGGGCAGGGTTTGGAGCTCGTGCTCCAGCCGGAGCCGCTCGCTGCCTTTCCCCGCGGGCCCCGGCCCCGTTCCTGGCAGAGCCGGGCCCTGCGCTGCGTGGGAATCGCGCTTCCTTCGCTGGGGATCGGGATCCCGGCCCTGATTGCCCTGTCCGACTCCCTCCGCGCTCCCGTGGCGCGCTCTCCTCGCGGGCAGGGTGGGGAAGGGTGGCACAGGCGCTTTTTCAGACAAAATCGGGTGGGAGGAGAGGGCTCCCTGGGGGCTGCTGCTCGGCTCGCTGAACTCCGCTGGTGGCGGTACCAACGCCTGGCATTTAGGCAGCACGGCTCCCGAGCGGCGCGCTTCGTGAACGCCGGCTGATGGAGACGTAAAGACCCGGCGCTGCCCGTCCTCGCCTCCCGGCCCGGCTCTCGCAGCCCCTCGTGCTCCTGCTGCCGATCTCCGCGGGCGCGGCTCGCGGCTCTTGAGCAACGGGAGCCTTCTGGACACGCTGCCGCCCGGCAGCTCCCGCCTCGGCCTCCGGCCCCTTGCCCTGCTTGGCACGGCCGGGGCGCTTCGAGTGGCCCCACGCCGCCCCTTGGCACACTGTGGGACCGGGGACCCAAGCGAGGGCACCGGGGACCCAAGCGGGACCCCCAAGCGAGGGCACCGGGGACCCAAGCGAGGGCCGTGGCCGGACCTTCGCGTCCCCTCCTTGGGCTCTTCCACCCGTTTTACGAAACCCACCAGCTCCCGAGGCGCAGCCTCCCCGCAGGGACCTGGCATTACAAAAATTTGCAGCACACAGACAATTAGAGACGTGGGGAACGGCGCCTGCTCTGCCAATAAATAGGCAGGGCTGCTGCGCTCGCCGGGTTAATTTTTTTTTTTTTTTTTCCTCCTTTTAATTAAAAACCTTAATTTAAACAAAGCTCTCGCAGAATCCCCTGCCTGCTGCAGCGAGGTTGCTGCTGCAGGAATCCAGGGATTTGAATTTGGTTTGCTGCGGCGTGGACTGGGGCGGGGGGGGCGGCTTTGCGTCTGATTTGCAAAATGGAAATCGTTACCCACGGGCCGAGGCTTCGCTTCGCCGCTCTCCCTCGGAAATAAAAGCTAAAAAAAAAAATAATAAAGGGGGGAGATTTGCTGCAGAAAGCCCCAAAAACGAGCCAGGTTGGACCGCGGCCTCCTGGCGCAGACGGGCAGAGCAGCTGCGGGGTTTTTTCGGCAGCCGCGGGGACCCCGGTGCGGACGGGGCCGCGCGCCCTCCGCTTCGCCCCGCCAGCAGCAGCCTCGGCAAGGCTGCGATCTGCCTCCGCGCACAAACTTGGGAGCGGACCCGTAATTACGAGCTTCCCCCGTGCGTCATCGTTCGGCAGGCGAGCGGCCGGGCCCCGCCGCGGGAGCAGGGGGCAGATTTGGGACCGAACCCGGCACCGGCGCGGGCAGCGGCGAGGAAGCTGCCGGGCGCTGCGCACGTGCCGGGGCTGGACGCGGCCGGGCAAACGCCGCGTCCCTCTGCGGCGCCGTGGGGAATGGTTGGGGGGGGGGGGGGGAAGGGGAGGAAGTTGAATCATTTTTAGCTGAAATTCCTTCCTTCCTTCCTTCCTTCCTGCCCCCAAATATCGGGAGGCGGCCGGCACGGGAAGGGCCGCGGCTGGGCAGGGCTGCGGGCTTGCAGCGGGGAGCGGCGGATCGGCGCGGCGCTGCCTCCACCGCGGCATCCCGCTGCAGGGCCCGCCGGGGTGGCGAGTCGGGCATCCCCCCCCGGGAGGCGCATTTCCCTCCCCGAGTTGTGGTTTTGCCTTTGTTTTTTTTTCCCCGATTTATTTCTCTTTCCCGCAGCTCTCGCCCCGCTGGCGGGGCCCGCGGCGGCGCGACCGTGCCCGAGCGTCGCGTCCCCGGGAGGGGGGCACCGCGGGGAGCAGCCATTTGGAGCCCTGGAAGGAAAAAAAAGAGCGCGGCGCCTCGGAGGCAGCGGCTGCGAGGCGCTGGCTGGAGGCTGACCCACTTTGCGGGTTCGATTCCGTTTCCCTCTTCATCTTTTAATTGCGCCGTTCGCCCTGCGCGGGCTCCTGAGGTGGCAGCGCGGGCCGGGCCCTAGGTGTTTGCTCTGGGGCGTGGGTGCTGATTTTTCTCCCTTTTTATTGATTTTTTCCCCCACCCTTTTTCGAGCTGAATTGTCCGGAGTGCCCTGTCCCGAAGGAAACAAAGAGGCAAAGGAGGCGGACAAAGCTGGCGGTGCCCACCTCGACCCCGCCGGGTGCTGGGCTCCCGCCGTGCCTCGCCGTGGGGGGCTCAGCACCCCCAGCGTGCTGCCACGGGGGAGATCCCGACCAGAGATGATAATTGAGCTAAAAATAGCCGGAATCGGGGCAAAGAACCTCAGGCCAGTAACGTGACGTGGCCCGGGCGCAGCGGAGCGTGGGACACCCGAGCGGTCGGGCGGGGACGGGGACGCTCCGAAGGGCCATCGCCGCCGATGCCGGTTTGGAGCGGGCGAGCGGCCGGAGCCTGGCCCCGGGCCCGCTGTGCCGGGCCCCGATGAGTCAAGGGCGCTGGCGTGAGTCAGCCGGCAATTCCCAAGGAATTTCGGGCCCCGGAGGAGCCTGAAGGGCCTCGGAGCTAAAGCTTGTAGGAAAACCTGAGCGCTGGTCCTTCTGCAGGCGCTGGTTTGGGACCCGATGGCGTCCCCGAGCAAGCGCGTGGCCACCAAAGGCGCAGGGCTCGTTTGTGTGCCCCGTGCGGGGAGCCCGTCACCCCCCCGGGCAAACATCTGCGGGGCCAAAATCCCTGCGGGAACGTGGCAGTCGGCGCCGAAGGAGAAACCCCGGCGCTGCTGGAGGAGCTGCTGCAGCTGGAAACCCGCGCCAGGGTCAGGACCGAGTCGAGGCGGCACAAGCGCCCGCGCGGCCTTTGGTTAGAAACGGCCCCGTTTTGGCTTGCCGTAAGTCAATTAGGAAGAAGCTTACGCAAAGCCGAATTAAACGACTCTTGGAGACGGAAATAAGCTGGCGCTGGCCTGGCTTCCACGGGCCGTGCGGGAAGGGGATCCCGCTGTAAGCGTGGCGTTGGCGTCGCCCCGCGTCGTGCTGGTGCGGGGCTGGGGGCTGCCGGCCGGGCTCCGGGCGCACGCGGGCACCTTCGGGTACCCGGGAGCTCACCCTAAAGCCGGCCCTAAAAGGCTGCTCGGGCCTCGGCCTCGTTCGTCAGCGCCTCCCCTCTTAAGTCCTCGCATCCGGGGCGATGCCAAAAGAGGAGCCGATCCTTCCTTGGCCTGGATTAACGGCACCGCCTGACCGGCCGGGTAATCCCGCGGGTAATCTCAGCGGGATCACGCCGGTGCCGTGCCCCCGCGCCTCCCGTGTGCCAGGAGGGAAAGCCGCTGGCTCAGCTCGAGGCTGGGGGGCTTAGGGTTTGCGGGAAGGTCTGCTCCCAAAGGCTCGCCTCACAGCGGGGCCCTGTCCCTTTGTTTCCCGTCTCCGCTGAACCCTCACCAAATCCCCCAGGCCACGGATCTGCCCGGGCTCCTTCCCGCCGAGGGCCTGATTTCGTCCCCTTTTTTTTTTGGGGGGCTGTTTGCATCACCGGGGTAGGAAACCAGGGAAGGAGCTGGAGCAGGAGGCGTTGGCCAGCCCCGTGCGATGGAAACGTCCGTCCCCACTCTCCGGCTTGGCCGGGGGGTGCCAGGCAGGGAGGGGACGCGCAGGAGAGTGCTGATCCCACGGAAAGGGGCGCAATTACCCCAGCGCGCCTGTAATTGTGGTTTCGGGAGCCGTTGCGTCTTGGAAAGCGGCAGCGAGGTTCTCGGGCTGGCGCTGCCGTGGGCTCCAACTTTCCTTCCCCTGGGGGGGGGGGGTTGGGGCCGTGCAGAGACCCTGCTGGGTGCCCCCCCACCTCCCGCAGCCTGGGTTTTGGTGCCAGCGCGGGGCAGCTCGGCACGAGCGCACGCGTGGGCTTGCGTGTGCCCGGAGCTACAGGAGATGGAGCTCCATCCGGGGGTGCCTGGTGCTCCTAGAGGCTGCTCGCCCTCTCCCCAGGCTTCCCGCAGCCCCCCTGCCTCCCGCCCCCTGTCCCTGCTCCTTCCCAAGGCCGGGAGGACTCGCGCAGGCGGTGTCCGAGTCTCCGAGGCCGTGCCGGGCGGGAGGAGAAGCCCCGGAGGGAGCGCAGGACGCGGGGAGGCGGTTCGGGGTCCCTCCGTCTCTTGATCCATTCGTCTCCTCTTTCCGTCCTCCCCGCACCGCTGTCCTCGGGGCCTCGTGCCTCCTGCCACCACCCTGGCTCCGCTCGGGGTTTCTGCCCCCGGGAAGCGGGCTCGGGGCTGCTCGCACGCTGCAGCCTCGCTTCTTCGCCGCCTTTGGGGCGCACGGCAAGGACCGGCGGCCGCTCCTGCCAGCGGTGCTGCGAGCCCCGCAGCGCTTCTCCGGGCGCTTTGGGACCCCTGCGCCACCAGCACGGTCCCGGGGGGGCTGCTGGGGCTGGCAGGAGGAGGGACGGGGATGGGACCGGCTCGGGGGACGGAGGCAGGGCCCCCTCCTCCTGCCGCAGCCCTTGGCAGCCGGTGAGCGGCTGCGTCCCTGCGGTGCGCCGAGCGCCCCAGCCAGCTCCCGCGTCCCGCACCCGAAGCCTTCCCGCAGCACCGGGGAGGCTCAGCGAGGGGAGGAACGCTCGAGCACCCGTCCGTGGTCTGTCCGTCTGTCTGTCCGTCCGTCCCCATCCGTCCCTCGCAGCTGCGTCTCTGTCCTTCCCTTGCAGCCCGCTGAGACCTGCGGCCGCGCGCCCTGCGTGAGGCGTCTGTCCCCTGCCTGTCCCCTCCGCTGCTCTCCCTCAGCCCCACTCGGGACCCCAAGCGTCCCCTGGGGCTCACCCCAGCGTCCCCTGGGGCTCTCCCCGAGCGTCCCCTGGGGTTCCCCCCGAGCCCGGTGGCGGGGCTGGGCTGGGAGAGGCGTTTTCCCGAGGCCAGGCAGCTGGGGGGGGATGGATGGGTGCCAGCTGCCGATGCTTTCCAGCGCCGGGCATCGGTTTTTGCCGAGAAGGGGACAGGTCCCAGGTCCCGGCGGTGCCTTGGGGTCGCTCCATCTGCCCGACCCCGCTCTCCTCCCCCGCAGGTTGAGCAGCCTGTCTTCCCTGGGCGATTCGTCTTCGGAGCGGAGGTCTCCCGGCCACCGCCGCCAGCCCTCTGACTCCTCCGAAACCACAGGTAGGCTGCGCTGCCCCTCTCGGCGGCTTCTCCAGGATGGCGCTGAGCGCCCTGCCTGCGCCCTGCAGCACCCAGCACTGGCAGTGCATCTCATCCGTCCCCGAGGCATGGGTGGGGAGGGAAATGGGGTTGCAAACGGCCTCTGAAACGTCCCCTGGGGGGCTGCAGAAGACGGGGGGGGGGGGGGGGGGGGGGGCTGCTGCTGCTCCTGCTGCTGCTGCTCCTGTTCCTGCTCCTGCTCCTGCTGCTCCTGCTGCTGCTGCTGCTGCTGCTGCTGCCAGGGGGGCCAGGCGGGGGCTGTGGCCCCCGAAACCGGGCGCACCGGGGGATCCGAAGCTCAGAGCCTCGCTTTTTATTCCTCTCCCGTCCCTCCCCAGGTCTGGTCCAGCGCTGCGTCATCATCCAGAAGGACCAGCATGGCTTCGGCTTCACGGTCAGCGGGGACCGCATCGTCCTCGTCCAGTCCGTGCGGCCAGGTGAGGGGGCGGAGGGGACGGGGGGGGGGGGGACCCGCAGCCGGTGGTGGTGGTGGGGGGGGTGCGGGTTTCCTCCCTCAGCCCCGCAGCGGCCGCATCCTGCCCGTGGCGGCCGCTGCGGGAGAAGGGAGGAGGTTTCGGGGCGAGGGTACCCGCAGCTCCCCGCCCTGGGGGCAGCGCCAGGTTAAGGCCGGGCTCCCCCCCCCTCCCCGTGCAGCCGGCGGGTGGGTGGCTGGGGAATTCCCTTCGGCAGCCCTGGGTAAACACAGATCCAGCAGCCCGCGGCGGCTCTTGGCGCTGTGCTGCAGGAGACACTGCCGGTTTTGCTGTATAATGACTTTGCGGGGTGGCAGGGCTCGGAGCAGCAATTTAGACAGACAATGAGCTGCTTATTTTACAGCGGATGTTCCCACCTCCTCCCCCTTCCCCCCCCCCCCCCTCCTAGCCCGAAAGCCAGGAAAAATGAGAATATAGGGAAGGGAAAACGCTGCGAGTTTCGAGGGCAGGTCAGCGCCGGAGGTCCTCTCTCCAGCACCGGGAGCTGCGTGGAGAGACCCCCCCCTTGTCCCAGGGGGACGGGGATGGGGACGGGGACCCTTCCTGGAGGTGCTGGTGCTCAGTGCGTGGTCAGGGGCGCGTGGGTGCCCCGGCGAGGGCGAGCGCCCGGGTGCAGGACAGGGGGGGACTCCCGCACCCCCGGGCTGCTCCAGCTGCCACCAACGCGAGCGTTAAAGCCGGAGGAGTCGCAGCAATCCCGTGGACTTTCCACTCTCCGAGCTCGCTGCCGTGTCTCGGGCCCTTGGCCCGGAGTCGGAGCTGATGGAAACATTTCCTCTCGGTTTTGGCTGGAAGAAAAGAGCATTTTTCGCGTCTTTTAACCTCGACGGCTTTGTTACAGAGCGGGCCGGGGGGGTGGAGGCGGGGGGAGAGAGGAGGCAGA
The DNA here is from genome assembly GCF_040182565.1 of Anser cygnoides. Lineage (NCBI taxonomy): Eukaryota > Metazoa > Chordata > Aves > Anseriformes > Anatidae > Anser > Anser cygnoides. The sequence goes on along the minus strand of NC_089905.1, from coordinate 1,891,877 downwards.
GCGGCGCTGCTCCTCCTGGGCCCCCGCTCCTGCCTTTGGACGGAGGCGGCTCTGGGGACGGGCAGGAGTCACCGGGGACCGGGGGGAACCGGGGATGGGGGGGTCCCGGCTCCGGCCAGGGCTGGCAAAGTTCGGGCCGCGGCTGCGCGAGCGGCACGGGGCTTCTCGGGGCTGGCAGGCGGCGCTGGGGGCTGCGGCGAGCCTGGCAGCGCGCGGCCTTGGTGACGTCCGTGTGTCCTGGCTGTGCGGCAGGAGGAGCGGCCATGAGAGCCGGGGTGCAGGAGGGCGACCGCATTGTCAAGGTGAGCACCCCCGGCCCCCCGCCTCGCCGCCGCCCCGCGCGCCCCGGCCTGACGCCGCTCCTCCCCTCTCCTCCCCTCGCCAGGTGAACGGCATGATGGTGACCAACAGCTCCCACCTCGAGGTGGTCAAGCTGATCAAGTGTGAGTACGGCCGGGAGCCGCGGAGGAGATGGGTGGGAGGCGCACGGACGTGACGGGGGCGGCTCAGCCCCCGCAGCCGTGGCCGATGGGCACGGTCTGCCCCGCGGCAGGGAAACCGGGGCCCGAAAAGCACAGCTCAGCTGGCCTCCCCGCGGCAGAACCAGCAGCTTCTCAGCTCTGCCCCGTGCTGGCGCGGTTTTCCCCGTGGACGGAGGGCACCAGGGAGCATCGAGCCTGCTGCCGCCCAGAGCTTTCCGTCCCTTTTTGCTCCTGGGGATGAGGCCCGTCGTAAATCCCCAGCTGTGAGGCCTAAAGACAGGGCTTGGTTCTTGGGAGAAGATGAGGAAACCCGTCCCGGTCCTTCCTGCACAGGCTCACAGGGACGGGGACGCGGCCACCCCGGTGCCGTGACACTTGCCCGACGTTTGGGGTCCAGGCAGCGAATAACGCAACTTTTTCTCTCCCTTCCCTTCCCTCCCCGCTCCCGGCTTCTTCCAGCTGGCGCCTACGTCGCTCTGACCCTCCTGGGCTCCCCCCCGCCGTCGGTGGGGCTCTCCAGCTCCCAGCAAGACGTGAGCACGCCGGGGGCTCCCCGCGTCGCCCCCGCTTGCCCCCCGCCGCCTCCGCCCCCGCCGCTCCCACCGCCGCAGCGCATCACCGGCCCCAAACCCCTGCAGGTCGCGCACCCTGCCCGCCGCCCCCCCCCTGCCCACCGCCCCCCTCCCTGCGTGGCCGAGGTGAGGGGGGGGGAGACGGGCAAGGCTCAGCCCCTCTCTTTCGCGCCCACCCTCCCTCCGTTGCAGGACCCCGAGGTTCAGAAGCACGCCACGCAGATTCTCCGCAACATGCTGCGGCAGGAGGAGGCAGAGCTGCAGGTACGGCGCAGCCACAGCATTTTTCCTTCCCCCCGAGGAAATCCTCCTCCCAGGCTGGGTTTTCCCTCCCCCCGGGGGCAGCCCACCTCTCTCAGCCCTTCGTCCCCGCTCGCCGCAGTCCGCAGCGCCTCCGCCGGGCCGCGCTGGCGGCGGGGGGAGAGGGAGGATATTCGGGTGCTGGCCCGGGGGAGCCCCTGCAGCACGCGGGTGCGCGGTCAGCCCACCGCCCCCTTCAGCTGCGCCTTTTCCCTCTCCCCGCGGGCTGTGGGATGGGCCGACGGGCTCGGGGCCCTCGTGAGCATCCTCGTCTCTCCGCCCAGCGCTTCTACGAGGCCTACAGCCGCAACCCCGCCACCGTGGTGGAGGAGCAGATCGAAGGGGCACGCCGGCGGGTCAGCCAGCTGCAGCTCAAAATCCTCCAGGAGACCGGTGGCTCCGTGGTACGGGAGACGCGCGGGAGGTTTTGGGGGAAATTCGCGGAGTTGGGACGTCCTGGTTACGGTTCGGGTGTCCTGGGCTCCCTCCGGGGCTGGAGGTGGCCGGGCAGGGTGGCGGAGATGTTCGCGCTTTCCCAAATTTGCTGCCGCGGGTGGGAGCCGCTGCAGCCGGGCGTCCCCTTGCTCCATGCCCGGGTGTCCCCGCGCGCTTGGTGGCATCCCAACGCCTCTCCTTGCAGGATTCGGGGCGGCTCTGCGGTGACTCCGGCTTGGCCGCTTTCAGAGCGGCAGAAGGTGAGCGGTGCTGGCAGCTTGGCCCTTCCCTGTCCCGCTGTGTGGGGCAGTCCCAAACGCGGGGCTCAGCCCCTTCTCTGTCCACAGGCCGCCTCTCGCTGGACTCTCAGGACGGTGACAGCGGCTTGGAGTCGGGCACAGAGCGGTTCCCCTCCTTCAGCGAGGTGAGAGCGCACCCCAACCGCTGCCGGGCACTGCCGGGGGGGTGAAAATGGGGGTGGAAACCCGCTGCCCCTCACCTGGGCTGGCTGAGGACAGCAGCGAGCCTCAGACGGAGGGCGCTGTGCACCGCTAGGAGCCGAGGAGCTGGCTTTGCGGGTGTAGTTACTTGTTTGCCTTCTGAACAAGCTGAATTTCTTGTAACGCGGTCTCAGCTCTGAATTTTTTGGCCACGCAAGGCAGATCCTGAAATGCAGCGTACCCGGGCTCGTGGTCCCAGTCCCAAAGTCCTCCCAATAGCCCCGGAGCATGGCTGTGGTGTCCAGGTTCCCCAGGCCCATTGAGAACGGGGTCTCAGGGTCTCTGAGCTGGAAACTGCTCCCGAGACAGCCCCAAACATCTCGGCCGGGCGGGCGAGAGCCCCCCCCAGCCCCCGGTGGTGGCGCGGAGCCGTCCCCGCACCCGTCCCCTCCGTCACCTCCCCGTCATCCCGAGCAGATGTCCCTGAACCGCAACTCCGTCCTCTCCGACCACGGCCTGGACAGCCCGCGGACCTCCCCGGTCATCACCTCCCGCCTCTACCAGCACCACCGCCGCCAGGGCTCCGACACCCCCTTCGCCCCCACTGCCGAGCAGGTAGGACGGGGCCGATCCTGCCCTGCCATGGGCTGGGTGCCGTGGCGCTGGGAACGGCCCGGCGGGCGTCCCTGCGCTCCCCGAAGCCGGCGCCTGGCTCCCAGCGCCGTCCCTTGTCCCTTGCAGGGATCGGAGCGCGCGGGACGCCCCCTCATCATCGGGCCGGAGGAGGATTACGACCCGGGATACTTCAACAACGAGGTAGCGGCGGCCAAGCTCCTCTTGGCTTTCGTCCCGTCTCGTCGGGGGCGGCTGGCCGGGGTCACGGGACGGGGCTCTCACCCCTCCCACGGCCTTCCCTTTGTCGCCGCGTGCCCTGGTGCCCGGGAAGCGGTGGCATTTAGAAATCCTCCCAAGGAGGATTTCAGCCGGGCCGCTGACCTCCGCTGCCCCCATCGCCCAGCCTCTGCTGTCACCTCACCCACGCGGCGGGGACGGGGATGGCCCCGGTCGAGCTGGCGGTGCTGGTCCAGGGGAGGCCGGTGGCCCCGTCGGGGTGGGAGATGGGGAGCAGGGGCTGGGGTTTAGGCCAGCGATGAGCCGCGGGGTGGGGATAATCCGGAGAATTCGGTTCCTTTCTTGCCTAACTGGTGCTTTCTCCTCCGGGTCCTGCAGTGCGACTCCCTCTTCCAGGACCTGGGCAAGCTCAAGTCGCGGCCGGCACACCTGGGGGTCTTCCTGCGCTACATCTTCTCCCAGGCCGATCCCAGCCCCCTGGTAAGAGCTACGGGCACCAAACGGGGGGAAATACCGACGGGGCAGCGTGTTCGGGGCCCTCCCCGTTTCCCTGGGGTCCCGCAGGGCGCTGGTGGTTTGCAGAGCGCCTTGGCAAAGCGCGGGCTCCGCGCAGGGCTCCGGCAGCCGGCTCCTGCCGCAGGCAGCTGCCAGCCAGTGGTGTCCCCAGCCGTGCCTGCGGCGAGGGGAAAGCCCAGTGTAGGGTTACACGGCCTCCCCTTCCTCCCAGGCGTGGCACGGGGAGGGTGCTGCCCTCCCCGGACCCCCGTGAGCGTTTCCTGTTTCATGGCCGTCCGGCGTTACTGAGCGTTTCACCTTCCTGCCTCGAGCCCTTCCTCCCTCCTCGCTGACCAGCTCCGCTGTCCTCTCCTTGCAGCTCTTCTACTTATGCGCAGACGTGTGCCAGCAGACGGCCGCGAAGGATTCCCGGGTCTTGGGAAAGGAAATCTGGAACATCTTCTTGGAGAGGAACGCGGTGAGGACCGGAGCTGTGAGCCTGCGTGGGGACGGGAGATGGGAGGGGAATCAGCTGGAAAGCCAACCTCGCACTTCGGTGTCACGTCCCTTGCACAACGGCCCTTTTTTTTTTAACGGCGTTTTTGCCGCTGCCGTCGCTTTGCTGGTTCCTCCGCATCGGTGCACGTTGCGTAAGGCGTGTACCCACGCGTTGCACAACGGCAGCGGCCTCAGCGCCCGGCAGCTGGGAGCAGGAGGGGCAGGAGGAGCAGGAGGGGCAGGAGGAGCAGCAGGAGCATCCTGGCAGCAAGGATGGGGCTCGAGGCTCTGCCCCTAGCGCTCCTGGGGCACCTACTGTTTGGAGGGAGCAGGTTTCGCTCCTGCTGCTCCAGAGGATTTTGTATTTTGGGTGCTGAGATGAGTGCCGGGCGTTTGTGTGTCTGGGAGCGTTGAGACTCTCAGCTCTTGGCTGCAGCAATGCCAGGTGGTGGTGCAGGAGCACGGGCACCCTCCCCCAGCAGCTTGGTGCTGCTGTGAGCGTGGTTTCAGCACCCCCAGCTCCTTCCAGCCCTGCTCGCTGCCTGGCAGAAGCGAAGCGGTGCTGAGCTGCTCTTGTGTCGCCTTCCCTCCCCCAGCCTCTCCGAGTGAAAGTGTCGGAGCAGCTCCTGGCTGAGATCGGTGAGTGAGGAGGGTCGGTGAGCTCCAGGCAGATGGCGAGGCTCTCGCAGCCTGCCCCGGGGCAGCCAGGGGATCCTCTGTGCCCCCCCCCGCGGGCTGCGGTGACACCGGCCGTCCTCTCCTGTCACCCAGAGACTCGCCTGCGGAACGGGGACGATGTCCGAGCCGCCCTCTTTGAGGCTCAGGAGATGGTGATGCCCGAGATCCAGGAGCAGATCCAGGACTACAGGTGGCCCAGCGGCGCAGAGCCCGTCGTGCTCCCCCCCGTGCCTCCGCCCGGTGCCCGGGCTCGTGGCACTGAACCCCGTGTGCCCGCAGGACGAAGCGCACCATGGGCCTGGGGAGCCTGTACGGGGAGAACGACCTCCTCGACCTGGACGGGGACCCCCAGAAGGAGCGGCAAGTGGCCGAGAAGCAGCTGGCCCAGCTGGGTGACATCCTGTGAGTGCCCGTCGGGAAGGGATCGGGCACGGGAAGGGCTCGGCTCCTCCGTCCTGCCACCTCCCCGTCGTTACTGGGGGAGACTGGGGGAAGGAGAGTTTGGAGCGGGAGCTGGGTGCGCTGGCATCGGGGCAGGAGGAGGGGGCTCCTGGGGGGAGTGGGGGGAGGAAGGGCTCGGTGCTGGGAGCACCTCACCTGGGGGCTGAGCAGAGGAACCCTTCCAAACAAGCTCTTTCATCCCTGTCTCTCTTTCCAGGTCCAAATATGAAGAGGACAGGAGGTGAGTGACCCCTGGACACGGCAGGCGTGCGCCCAGACGCGGCTGCACTGCAGTCGTTAGCTCAGGAGGCAAAAGGGGGGCCCAGAGAGGAGGTGTAGGGGCACCCCCTCCCCGTGCTGGCCCGCGGCACCCTCTCCCAGTGCCGTGTATCCCCGGGGGCCCTCGGGGTGGCCCCGGGGAAGGAGCAGACCCCGTCACCCCACACCCCGCAGGCCATCCTGGCCTCGTTCGCCTCCTCCAGCCCCCGACGCTGTGTCCTGGTGCCTCACCTCCAGCTCACGCTCGCCTCTCTTCCAGCTCCCCCATGGCCTTTGCCCTCAGCACGTACATGAACCACACCGGCATCCGCAGCCGGGAGCCGCGCGTGGCCAGCGCCAGCGAGAAGGCGCAAGCCCTCCCGGACAAGGACAAGTGGCTGCCCTTCTTCCCCAAGACCAAGAAGGTGGGTGGCTGGCTGGCAGCCGGCCCTCGGGGATGGTGCCGCCGCCTCCTGAGGTCGGGGTGACCCTGGGGAGCCGCGCTGTGACGCCAGCGCTCCTCTCGGGTGGCCCAACAGAGCAGCAGCACGAAGAAGGACAAGGATGCCATGGAAGACAAGAAGCGCAACCCCATCCTCAAGTACATCGGGAAGCCCAAAATCTCCTCCCAGAGCAGTGAGTACCGGCACCTTCTGGGACGCCGTTCCACCGACGCCCCGCTGCCGGAGGGGACCTGCAGCCACCCGCCTGCCCTTGGCTCCCCTTCGCCCACAGCAGGCACCTCGCAGCCGCTCCCCCACGCTCTCCTCCTCCAGCCGCCCATTGGAAACCCGTTATCCGGGCCATCCATGCTCCCACGTGGCTTTGAGGGGAGCAGGAAGGGAGCTGAGCTTGAGCTCTCCCCAAAATTCATCCTAAATAACCCCATCCTGCAGGCTGCCACAGCCCAGGAGCTGCTGGGGTGGGCTGGGATGGTGGAGAGCCTCCGCACGTGTGCCTACAGCCGTGTGTGTTCCCCTTCCTCCCCTTCTGCTTTCAGTTCTCATGCCGTCAGCTCACACGCTCCCTCTCTGCCTCCTTCGCCGCTGAAACGCAGGATTGATTTGACATCTCATTTTTGTTTTTCCTTTCAGCATTTCATGTCCCTTTGTCCCCTGTCGAAGGTAAAAGGCCTCTTCTTTTATTTGCCATTCACCTCATGCGCTTGGTTTTTGGTTTATCCCCACCCCGAGGCACCCAGCGTTGGGGCGGGAGGAGGGCTGCCCCGCCTGCGCTCGGGACGTCTCCCCGGTGCTGCCCGCTGGCCTTGGGGACACCCCCGTGGTGAGCTCCGGCGGCTCCCCCTGCCCGCCCTCACCGGGGTCCCTTCCTCGCCTTCGCCCCAGCAGTCAAACCCGGCAATGTGAGGAACATTATCCAGCACTTTGAGAACAACCAGCATTACGAGAGCCAGGAGCCCGGCACGCAGCGCCTCTCCACCGGCAGCTTCCCCGAGGACCTGCTGGAGGCTGACGGGTAGGGTGGAGGCTGCCGGGTGCCCTCGGTGGTCCCGGGGCTCTTTCTGGCCGGGACCCTGAGTTTTCCTGCACGTGTGCGTCCCTGAGGCCACGTGTGCGTCCCTGCTGCCTCCCCGGGCTCGGCCTGACTGCTCCCGGCTTTGTCTCGCCACTGCAGCTCTCGCGCCGAGGTCAAGCTGGGCCGGTCGGAGAGCTTGAAAGGCCGCGAGGAGATGAAGAAATCTCGGAAAGCAGAAAACGTGCCCCGGTCCCGCAGCGACGTGGACATGGATGCCGCAGCCGAGGCCACCAGGCTTCACCAGTCGGCGTCGTCCTCCGCCTCCAGCCTGTCCACCAGGTGGGAGCCGCTGCTGGAGCCCAGGCTGGGGGGCACCCGGGTTCCCCTCGGCCCTCAGGAGGGAGCTGGGATGCTCGGGGGCCTGAAACCTCCCCCTCGGGCTGTGACGCTGCCTCCCGGGCAGGCTCCGTGGGTCAAGGCCAAGCCTTGGCCACGCAGAATGGGACGGTCGCTGCGGCACCCAGCTGCCTGCAGAGCTCCGGGGCTGACGTTCGTCATGGGAAACCGGGGGGAAATTGGGCTTAATCTGGTGGGAAACGCCGCAGGGGTGCGGCGGCGGGCAGAGGGGGCTCGCGGGTGATGCTCCTGTCCCTCCCCAGGTCGCTGGAAAACCCCACGCCCCCCTACACGCCCAAGATGGGACGCAGGTGAGTGGCCCGGCCGCCGCTGCCATCGCCTCTACCGCGCCGCCCCGAGCCCGCCGCGGGGCCGGTTTCCTACAGAGCAGGAGGGTCACTGTAGAGGGGACCGGGGGGGTCAGAGGGGCTCTGCCTAGCTTCTCCCTTCCCACCCCCCGGGGCCTTGCCAGAGCACAAGGGGAAACGGCGCCCAGGGCTGCCCCGGGAGGGAGTCCCCGGAGATGCCTCCGGCTTGGCGCAGTCGTGCTGCGTAACGGCAGCTCCCCGTCCTCGGGGGCTAGGGGGCACCTCTGTTCCCTTGTGTCTCACGCAGGAGCTTAATGGACCTATGTAGATGGCTGCTGGGGGACCTAGTCTTTTAGCTCGAGAGTCAGAGGCTTGTGCTTCTTGTGCGGAAGGTCCCGGGTTCAAGCCGAAATAGGGCCCAGGTAGATATTGGCTGTGCTGGGAGCGCTGCAGGCGGGCTCGCTGGCGGCCGCCGCCGCGGCGTACTCCCACCGCCGCCTTTCACCCTCCCAGGAGCATCGAGTCGCCCAGCCTGGGCTTCGGCGTCGACCCCTTCCTGCCTCACCTCCTGGAGGACGAGCAGGGCCAGCTCTCGGACCTGGAGCCCGAGCTGGACTCACAGAACTGGCAGCACACGGTCGGCCGGGAGGTGCTGGCCAGCCTGCCGCAGAAGGAGATCGACCGGCAGGAGGTGATCAACGGTAAGGAGCCGGGGGTCTCCGGCCCCCCCCCGCCGGCACCTCGGGAGGCCCAGGGGACGTCCCCAAGCCCGCCTGCCTCTCGCGCAGAGCTCTTTGCCACGGAAGGGTCTCACCTCCGCATCCTCCGGGTCCTCGACCTCCTCTTCTACCAGCGGATGAGGAAGGAGAGCCTGCTGTCCCGCGAGGAGCTGGCGCTGCTCTTCCCCAACCTCCCAGACGTGATCGAAATCCACAGTGAGCCTCCTCCCTCCCGCCTTCCCCTCTCCCCCGCAGGCCTGGCAGCGCCGTCCTGTCTCACCTCTCCTCCCTCTCGTTTCCCGGTGGCTCTCCAGAGCCTGTTAAATTCTGGGATCTGCCAGCGCCCGCCTCTGGGATGCCCGAGCGTCACCAGCCTTTGCGTAGCGTGATCCAAGGACAGGCATCGGTGCCCCGCTCCTTGGCAGATTTCATTCGAGCGGTCCGAGCTCACTTCTTGTCTCTCGCATCCTCGCCCAGATTCTCTCTCCGAATCCATGAAGAAGCTCCGGGAAGAAGGACCAATCATCAAGGAAATCGGGGATCTCATGCTGTCTCGGGTAAGGAGGGACGGCTGCGGGGGGGGCGCGGGGGCGAGGCAGCCCTGGGGACGTCTGGTTATCCGGGAGGACGGGCTGGAGGGGATGGAGGGGGCTCTGTGGAGCCAGGGCAGCGGGGCGGACGAGCTCTGGGAGAGCCCTGGATGGGGTCGGGGTGGGCCAAGCCTCGGGGTGACCGAGCACCCCCTGTGCCCCCCCAGTTCGACGGCCTGGCCAAGGAGGAAATCCAGCAGGTGACTGCGGACTTCTGCTCGTACCAGTCCATCGCCCTGGAGCTGATCAAAACCAAGCAGCGCAAGGAGACCCGTTTCCAGATCTTCATGCAGGTTCGCTCCTCTCCTGGGCCGCTCCTCGCCCTGGCGCTCCCCCGGCTCGCCCCCGTCGCACCTCGGGGCCTTCATCCTCTTCCTCCCGCCCTAGGAAGCAGAAAGCAACCCGCAGTGCCGGCGCCTGCAGCTCAAGGACTTGATCATCTCCGAAATGCAGCGCCTGACCAAGTACCCGCTGCTGCTGGAGAACATCCTCAAGCACACCGAGGGTAGGGGCTGGGGGGGCGCCGGGGGGGGGGTCACTGGCGGCCGTGCGCTCACCTCGGGCACGTCCTTCAGGAAGCGATGGCTTTGGGCCGTGGGGCTCGTGCCTCTCCGTTGTCACCCGGAGCCAAATCCGGGGGCTGTGAGGAGGACGTGCTGCTTTCCAGCCGGGCTGAGGGGGGGGGAAACCTCCCCCCCCTTTCAGCAGGGAGCTCATCTCTGGGCCCGGGGTGCAGCTGCGGGTGCGGGAGCTGGCACGGAGGGATGGGGCAGCACCATCCATCTCCTCCTGACCCTCGGCTCCGCTCCGCCGTCCCAGCGGGCACCTCGGAGCACGACAAGCTGTGCCGAGCCCGGGACCAGTGCCGGGACATCCTCAAGTACGTGAACGAGGCCGTGAAGCAAGCGGAGAACCGGCACCGCCTGGAGGGCTACCAGAAACGCCTGGACGCCACCTCGCTGGAGAGGACCAGCAACCCCCTGGCTGCCGAGTTCAAGGTAGCCCCAGCTCCCCGGGGGGTTCAGGGGGGGGGTCGCCCGGTGCCAGCCACGCTCACCGCTGCCCTCTGCCCCCCCCCCCGCAGAGCCTGGACCTCACCTCCCGGCGCATGATCCATGAGGGGCCGCTCACCTGGCGCATTGGCAAGGACAAGACCGTGGGTACGGACCTTCCCGGGGAGGGCCGGGAGATCCCGCCCCCCCCCCCCCCCAGCCTCCTGCAGGATCTGGGCCTTTCACCCCGCGTCCCGGTGGCGTTTTGGGGACTCCGTGAGGCTGGGGACGGCCGGGGACAGCGTGTCCGCGGGGCCACCGTCCCTCCCGGCCGCGAGGAGCTGCGAGGAGCTGAGCCCCCGCCGTCCGCTCTCGCACCGCAGACCTGCACGTGCTGCTCCTCGAGGACCTCCTGGTGCTGCTGCAGAAGCAGGACGAGAAGCTGGTGCTCAAGTGCCACAGCAAGACGGCGCTGGGCTCCTCGGACAACAAGCAGACCTTCAGCCCCGTCCTCAAGCTCAACTCGGTGCTCATCCGCTCCGTGGCCACAGGTAGTGGGGTTTGGGGGGGGACCCGAGGCGGGTGGCAGGGGACCTGTCCTGCTGGGACCAGGCGGCCCTTGCCGGACCCCGACCTCCTTCCTCCTCCCGCTCCCCGCGCAGATAAGCGAGCCCTCTTCATCATCTGCACGTCGGAGCTGGGCCCCCAGATCTACGAGCTGGTGGCGCTGACGTCCTCCGAGAAAAACACGTAAGGAGGAGCGGGACGGGCGCTGGGAGCTGGCGGGGACTTGGGGGGGGGGTGGAGGACGGGGGGGTTCCTCCGGGTGTGCCCCCCCCCCCCCAACACCCCAGGAGCTGAAGGTGCTGCTCTGGGCCGCCCCAGGTGGATGGAGGTGCTGGAGGAGGCGGTGCAGAGCTCCACCAGGAATGCCACCTTCCCCCCCAAGCGCCGGACGCCGGAGCCCACCCGCGCGGCCCCCTCCAGGTGAGCGGCGGGGCCTTACTGGGAGCCGGGGCCGGAGCCCAGTTCGGCACTGGTTCGGCACTGGGGGACGAGGCCAGTGCGCCACGGGCTCTCTCAGACCCAGGGCGCTGGGGACGCGGCTCCCCCCCTGGTGCGAGAGCGGCTCGCTGGGGACCTGGGGGTGGCTGCCAGGGCTCCCGGCCCCTTGTCGCTGCTGCCCCCCCCCCCCGCCTAACCCCCCCCCTTTCCGTCCTCGTAGCCTGGTGCTGCCGGACGCCGACGTCTCCCCCATCCTGTCCCGAGGCGCCGGCTCCGCAGCGGAGGCGGAGGAGAGCTCCTCGGGTGAGCCCCCCCCCGCACCCCCCCCACCGCCTCGGCTGCCCCGTCCCCGGGGTGGGGGGGGGGGGCGCAGCTCTGAGCCCCCCCCCCGTGTCCCCGCAGCGGACGACAATCCCGCCGAGCTGCTGGGCGAGGAGAAGCCCCCGGCGCTGCCCGAGGAGCCGCAAAGCAGCGAGGTAGAGGAGGAAGGGGAGGAAGAGCCCGCGGGGGCGGCCGGAGCCTTCCCGGAGCCCCCCATGCGCCTGGCGCTGCCGGTGCCGCTCTCGGCGGAGGGGCTGGCCGAGGCGGCCCTGGAGGACGGTGAGCACCCTTTGGGGGGGGGGGAGATCAAGGAGGGGGGGTCCCCCGAGGGAGCGGGGGTGGGGATGGCACCCAAAAACCGCCTCTTCCCCCCCCCCCCCCCCCCCCCCCATCCCAGTGGAGAACCTGCGGCTCCTGATCCTGCGGAGGCTCCTGGGCGGCCGCGACGCGGAGCCCGAGGACGACGTGACGCCCACGCCGTCGGTCAGCGGCGGCGCCCAGCCGTGGGACCCGGTGCTCTGCGGCCACGATTCGGCCTCCCAGGAGGTGCTGGCCGAGCCCCCGGCACCCCCCGAGGAACCGAAGCCCCCGCACCACCGAAGCTGGGAGGAGACGAGCCAGACGCGTCCGGTGGCGGAGGAGCCCGGCGGCTACAAGGTCGTCCGGAAAGGTAGGGGGCTGCCGACAGCCCCCCCCCGGGCCGGGCAGGGGTGCGGGCACCCAGGACCCCCCCCCCTCAGCCATGTCTCCCGTACCTGCCCCCGGCTGCAATTTGGGTGCTCGCTCCCTGCTTGCGCGAGGTTTGCGTGAGGGGTGCGGGTAAACCCCGCTCCCTGTGCACGGCGCTGGGTGCTGGTGCTGGGTGCTGTGGGGTGCCGGTGGTGGTGGTGGTGCTGGTGGGTGCTGGTGGGTGCTGGTGCTGGGTGCTGGTGCTGGGTGCTGTGGGGTGCTGGTGGTGGGTGCTGGGTGCTGGTGGTGGGTGCTGGGGGGTGCTGGTGGGTGCTGGTGCTGGGTGCTGGTGCTGGGTGCTGGTGGATACTGGTGCTGGGTGCTGGTGCTGGGTGCTGTGGGGTGCTGGTGGTGGTGCTGGTGGGTGCTGGGCGGTGCTGGTGGTGGGTGCTGGGTGGTGCTGGTGGTGGGTGCTGGTGGATACTGGTGCTGGGTGCTGGTGGTGGGTGCTGGGGGGTGCTGGTGCTGGTGGTGGGACGCTGATGTGGTGCTGGTGGTAGGGAGCTGATGGGTGCCAGGATTGGGGTGCTGGTGGTGGGGTGCTGATGGGCGCTGGTGCTGGGGTGCTGGTGGTGCTGGTGGTGGGGTGCTGGTGCTGGTGGTGGGTGCTGGTGCTGGTGGTGGGTGCTGGTGCTGGGGTGCTGGTGGTGCTGGTGCTGGGGTGCTGGTGCTGGGGTGCTGGTGTTGGGGTGCCGGTGGTGGTGCTGGGTGTGCTGGTGGTGGGTGCTGGTGGGTGCTGGTGGTGGGTGCTGGGGAGTGCTGGTGGTGGGGTGCTGGTGGTGCTGGTGCTGGGGTGCTGGTGGTGCTGGTGGTGGGGTGCTGGTGCTGGTGGTGGGTGCTGGTGGTGGGTGCTGGGGGGTGCTGGTGATGGGACACTGATGGGTGCCAGGATCGGGGTGCTGGTGTTGGGGTGCTGGTGCTGGTGCTGGTGCTGGTGCTGGGTGCCGGTGGCGGGTCCCGCTCACCCCCCCCCCCCCCCCTCTCTTTCCGGGGTGCGCAGCCGGGGCTCAGGAGGGTGCCCGGGAGGCCACGCCCCCTGCAGGCAGCAGCCAATCAGCACCCGAGCTGCAGGAAGGAGGCGGAGCTCGTGTAGATGGTAAAGGGACCCCCCCCCCCCCCCCCCCAGTTCCCAGCCCGGGGGGGGGTCCCCGGGTCCCAGCAGGGACGCGCGGCCCCGTGATGGGGGGGGCGCCCCCGTGTCCCCCGGGGGGAGCCGTGAGTCCCAACGATGACACGGGGCGGGGGGGGGGGACACGTCCCTGGGATGGTTGGGGGGGGGCTGTGTCCCCTGGGAAGGGGGGGGGCCGTGTCCCCAAGGACCGTGCCCCCCCCCCCCCCCCCAGGGGATGCCACCGAGCGCCCTGGCAGCCCCGCTGCCCCACGATCCCGTGGCCGGATCCTGCCACAAATGCCCCCCCCTGCAGCCCCCCCCCCCCGGCCATGAGGCCGCCAGCCCCCCCCCCGTGCTCCCACGGCCCCCCCCCGCCACCCCAACACTGCTCCCCCCCCCCCCTTCCAGGCAACTACTTCTACGTCAGCATGCCCCTGGGACCCCCCAAGCCTGCGCCGCCCCCCAGCCCCCCCCGGGGCTCCCCCCCCCGGGACCCCTCCTCCTGCCCCAGCACCGCCGAGGCCCCCCCGGAGCCCCCCGGCCCCCCCCGCGACGTCGACCTCATCTTCCGCACCATCGAGCAGCTGACGCTCAAGCTCAACAGGCTGAAGGTGAGCCCCCGTCGTGGTGCCTTGGGGGGGGAGGGGGGCTTTTTGGCATGGGGGGGGACACCCCCAAACCCGTGCTGCCCCCCCCCCCCCAACTCCGTGCCCTTTCTCTTTGTGCCCCCCCCAGGCCGTGGAAAGAGCCCACCGGGAGCTGCTGCGCTCCCTGGGGCACGGCTCCTCGCCCGACGCCACCCCCGTGGGGGGCTCGGCCCCGGGGACGGAGGGGGGGCCCCAGCGGCCCCCCAGCCCCGAGGGCGGCAGCCCCCTGACCCTGCGGAGCCTGCAGGGCCCCAGCGCCAACACGCCGGGTGAGTGGCGGTGCCTGGCCCCCCCCCCCGACCCCTTTTTCCCTGTCCCCCCCCCGTTATCCCCCTTTTTCCATCCTTTTTGCCCTTCTCTCCATCCCCCTTCGCCCCCTTCTCACCCATTTCTCCCCCCCCCATTTCGCCCCCCACCCCACTTTTCATCCCCTTCTCACCTTCCCCTCGCCCCCCACCCTCTTCCCACTGCCCCCCCCGCCCCACACCCCTTTGCCCCCCCCCCCATGGCCCCCCCCTTCCATCTCACCCCCTTTCTCCCCCTCTCTTCCAGGCTGCCGAGCCCCCCTGGCCGAGGACCCCGCTCACACCGCCGACCTTTAGCCCCGCCGCGGGGTGTGGGGGGGGGGCAAATCTCCCCCCTAAAAATCACTCTGAAGCTGGGGGGGGGGGGGAGCTGCCCACCAGCCCCCCCCGGCACCCCCGGGGGCCGGCAGCGAGCGCGAGGAGCCTCGAGACCCAGGCTGCTGGGGGGGGGGGCTTCTGCTGGAAGGAGGGCGCGCGGGACCCCCGCCCCGCCGGCCCCCACCCTGCATGGCAGCCCCGGCTCGGCCCCCCCCCTGCGCCCCCCCCGGCCGCGAGAGCTGGATCTAGTCTGTATAAATGCACTTTGTTTCGTTCCTCTCCGTGCTGCGGCCCCCCCACCCTGTCCCCCCCCCCCCCGCTGCCTATAAATATGTACGTACGTGCCCCCGCCGTGTAAATAACCCCGCGGCCCTCCCGTGTGTCCCCCCCCGACCCCCCCCGCAGCCAGGATGGGGCCCGTTGTCACCGGGTTGGGGGGGGGGGGGGACAGCCGGCGACAATCGGAGGCAGCCAGCCCCCCGGGGGGGCCGTGGCGAGGGTCTGGGGGGGGGGTGCCTGTGCCCCCCCCCCCTCCTTCATCCCCGTCCCGCGTGTAGAGGCGAGGCCGGCGCTGGGGTGTGGTATATATATTATATATAATAGAGCCAAGACCGACTGGTTGCTGTTCGATGCTGTATAATCTCGTTTATTTCCTTCCTTCCGACGGTAAAGATTTTGGTTTGTGATTATTATTTGATTTTATTTTGATTTTTGTTCCCCCCCCCCCCCGAATCGAGCCGTCCCCTGGCTAGGGCGCCGCACCCTGCTCCTCCTCGCGGCCCCGCGGCCCGGGGACGGGGTCGCGCCGCTGCAGCAGCTCCCGGAGCCGGGCGAAGGCCTCGCAGCTGGGAGGGAAGCCGTTCCTCTGCGGGGACACCAGGGATGAGGCCGTGTCACCGTAACCCCCCCCCCCCCCCGTCCCCTGTCCCCCCCCCCGTGCGCCCCGCTCACCTGCAGCGAGAGGCGCAGCAGCCCCGGCCGCCCCGCGGCCCCCCCCGGCTGCTCCTCCTGCTGCTGCTGCAGCACGGCCAGGAAGGCGCCCAGGCCCCGCTCCGTGATGTGGTTGTCTGCCGGGGGGGGGACACAACATGGACACAGAGGTGGGGACGGGCCCCGTGCCGCCGCCGAGCCCCCCCCCGAAGGTCCCCCCCCACTCACGGGCCAGGTTGAGGTTGAGCAGCGCGCGGTTCCCCGGCAGGACGACGTGCCCCCCGCGGTGCCACGCCGGCTCCAGCAGCGGGTGCGACGGCTCGGCCGGATCCTGCGCCTGGGGAGGAGGCGGAGGGGGGGGGTGCTGAGGGTGTGTGGGGGGGTCCCAGACGCAGCATCGTGTCCCCCAGCCCCCCCCTTCCCGGTGCCACTCGCCTCCACGCTCTGCTTCTCCTTGCTGGCGGCTTTGGCGCCGCGGCCTCGGGTGGGCCGGGGGTCTGCGGGCGCTGTCGTGGCTGGGGGGGGGGGCAGAGGAGGAGGGAGGTGAGCCGGGCACGGCCCCCCCGCGCCCCCCAGGCCCCTCACTCACGCTTCTTGGGCTGCTTCAAGTCGTCCTTCCGCAGCAGCTCCTGCGAGGGACAGCGCCGGGGAGGGGGGGGGGGCACCGAGTTCAGCCCCGCTGCACCCCTCGGGCAGCACTTTGGGGACCCCCCCCCTTGTGCTGGGGGGAAACTGAGGCACGGCCACAGCCCCGCCGGCCCCCAGACAAAACCAGAATTTTTTTTTTTTTAATCTGGCAGCTGTCTGATCGGCCGTGCCCCCCCCCAACCCCAAACCCCCCACGCTGGCCGCCCACCCCCTCACCTTCTTCTTGGCCATGCCCTTGCTGTGCTTGGCCGGAGGCAGCCTCTCGGCGGCCGCGCTGCCCTGCAGGCTCGGGGCGTGCTCGCTCCTGGCCTCAGCCTGCTTCGGGAGCCACACACCGGTGCTGGGGGGGGCCCCAGGAAGCCCCCCCCCCATCCCGCACACAAAACGCTCACCGCCTGGGGCTGTCCCAGCGCCTCCGCCAGCAGCAGCCGCCGCCGTTCCACCACCTCGGCGTGCGTCAGCGTGAAAGGACCCAGCACCTGGCACGAGCGGGGCCGGGGCTGCGATAATGGGGCCGGCCGCATCCCGCTCCGACCCCATCCCACTCAGCTCCGACCCCATCCCGCTCTGACCCCATCCTGCTCAGCTCCGACCCCATCCCGCTCTGGCCCCATCCTGCTCAGCTCCGACCCCATCCCGCTCCGGCCCGACCCCATCCCGCTCCGACCCCATCCCGCTCCGACCCCATCCCGCTCCGACCCCATCCCGCTCCGACCCCAACCCGCTCCGACCCCATCCCGCTCCGACCCCATCCCGCTCCGACCCCAACCCGCTCCGACCCCATCCCGCTCCGACCCCATCCCGCTCCGACCCCAATCCCGCTCCGACCCCATCCGACCCCATCCCGCTCCGACCCCATCCCGCCCGACCCCATCCCGCTCCGGCCCCACCCGCTCCAGCCCCATCCCGCTCAGCTCCGGCCCCATCTCCCTCCGGCCCCATCCCGCTCCTGCTCCCTTGCTGGGGGGGGTGAAGCCCACCTCGGCCAGCCGCAGGGCCCCCACGTCCCCGATGTCGTTGTGCGCCAGGGACAGCGACAGCAGCGAGCGGTTCCAGCGCAAGCCCTGGGGGGGGGGCACAGGATGGGCTGAGGTGGGGGGGCCACGGGCAGCAGGCAGCAGCTTGCCAAGCCCGCAGCCCCCACCTGGGCGATGTGCCCCGCTCCCACGTCCGAGATGCGGTTGAAGCTGAGGACCAGCGAGACCAGGCCGCGGTTGGAGGAGCTGAGGGTGGAGAGGCTCTGCCCGATGAGCCGGGCGGCCTCGTCGCCGATGCCGTTGTTGCGCAGCGAGAGGTGGGACAGCCTGCGGGGACGGGGGGGGGACAGCGGGGGTCCTGGTGGTCCCAGGCGGGATTTCGCCCCGTAGCGTGCCCCCCGCCCCGCTCTGCGCGGGGTCGAGCGCGGCACTCACGTGCTGCCGGGCCCCATCAGCAGGTGGAAGGAGTGCTCCGGCAAGGGGTTCCCCTCCAGGCTGAGCGTCCTGCGGAGGCAGGAGTTTCCAAAATTCTCTTAATTAAAGATAACGAGACACCAATCAAGGTGTTTCCCCCCCCACACCCCCCCCCCACCGCCTACCCGAGGCCGGGGCAGCGTGCCAGCAGCGTGGTCAGCGCGGGGAGCAGGCGGTCGGTCAGCCCGGCCCTCCAGAGGCTGCGGGGGGGGGACACAAGTGGCATCAAGCGGCATGTTGCTGGGGAGGGGACGTGGCAGCGCCTGGGGGGGGGTCACCCGCGTGCCCCCTCCCCAGCCCCACACTCACTGCACGGCCCGCAGGTGGGCGAGGGCGGGCAGGCACTTGCCGAGGACGCCCAGCATCTCCTCCTCGACGGTCCAGCCTGACGGGGGGGACGAGGCCAAAAAAGCGGGGTGGGGCGGGGGAAAAGCCCCCCCAAACGTGGCCTCGACCCTCCTCAAGGGCCTGCTGCGGCTCGTCCCCCGTCCCCCTAGGGACATTTTGGGGGAATTTTGGGGGCTCACCTCGCACGAAGACCTCGCGGACGCTCCGGGGGTCGTCGTGCTCCGTCTCCACCTGGACGCAGCGCTGGACGTGGCCGTGCCGGCGCCGGGTGCGGGTCTCCGGCCCCGCCGGTTCCTCGCCCTCCGCTGCAGAGGGATGGGTGCCTCGGGACCCCAAACCCCAGCACAACTCCCCCCGCCCCCCCTCTCCCGCACCCCGCTCACCGGCTGCGGGGCCAGCGGGGGACGGCCGCGGGGTGACCGCGGGGACGGCGGCGATGCCGGCGCGGGCGCAGAGCTCGGCCAGGTCCTGCTCCAGGAGGCCGCTGCACTGGTACTCCTCTGGGGGGGGGGAGGGGGGCGAGGTGTCAGGGGGGGTCCCACTGACTGTGCCCCCCCCCCCCCCAGCACTGCCAGCCTCACCTGCGCCCTGCTCGCCCTTCCTCGCCGCGTTCCTCGCCTCCTCCTCGGGGGCAGCCACCGCCACCTTCTCCCGGGGCGTTCGCTCCCGGCGCCGCCTCATGGCCGGCAGCTGGGGAGGGGCCGGGGGGGGGGACACTCAGCGCCCCCCCCCCCCCCCCCCAGCACCCCCCGGCCCCGAGGCTGGCACCCAAAGGATCCCTGGGCTAAGGGGGAGCCCCCTCCGAAGGGGACCCGGGGTGGGGGTCCCAGGGGTGGGGAGGACCCTGGGGGGGGTCCCATAGGTGGGGGGGACCCGGTGGGGGTTCCAGAGGTGGGGGGGGGACACCTATGGGGGTCTCTATTAGGGGATGTAAGGGGGGTAATGGGGGGGGGGGGTGCAATGGGGGTCGCCACAGGGAGCAAGGGGGTTGCAGGGATGGGGGGGGAACCGCATGGGGGTCCCCATGGAGGGCTCCAGAAGGGGCATGGGGGGGGGGGGGTCCCAAGGCTGGGGGGTGCCCGTGGAGGTCTCCATAGGGGTTGAAGGAGGGTCCCGGGTGCTGAGGGGCAGCACTGGGGGGGTCCCCAAAGGGGGAAACGGGGGTCCCAGAGCGGGGGGGGGCCTATAGAAGTTTGCTTAGGGGGTCGGGGGGGTCCCAGGGGGTTTCCACCGCCGGAGGGGGGAGCTGTGGGGGTCCCCCCGCGGAGCAGGGGGGTCCCGGTGCCGGGGGGGCCCCGGGGGGCTCCTCGGGGGTCCCCATGGGGCCGGGGGGGGCCAGGCCGGGCCCCACCTCGCTCGGCGGCCTCGGGCCGTCCCCATGGCAACGCGGGGGCGGGGCCGGCGAGCGGGGGGCGGGGCCGAGACCGGGAGGGGGCGGGGCCGGGAGGGGTGGGCGGGGCCGAGGTGGAAGGTGGGGGGGGTAAGGGTGGGGCCGTGCTGCAGCGCTGATTGGACAATGATTGGGCCAATCACGGGGCGCGCTTTGGATCCGCTCCGGGAGC
Organism: Anser cygnoides; assembly: GCF_040182565.1. Lineage (NCBI taxonomy): Eukaryota > Metazoa > Chordata > Aves > Anseriformes > Anatidae > Anser > Anser cygnoides. The sequence continues at coordinate 1,872,570 of NC_089905.1, read as the reverse complement.
GTTGCTGGGCCAGGTCCAGGGGCTGGGCCGGAGCTGCCCTGAGCCTGCCCTGGGCCGGCAGTGGGCGCCCGGCGGGGCCCTCTTGGGCAGCACTGGGACTTACTGGGGCCTTTCCTGGTGTTCTCCTCTGAGTTACGCTGGGCCAACCACCGGCATTTTGTTGGGGCCCTCATGGAAGCACTGCTGGGCCTTTCGTGCAGCCCTCACCGGACCATCACAGGGACAGTCACTGGGCACGTTCTGCTGCTGTTTCTGACTCATTATGGGGCAAATACTGAGCCTTCCCCGGAGCCTTCCCCGGAGCCGTTATTGGAGCATTCCTGGGGCAATCACTGGGCCTTTATTGGAGCCTTAATTGGACCAGAGTTGGGCCACAAACTGGGCCTTTACTGGAGCTTTCATTGCACTTTACTGGGCCATACAGTGGGCTTTTATTGAATCCAGCATTGGCCATTAATGGGCAAGTCACTGGGTCCTTAGTGGTGTTTTATTAGTACCATTATTGGGCCGAAGACAGGGTCTTTAGTGGAGCCTATTGCAAATTTTCTGGGGCAATCCCTTGGCCTGGTTGGGGTCTGTCATGTTACATAGCTGGGCAACCGCTGGGCCTTTAGCGGAGCCTTAACAGGACCAGAGCGGGCGCAAGCCCGGCCCCCCCCGGAGCCCTGCTGGGCAGTTCTGGGCCCGCCACTCGGCCTGGTTGGGCTCTGTCGCTGGACCGGAGCTGGGCCAATCACGGGGCCGGTGCTGGACCTTCAGCAGCCAATCACGGGGCGCGCTTTGGATCCGCTCCGGGAGCGTTGCTGGGCCCGGCCGAGGGACTGGGGAGGAGCTGCCCCTGAGCCTGCCCTGCGGGGCCCTCTTCGGGCAGCACTGGGGCACGGACTGGGATTTACTGGTGCTGGCCTGCGGGCCGTACTGGGCCGATCACCGGTATTTTGTTGGAGCCCTCAGGGAAGCATTGCTGGGCCAAAGATGGGGCCTTTCCTGCAGCCCTCACGGGACAATTCATGAGCCAATTAGTGGGGTTTGAGGGAGCCGTTACTGCAGCATTCCTGGGGCAATCACTGGGCCTTTATTGGAGCCTTAACTGAACAGAGCTGGGCTAAAGCCTGGGTCTTTACTGGAGTGCTGTTGTACATTTTTTGGGCCAGTCGCTTGGTCTTTTTTTGATCTCCCCTTGTCCCAGAGCTGGGCCCATCACTCAGTCTGTACTGGAGCTGTCCTCGCACCTTTACTGGGCCAGTCACTGGGCGTCTTCTGCAGCCCTCATTCAACCATTACAGGGGAAACTTCTAGACATATTCTGCGGCTGTATTTGGATCATTCTAGGGCCAATTCCCGAGCCTTTCCTGGAGCAGGCACTGGTCCATTCCTGGGCCCATCCCTGGCCCTTTCCTTGGGCCCTCGCTGGTTCATTCCTGGGCCCGTCCCTGGGTTATTCTGGGTCCGTCCCAAGCTGTTGCTGGAGCTCTCCTGGCACCTTCCCTGCACCTCCCGAGGCGCTCCGTGGGGGCCTCACCGGACCGTTACCGGTTGACCCCCGCGGGCCCTTCCTGCAGCCCTCTGGGACCACCCCAGCCCCCGCTGTCCCTTGGCCCGGCCCCGGGCCACGCTCGGGGCTTCGCCGCAGCCCCCTCGGATCGCCCCTGGGCCAATCACCGACCCTTTGCCGGCGTTGGGCGATCACCGAACCAATCAGCGGGCAGAGCCTTGCTCCGGAGTGACCAATCACGAGGCGCGCTCTGGATCCGGCCTGGGCGCTTTGCTGCGCCATCCCCGCGCCCTGCTGCAGCCCCCCGGGCACGTAAGGGGGGTCTGGGGGCCCCTACCCGGCCCCATCCCGGGGTCGTTCCCGGCCCCATCCCGGGGCTGCGCCCCCCGGGGCCCCCTCTGTGCTCCCCCCACCCCTGGCACAAGGATGCGGCCGCAGGCAGCCTGGAGCCCCGGTTCCAACAACCCGGCTTTATTTACAGGCTGCACCCCCCAGGGCTGGGGGACAGGGACAGGGGCTCCGGGGGGGGCGCTCAGCCCCTGCACGGACCCTGGGACGGACCCACCGTGTCCCCTGTCCTTGTCCCCATAACGTCCTGGAGCCAGGGCAGGGTCCCTTGTCCTTGTCCCCGAGGCAAGGGGCGGTTTTTGGGGCGGGGGGCAGGCGGGGGGGCGGCTCAGCGGTCCTTCCTGCGCAGCGGGGGGGACGGCGGGTGGTGGCGGACGGGGGGCACGTCGTAGTGGCTGGGGATGTGGCTGTTCTTGGGGGAGTCGTAGTGGCTGGGGGGGGCCGGGGCTGGTTCCGCGCCCTCTGCCCCCCCCGGGATGCTCTCTGGGGGGAGAAGAGGGGGCTGCTGGGGGCAGCTGGCAGCAGGGCTGGGGCCGCCCCCCCCCGGCTGTACCCCCTCGTCCGTACCCTCCTCGGGGCCGGCAGGAGGCTCCTCGAGGAGCCCGATCTCGGCGTAGGACATCTCCCGCTGCACCGGGGCCTTCATCTCCATGTAGCTGCCCTCGGGGGTCTTGGCCAGGAGGGGGGGGCAGGTCCTTGATGGTGGCGTAGGGGTTCTCGCTGGCCAAGGAGCTGGCGCTGGCCCCCAGCCCCTCCTGGGGGTGCTCTGCGGGACGAGACAGAGGGGTCCCCATCACAGGGGCAAGGGAGCAGCCCTGCACCAGCTGTGTCCCATCCGTTCCACCCCTCGCTGCACAGAGTGCTCGGTTTTATTCCCGTTTTCATCCCTACTCCCAGGCCTTCTCCTCTCCATCCCCATCCCCATTCTCTTCCCCATCCCCATTCTCTTCCCCATCCCTATCCCTATTCTCTTCCCCATCCTCTTCCCCATTTCCATCCCCATCCCAATTTCCATCCCCGTCCCCTTCCCCTACCCCCATTCCCTTTCCCTATCCCCCTCCCCTTCCCCTTCCCCATCCCCGTTCCTGTTCCCGTCCCCATCCCCTTCCCCTCCCCATCCCCTTCCCCTCCTCATCCCCTTCCCCTCCCCATCCCCTTCCCCTCCCCAGCCCCAGCCCTTCCCCGTGGGTACCCTTGCCGTAGTACTTCCCCAGGCTGCAGCTGTAGCTGTAGCTGTAGCTCCGGTCCAGGTGCCCCCCACCTGGAAGCCGAGGACCGTGAAGAAGCAGGGGCCGGGACAAGGGGACAGGTTTGGAATCCCCGTCCCCCCTCTGCACCCCACAAGGTGCTCCCCCCAAATCCCGGGGTGCCCAGCACCTTCCCCCGCTCCCTCTCACCCCTGGGTCCCAGCGGGGGTGCCCCGAGGTGCTTCCAGTCGGGGGGCAGCGTGGCGTTGCCTTCGGGGCCGTAGGGTCTCTCCGCACCGGGGAAGAGCTGGGGGCCGGGTACCTGGGGCCGAAAAAGGAGCCAGGTAGGCCACGGGGCTCCCAGCGTAGCGCCCGGTGCCGTGCCGTGCCGTGCCGTGCCGTACCTTTAGGGAGCTGGCTCTGTCCTGGGCGCTGGGGGCAGGCAGCGTGCACTGGGACAGCGTGTGGTAGCTGGGGTTGGAGTAGTAGTGCGCGTGGCCCGGTGGCACGTCTGGGGGACAGGCGTCAGCCCCGGTGCCACGGGACCCCGGGGGGGGGGGGGGGCTGGAGAGCCGCGGCCCCGCGTGCCGCTCACCTGGCACCACGTACTCGGAGGTGTCCGTCCGTCCCGCCGTGTACGCCACGGCCAGGTGCCGGTTCTCCTTCCCCTTCTGCCGGTGGCGGTAGCACAGCGCCGCGGCCACCACGGCCACCAGCAAAGCCACCAGGGCCACCAGGCTGACCACCACCCCCAGGGTGCTGTAGGCCAGCGGAGGGGTGGGCACGATGGTGTAGGGCTGGTCGGGGGTCGCTGCAGTGGGGGGGGGGACAGGGACAAGTCCTTAGGGTGGGCAGGGACCCCCCCGCAACCCCCCCACCCCTCTCCGTGCTCACTCACCAGCCTCACAGTGGGGTCCGCTCCTGCCGGGGGCGCACGGGCACGCGCCGGTAACGGGGTGACAAGTGGCATTTTGGGGACAGCGGCACAGCTGCTCACACTGGAGCCCAAAAGTCCCGGGGGGGCACTCTGCAGGGTACAGGGGGTGCCCAGGATGGAGCCAGCTGGTGGCTCCGTACCACCCAGGACCCCCCCAGGATGGACACTGGGGGGGGGCACGGAGCTGCAGGGTGGGGGTGGGGGGGGTCCCCCACCTTCTTCGCAGTGCGTCCCTGTCCAGCCCGCGGCGCAGAGGCAGACGCCGGTGGCGGGGTGGCAGGAGGAGCGGTTGGAGCAGGAGCAGCTCAGCGAGCACCTCTTGCCGTAGCGGCCGGGCGGGCAGGCTGCGGGCGGCAGGGCTGCGGTGAGACGAGGGGTGCTCGCTGGCGGGGTGCTGGGGGGGGGGGGGGGGGGGGGCGGAAATAACCCCGCTCCCCACCGGGGGCACTCACAGCGCTGGCAGTTGGGGCCGCGGTAGCCCGGGGCGCAGGTGCAGGATCCGTCCTCGGGCGAGCAGGACGCCCCGTTGCGGCAGGAGCAGGGCTGGCCGCAGCCCCGGCCCCAGAAGCCGTGCGGGCAGCCCCGCTTGCACTGCGGCCCTAAAAAGGGGGAGAAACCGTGAAGGACAAGGACGGGGCGCAGCGGGGTGTCCCAACCCACCCCCCAGGTCCCCCCTCACCTGTCCAGCCGGGCAGGCAGCGGCACTCCCCGGTGACGGCGTCGCAGCCGTCCGCGTGGGCGCAGTCGCAGCGCTGCCCGCAGCCGGCGCCGAACGTCCCGTTCTGGGGGCACGGGGACGGGGTCAGCGGGGGGTACGGCGGCACCGAGCCCCCCCCCCCCCCCTCCTTGGTGCAGACAGGGCTGTTGGGGACGGGGACTGCTCACCGGGCAGGGCTGGTGGCAGCGGGGGCCGTGCCAGCCCGGGGAGCAGCTGCAGGTCCCGCTCTGGGCGCTGCAGGCGGCCCCGTGGGCGCAGTCGCAGCTCCGGTTGCAGCCGGGGCCCCAGGTGCCGGCGGGACACGGCGCCGAGCAGTCGGGTCCGTGCCAGCCTGCGGGGCGAGGGGAAGGGGGGGGGGGGGCGGCGTGGGGATGGGGATGGGGAAGGGCAGGGGGATGGGCCTCCCCCACCACCACCACCAGCACCACGTCCCCGCTGCGGCCCCCGTGGCGCACCCACCTTCCTTGCAGGAGCAGGAGCCATCGGTGGGGGAGCAGGCGACGGCGTGCTGGCAGGAGCAGCGCCCCGAGCAGTTCACCCCGAAGGTGTCAGGGGGGCACAGGGAGGAGCAGTGCTCGTCCTGGGGGTGGCAGGGACAGGAGGAAGGGGGGGTTGTGAGAAGGGGAAACCCCCCCAAGAGCTGGGAGTCCAGGGACCACCCTGCTCCCTCCCCTTGGCGCACCGGTGCTGGAAGCAGAGCGGGTGACCCCAAAATCCCGACCTCCCAAGGGACCCCCTGAGGTTGCCCCAACCCCCCTCGACCCCAAACAGCCCCCAGACATAACCAGACCCCCAAGCCCACCCCGAGGATGCCCAGTGTCCTCCCCAGGGCCACCCCCCATGTCCCATCCCCCCCCCCCCCCAGGGGGTCTCCACACCCTCCCGTGTCCGTCCCGCGGCGGTGGCAGCTCGGGGACGCACCGTGTAGCCGGGGGGGCAGTGGCAGCGGCCGGTGGCCCCGTCGCAGGTGCCCCCGTTGAGGCAGAGGCAGGACTGCAGGCAGCCGGCCCCGAAGGAGCCGGGGGGGCAGCTCTCGTTGCAGAAGAGCCCGGCCCAGCCGGGGCGGCAGGAGCACTCCCCGAGCAGCGGGTGGCAACTGGGGGGGCACCCGCTCAGCGCCCCAGTGCTCCCAGTTTGGGGGCAGCGGGTGCGCCGGGAGGGGCTCTGCAAACGGCGGGGAGTGGTGGGGGAGCCATCCCCTGCCCACCCTGAACCCCCCCCCCCCCCCCAAAATTCTGCATCCTGGGCAGGGACGCGGGGCCCTACCTGAGGCTGTGCTGGGGGTGGCAGAGGCAGCGGCTCTGGCAGTGGAGGCCGTAGAGGCCGGGCAGGCAGCGCGGCTCCTCGCAGCGGCTGCCCTGGAAGCCGGCCTCGCAGAGGCAGGCCCCGTCCACGTGGAAGCACTGGCCCCCGTTGGCGCAGTCGCAGCTCTCCCGGCAGTCCTGCCCGTACCTGCCCACCGGGCACCGCTCCTGGCACCTGCGCGGGGATGGGGATGGTTGGCACGGCCCACGGGGGGGGCTCCCGGGACCCCCTCTCCATCCTCCAGGCTGAGGCCGTGCAGCTCGCCGCATGCCACACCGCCTGGAGGTCCTGCTCTGGCAGCACCGGTGTTTGGTGACCCCGTCCCCCACGCGCCCCATCCCCGCGCCCCCCCCCCCCCCCCGTGTGCGCCGCTGTCCCCTCCAGGTGCGCCCCCATCCCTCTGCCCCCCAGCCCCACGTTTCCCTGTCCCCTGTGCCCCATCCCCGTGCCCACTTCCCCACGTGCCCCCGTCCCCCTGCGACCCCCGTCCCCACACTCACTGCTCTCCGGTGAAGCCGGGGGCGCACTGGCACTGCCCCCCCAGGGGGTCGCAGCGGCCCCCGTTGTGGCAGCGGCACTCGCCCTGGCAGCCGGGGCCGAAGCGCCCGGGGGGGCACGGCGTGGAGCAGATGTCCCCCTGCCAGGGGACAGCGGGGTCAGCGGGGCTGGAGGGGAAAACGGGGACAACCCCCGTGCCTTAAGGGGGGGGGGGGTCCGCAGCCCACCCACCATCCATCCATGAGGGCACACGCAGGTGTTGGAGCCCGGGGGGTGGCAGATGCCCCCGTTCTGGCAGGGGCAGTGGCTGTCGCACGGCGTCCCCTCGGGGCAGGGCACATCACAGCTGCGGTGGGAAGGCGAGGGGTGAGCGGGCGGCTGGGACCCCCCTCCCCAAGGGGATCCCCCCCCCCCGTGGGACCCCCGCACTCACAGGGGGCCGGCGAGCCCCAGGGGGCAGAGGCAGGCGCCAGTGGAGCCATTGCAGGGGGCTCCGTGGTGGCAGGGGCAGCGGAGGCGGCAGCCCTGCCCGTAGGTGCCCGGGGGACAGGGCTGGCGGCACAGCGGGTCGGCGAAGCCGGGGGGGCAGGCGCAGACCCCGCTCAGCGGGTCGCAGGGGGCCCCGTGGTGGCAGTCGCAGCGGTGCCCGCAGTCCCGGCCCCACGACCACTCGTCACACTCTGCACGGGGACACCACTGCTGCCTCCCCACGCCCAGCCCCAGCCCCACACCCAGAACCTGCCACATCCCAGTCCCGTCCCAACCCCGCTCTATCCCAGCCCCATTCTGTCCCCATCCCCATCCCACCCCTCATCTCCATCCCCATCTCCCTCCCAGTCCCTATTCCAATCCCCATCCCAGCTCACCTTTTCCCTTCTCCTTCCCTCCCATTCCTGTCCCTACCTCATCTCCATCCTCTTCCCCATTTCTCTCCCAGTCCCCATCCCCATCCCATCCCCATCCCCATCCCCCCCATCCCCATCCCCATCCCCATCCCCATCCCCATCCCATCCCATCCCCATCCCCATCCCCATCCCCATCCCCATCCCCATCCCCCCATCCCCATCCCCATCCCATCCCCATCCCATCCCCATCCCCATCCCCATCCCCCCCATCCCCATCCCATCCCCATCCCCATCCCCCCCATCCCATCCCCATCCCATCCCCATCCCCATCCCATCCCCCCATCCCCATCCCCATCCCCATCCCATCCCCATCCCCTCCCCTCCCATCCCCATCCCCATCCCCATCCCCATCCCCATCCCCATCCCCATACCATCCCCATCCCCATCCCCATCCCCATCCCCATCCCATCCCCATCCCCATCCCCATCCCATCCCCATCCCCATCCCCCCATCCCCATCCCCATCCCATCCCCATCCCCATCCCCATCCCCATCCCCTCCCATCCCCATCCCCATCCCATCCCCATCCCATCCCCATCCCATCCCCATCCCCATCCCATCCCCATCCCCATCCCATCCCCATCCCATCCCCATCCCATCCCCATCCCATCCCCATCCCATCCCATCCCCATCCCCTCCCATCCCCATCCCATCCCCATCCCATCCCCATCCCATCCCCATCCCATCCCCATCCCATCCCCATCCCATCCCATCCCCATCCCCTCCCATCCCCATCCCATCCCCATCCCATCCCCATCCCCATCCCATCCCCCATCCCCTCCCATCCCATCCCCATCCCCATCCCCATCCCCATCCCCATCCCATCCCATCCCCATCCCCATCCCATCCCCATCCCATCCCCATCCCATCCCCATCCCCATCCCCATCCCCATCCCATCCCATCCCCTCCCATCCCCATCCCCATCCCATCCCCATCCCATCCCCATCCCATCCCCATCCCCATCCCCATCCCATCCTCATCCCATCCCCATCCCATCCCCATCCCATCCCCATCCCATCCCCATCCCCATCCCCATCCCCATCCCATCCCCATTCCCATCCCATCCCCATCCCATCCCCATCCCATCCCCATCCCCATCCCATCCCCATCCCATCCCCATCCCATCCCCATCCCCATCCCCATCCCCATCCCCATCCCCATTCCCATCCCCATCCCCATCCCACCCCATCCAACCCCACCCCATCCCCATCCCCATTAACCACCGGGACCCGCCGCACTCCCCCCATTCCCCCATCCAACCCCACAGCCCCACTCTGGCCCCCACACCCGGGGGTCCCCCACCCCGCGGCCCCCCCACCCCCCCTCCCTGCCGAGCCCTCACCGCTGGAGCAGTCGGCGCCCCGCCAGCCCGGCTCGCACTGGCAGCGCTCGGGAGCCACGCACCGGCCGTGGACGCACTCCTGGGTGCAACGCGCTGCAGGGACACGGCCAGGAGGTGAGGGGGGGGGCACAGCCCGGGCCCCCCCAACCCCCCCCCTCGCCCCCTCGCCCCACTCACGGACACAGACGTCCCTGCTCTCGTAGTAGCCCAGGCAGCACTGGTAGCGCCGGCGGTAGTCGGTGCGCACTGCCTGCCGGTACTCGGTGCGGTACACGATCCTGTGCCAAAACCAGCGCCGTGAGGACGGGGTGCAGGGGGGGGGGACACCCTGCCCGAGCCCCCCCACCCCATCTTGGCCACGGGGCAGCACCCAGAGGGACAGCGGTGAGGACACGCTGCGGTGGGACAGGAGAGCAGGGACCCCCCCCCCGCCCCGGCCCCGCTCCAGGCACCGGGGGCTGGATGAGCAGGGTGGTTTTTTTTGGGGGGGGCTGCGCTCACCTTTGCTGCAGGCAGAGCTGGGATGTGCCCAGCACCCCGGTGCAGGGCTCGGTGGAGGCCACGATGTGGGGCTTGGCGTACGACTCCTTCACCGCCGCCGTGAAGCTGCCGGGGGGGCAGAGGGCGTGGGGTGGCGGCAGGTCCCGCGGGGTCCCCGCCGCCCAGTCCCCCCCCCCCCAGTACGGCTCCTACCTCTCCCAGTAGCTGCAGACGTTGGGGTCGCCGGGGTGGAGGGCGGCCAGGAGGCAGGCGTGCACTGCCAGCGCCGCGGCCCGCAGCGCCATCCTGCACGGGACACGGCGCTGAGCTCGGAGCCGGGCTCGCACGCCGCGTTCCCGCTCCCCACCCACCGCCCCCGGCTCGGATCGGGCTCCCCGCGGGGCCGCGTTCGCATTCCTGCGTGCGGAGGAACGGTCCTGGCCCCGGCCCCAGCCAGGCGTTAAGGGGAAACTGAGGCACGGCCGCACGGGTGGCCCCAGCACCGCGCCGACCCCACAAGCAGCCAGAAACGCCCCGGCCCCGGAGCTGCGCCCGCTCTGCCCCGGCCCCAAACACAGCCGCTGCTGCTGCGGGGCCCCAAATATCCCAGCCCAGGGATGGTTTTTGTCAACCGCCACCACCGCGGCCACGGCGCTGAGGACATCCCATGGGACGCCCCAGGCCTTATCCTGGCATCTCCTCACCCTCAGAACCTCAGCTCCAGCCTCTCCCCCGCGTCCCATCGCAGCACGCAGCCCTGCCAGGTGTCCCCAGGGTGCCGGGGACCAGGCTGCGGGGCGTGGGGAGGGGAAGGAGTTAACCCTCCCCCCCCCCCCCCCCAGGCCCCCAGCCCTGGCAGCCGCCCCACGTGGCCCCGTTTCAATGCTTTTAATATTTATTTGCAGTTGTGTTTCCTGGATCCGCCGTGTTCTTGCTCAACCGAGCGAGGGACCGGGCTCGCCGGGGCGGCGCTGGGAGCGCGGCCAGCTCGGAGCGGGGTCGGCGGACGGGGCCGCACGCTGCGGAGTTTGGGGGGGGGGGGGGTGCACATCGGGGCTTTGGCAAGACCGAGCAGGAGGGAAGGGCGAGGGCCTGGGCACCGTCCCCATTGGGGACGCCAGGACCCCGTCCCGGTGACCCCGAGCCAGCCCCGCGTGGCCCCGAGCACGCGGCACCGCGTTTACGGGGCCGTTCCGCGGCTCTCCGGTAAATGCACGTGTGCCGCGGGAGGAAACAGAGGTTTCCTGAGCCACGCAGCTGGATTTACGGCCGCTTCCTCGCTGCTCCAGCCAGGCCGGGGCCAGCCACTGGCCCAGCCTGGCCGGGGACACCCCAGAGGTGCCACCACCCCCCCCCCCCCCCCAGCACCATCCTCCTCCTCCCCGCTGGGGCCGCGCTGGCTTGGTGCAAACCCAGGCAGCGGGCGAGGGGGCTGGGGGTGACCCAGCAGCCCCCGCACAACTTCCCCGGGGCCGAGCCCTCCTCGTCCCAAAGCGGCGATGTTTTTCTAGTGGAAAAACCGTTTAGTCAGAAAGTTTCTCCCCGTTTCCCTTCAGCTCCCAGCGGCCGTTTCCAGGGTGAGTAATTGCTCGCCCGCTTCCGAGCCTCCCGCCCCGAGCCTCTCCTCCCTGGGACGGGACCCCCGAGCCCTCCCCACAGCCCCGCAGCGCCCTGGCCCCGGCCCTGCTCCAGCAAAGCCCCGCGCCAGGGGCTGGGGGGCCCCAGCGCCGCTGCGAACAACAGGAACCGCTTGGAGATGCTGGCAGGAAAAGCGAGGAGTCATCAAAACACGGGGCCCAGCTGCTCCTAATCGGGGAGCGGGGGCGGTCTCCTGAGACCCCCAGGGTTGTCTTGGGGGCGCACGGCAAGAGGGACCCCCAAGAGCCAGCTCTGCCCGGCCCCACAGACCCCTCCAAACCACCTCCGGAGCAGGGAGCAACCCATCCCCGTTCCGGGGAGCCCCGACCCTATTTGGGGACAGGGCTGGGGTGCTCAGGCGCTGGCGGGGGGGGTCACCAGCACCCAGACCTCCGTCACCTTCACCCCTGGGGTGGCAGCTCCCCTAGGGACCCACCTGCATACTCCTTTTGCAAACCAGACCGGGGGAAAGGGGACACCCCGAGGGGCTGGGGGATGGATTTCATCCCGACCCCCCCCCACGAAGCTCCCTGCCTTCTCCCTCCCGGGGCCGGGGGTGACGCGGGATCGGGGAGCATCGCCCGCGGGTGCAAAGCCGAATTGTGCAGCGTGGGAAGCTGGGGGCGGGGGCTGCAGCCGGGGTGAGGGCAGGGGATGGGGGCTCCTGCCCCGTCCCCATCGGGGACACGGAGCCCGGGAAGGCGCCGGGGCCCCCGGAGCTGCTATCTGTGCCCCGGCGCTTCCTCTGCCGCGGGCTGACGCGTTTCCTCCGGGGGCTGCGAACGTCGCGGGGCCACCGCAGGGACGGGGACAGGGATGGGGATCCGGATGGGGACAGGGATCGGGATGGGAATGGGGCTGGGGCTGGGGCTGGGGATGGGAATGGGGATGGGGAATGGGGATGGGGCTGGGGATGGGGATGGGGATGGGTCCCTCTTAGGGTCAGGGTCAGCGCTGGGGTCACCACGGGGGGTCGCAGCTCCATCCCCCGCCCTCCCCCGCCACCGGGGGACCCCAGAACCGTGGGCACGGGGCTGGGGACCGTCCCCTCGGGGCCACCCCCGGGGGGCGCGGCGTGGGACACTCACCGGGCCGGGACCGGGACCCCCTCCGGGGTGGGACCGGGACCCCCAGCGGGCCGGGACCGGGACCCCCAGCGGGCCGGGAGGCGCAGCGCGGCCGTCGGAAGCGGAGGGAGGGCCCGGAGCCGCTGTCAGGAAGTTTGGACGCGGAGACAACTACGGAAAAGGGAAAAAAAAAAAAAAATCCTAGGGTTGGGTGGTTGTTCTTTTTTTTTTTTTTTTTTTCCTCGCCTTTTCTGGCCAGAAACCAGCAGGTTTGGAACAACAACAGCGCCGGGGCTCGGGGCGGGGGGGGGGCGGTCCCGCAGCCCCTCCGTGGGACACCCCCAAGTGGGTCCCGGCCCCCGACGGCTCTGGGGGACACGAGCGCGGCCCCGAATCCCCCTGAACTCCCCAAATCCCCCCCCTTTTTTTTTTCTTTTTTTTTTTTTTGGGCGGGGGGGGTCAGTACGTGAGGAGGCGGCACCCCCCCGGGGCAGCCCCCGGGGCCGCGCCCGGCTGAACAGCAGCACCTGGCGGCCGCGGCCAGCAGAGCCCGGCCGCGCGTCCTGCCGGCAGCCCCGGGCACGTTTCGGTCCCGCAGCCCGGGCGCAATTCGTCCTCGCGGCCCGGCAGCCCGTGCACACATCGGCCCTGCAGCCCGGCAGCCCGTGCACGAATCGTCCCGGAATCCCACACACATCATCCCGCAATCCCAAGCACATCACCCCTGCATCCCGCACACATCACCCCTGCATCCCGCACACATCACCCCTGCATCCCACGCACGTGTTGTCCTTGCCGCCCTGCATCCCATGCACATATCATCCCTGCAATCCCACACAACGTCCCTGCATCCCGGGCACAATTTGTCCTTGCAGCCCAGCATCCCCTGCACACATCATCCCTGCATCCCACACGCATCATCCCTGCATCCCAAGCACATTTTGTCCTTGCCGCCCTGCATCCCCTGCACACATCAGCCCTGCATCCCATGCATATTTTGTCCTTGCAGCCCGGCATCCCATGCACACACCAGCCCTGCATCCCCATACAACATCCCTGCATCCCATACGCATCATCCCTGCATCCCAAGCACATTTTATCCTTGCAGCCCTGCATCCTCTGCACACATCAGCCCTCCATCCCAAGCACATTTTGTCCTTGCCGCCCTGCATCCCCTGCACATATCATCCCTGCATCCCATGCATATTTTGTCCTTGCAGCCCGGCATCCCATACACACATCGGCCCTGCATCCCCCTACAACATCCCTGCATCCCATACGCATCATCCCTGCATCCCAAGCACATTTTATCCTTGCAGCCCTGCATCCCACACACATTTCGTCCTTGCAGCCCTGCATCCCATGCACATATCATCCCTGCATCCCCATACAACATCCCTGCATCCCGTACACATCATCCCTGCATCCCGGGCACAACTTGTCCTTGCAGCCTGGTATCCCGTACACATTATCCCTGCATCCCACACGCATCACCCCTGCATCCCGTACACATCATCCCTGCATCCCAAGCACATTTTATCCTTGCAGCCCTGCATCCCATGCACATTTTGTCCTTGCCGCCCCGCATCCTGCACACATCACACCACGGCCACGCGCCGGGTCCTGCGCTTTGCCCACACCGACCCCGTGCAGCGCTGCAGGCTTGGGACAGAGTGGCTGGAAAGCTGTGCAGAGGAAAAGGCTCTGGGGGTGTCGGTCGATGCTCACCTGACCATGAGCCCGCAGTGTGCCCAGGTGGCCAAGAAGGCCACCGGCGTCCTGGCTGTGTCAGCAGTAGTGCAGGCAGCAGGAGCAGGGAGGTGATCGTCCCCCCGTACTCTGTGCTCTGCTGAGGCTGCACCTCGAGTGCTGGGTTCAGCTTTGGGCCCCTCACTCCCAGAAGGACATCGAGGCCCTGGAGCGTGTCCAGAGCAGGGCCACGAGGGTGGGGAAGGGCCTGGGACACAAGTGCTGTGAGGAGCGGCTGAGGGACCTGGGGGGGTTGGGGCTGGAGAAGAGGAGGCTCAGGGGAGACCTCATTGCTCTCTGCAGCTCCCTGAAAGGGAGGTGTGGGGAGCTGGGGGTCTGCCTCTGCTCACAGATAACCAGGGATAGGACCAGAGGGAATGGCCTCAAGCTGCGCCAGGGGAGGTTCAGGTTGGAAATGAGGAGACATTTCTGCTCAGAAAGAGCAGTCAGGCGTTGGGACGGGTTGCCCAGGGAGGTGGTGGCGTCACCGTCCCTGGGGGTGTTCAAGGGAGGTTGGACGTGGTACTTGGGGACGTGGTGCTTGGGGACGTGGTTTAGTGGGTGACATTGGTGGTAGGGGGTGGTTGGACCAGATAGTCCTGGAGGGCTTTTCCAACCCTAATGATCCTGTGATCCTCCCTGCAGCCCATGCGCATTCTGTCCCTGCAGCCCAGCGCCCCGAGCACTCGGTGTCCCCGCGTGCCAGGATCCCGGCCACAGGCCACACCAGGCACACGTTGTCCCCACATCCCCGGCAGACGCTGTCCCGGCAGCCTGTGCACGCAGCAGCCCCGCGCTGCAGGATCCTGGCCGCTCAGCACCCCTGCGGCCTGGCTGGACACCACGGGATGCCCCCCGGGGCAGCACCCCATCATCCTGGCCTTACACCGCGGGTACCCCACCACGTATCTCCCCCCCATCCCAAGACCCCTGCCCTAATACCACCCCACATCCCGGGCTCTTCCCCCTCACATTTCACCCCTGGGGGGCTCCCCCAGCCAGGCGGCTCAGCACCGCGCATCGCCCCCTCCCCGCGCCCAGCCGCCCCCCGCGAGCGCGTACATTAGCCGGCCTCAACTGATGTCAAGGCGCCGTTAATTGCCTCTCCTCGTTACAGTAATAGCTCTAATCACTCGTAACGATTTTCACGTCCCAGTGTGGCTCAACCGCTCCCCCCCCCCAATGGGCTCCATTAGGAGCAAGCCCACCCGCGGCCCCGGGGTTTGCCACGGCCACCCCAAAACGGCCCTGCCCGGAGCAGGGCTGGGCACGGAGGCTGTAGGGGCAGGGGGGCTGCGGGTTGGGGACAGCGGGATTGGGATGAGCTGGGGACATCTGGGCTGGGAGCCCCCTGGAAGTGACGTGTCCCCCCCCCACACACAGACACGCACACATTGCTCTTAAATAAGGCATCCCCGGGGTCACGGGGAAATGCTGCTCGGGGACACTTCAGCAGCACTTCAGCTGCGCCTCGTTAGCGCTGAGATGCCTCTGCAGCCCCTCCGAGACCTCCGGGGCCGGGGGATCGAGGCCCCACAAGTGCACTTAGGGGCTGTGTGGGGTCCGGCCGCCACTCACCCCCCCCCCCCCCCCGAGACCCACGGTGCCGGGACGCAGCTGCATCCCCGCAGCTGCCACGAGCGCCGTGCCGGCCCCAAAAACCATCCGGCCCCAAAAACCATCCGGCCCCAGAACGGGGCAACCTCCACGCACCAAACCCGCAACCGAGCGGCGCCCCCGGGGGCTCCTCCCGCCCCACAGCGCTGTGGGGGTGCCCCATGGCGCATCCCTGTCTGACGGGGGGAGCAGGGCCAGGGGCACCCCGCCGCGCAGGATGCGGCCACAGCATCAACAACCTCATCCTGCTGGATGCGGGATGGGGCCCAGGACCCCGAGCCCTCTTTAACCCTCATCAGCCCCGTCCCCAGCCCGGCTGCGGTGCTGCTGGGGGGGGTTTGGGGGGGGGACACTCTTCCAGGGAGCAGAGCCGTTAATTACCTCATTGCCAGAGTCCATTACCGCTCCCCCCGGAGCAGCTGAAATGGAGAAACTGCGGGGTGGGGATGAAATCAATCAGGGCTGAACACTTCTGGGAGCGGGGCTGGCGTGGGGGGGGCTTAACCCTTCCCTAGCTGCCCCGCGGGGGAAACTGAGGCACGGCCACGGGGAGACCTGGCCCCGGGTCCCCCGCACCACGCCCGGTGCTCTCTGCCACGCGCAGTCCCCTTTTTGGGGCGTTTTGCTCCTTTTTGCAGCGCCCGGGCGGCGGGCGGCCGCCGCTTCCCCTCCGCGGGGAGCGGTATTGACCGAGGAGGCAATCTGCAGCGCGGCGCTGGAAAAGCTCAAAGTTGTAATCTTGTTCCTTCCTCAAATTAGATAAGAGGGAAAAGCCCATAAATCAGCGCGGGCAGCGATTAGAGAAACCCCAAGGAAGCAGGTCGCCCTCCCGGCCGGGCTGCGCACCGGTGCCACGGCTGGGTGTGGGGCACCGCTCGGACCCCCCCCAGCCCCCCAGGAAAACTTTGGGGTGGGACAAGGGGCCAGGAGCCAGGGCCTGGCTGCATAGGTTCGGTTCCCGCACCTGCAGGACGGCCCCTGGGCTCGCTGCCTCAGTTTCCCCACCTGCTTTGCCAGCCCCTGTGCCCCATCCTCGGGCTGGCGGCCCGGAGACGGTGACCCCACTGTGGGGTGACAATTGGGGACAGATTGCATGCAGGGGGGCACTGGGGGGGGGGACAGCTCTGGTTTCCTGCTGCTCTCGCCGTGCCGAATTCACCCCAAGCCAACCGGCACGGCAAAGCACCACGGCACCGCACCGTGCCTCAGTTTCCCCCCCCCGTCTCCCCTTCCCTTATCTCAGGTCGCGGTGGGTAACAAAGGAGCTGGCAGGGCCCAGCCCGCGTTGCCTAATTAGCCAGATGAAATCAATTCGGCTCCATTACAGTCAGATCCAGGTCTCAAACATTACCAAGGCGGCCGGAGAGCCCCGGGAAGGATGATTAAGTGGACGCTACAGGGCATTCGATAACCCCGTGGCTCCGATGACGGTGCGCGGGGAAGGGCGGGCTCCTCCCTTTGTTCCGAGTTTTGGGTTCTTCGCCCTTTTGTGCTGCGAAGCGTCCCCGCGGCGTGCCAAACCTCGCCCAGGGCCGGGGGACCAAGCCATCTCCGTCCACCGTGTCCCATCCATCTCTTCCCCTGCTCCAAAAAGCCTTCTTTCCCCCCAAAGCCCCTATTTCTTCCCAAAAGCCCCTCTTTCTCCCCAAAAAGCCCTTCTTTCCCCCCAAAAATCCTGTCTTTCTCCCCCAAAAGCCCTCCCTCTGCCCAGCAGACCCCCGAGGCAGCCAGGTCCCAGCGTGGCAGAGAAGTGGATGTTTTATTATCGGCCGGGTTCGCTGTGGGGCGTCCCCGCGGGCCGGGGCCAGGAGGGGGAGGGAAGGAGCCACCAAGCCACGGGGGACCCTCGCCCAGACCCCCCAGCCCCCCGGAGCGGTCGAGCCACCAACGTGGGGCTGGGGGGCTCCCGGTTCTGGCCCCCCAGGAGCAAACCCACGTCGGGTGGGTGCCGCGGCCACAACCCCGTGTGGCACAGCTCCAGCGCACGGCCCTGGGACCCCAAACCAGCCCTACAGCCCCCCCCCCAGGAAGCTTTCCATGACAAATGGGGTTCGAGCCCTCAAGGCATCACTTTGGGGCAGGGAGGGGGACGTGGAGAGAGGGGCCGGACCCCTCCGGCTGGCCTGGGGGGTGAAAGCCAACCCCTCCAGGTGGCTGGGGGGGGTGTCGGGGAGCTGAGGGGCGCTGGGGTCCCCGCTCAGCCCAGGATGTCCAGGTAGATGGGGGGGCTCTTGACCAGAGCCTGGAGGCGGCTGTGGATGTCCTTGATGCGCTGGCGCTGCTGGGGCTCCCGCTGCCAGCAGCTCTGCATGATGTCGTACACCTCCGAGGGGCACGTGCGGGGCCGCTCCAGCTCCCGGCCCTGCGTGATGCACTCGATGGCCTGCGGGAGGTGAAGGGGGGGGGGGGAGAAATAGAGCTTGGCCCCCCCCAGGTACCCTCAGGACTGGGGGGTCCTCTCCTTTCCCCAACCCAAGTGCGGAGGAGGACGCACAAGGCCAGCTCCCCGCTTGACGCCGCTTGCCGACCCCAAAATTGAGGGTGGGGGGCTCTGACCAGGTGCTCCCCCCACTCCCCCAGCTCACCTCGGTGTTGGAGAGCTGGTACCAGGGCTGCTTCCCGTAGGTGAAGATCTCCCAGAGCACCACGCCGAAGCTCCAGATATCGCTCTCGGTGGTGAATTTGCGGTAAAGGATGCTCTCGGGGGGCATCCAGCGGATGGGCAGCATGGTCCGGCCCCCCACCTGCCCGGAGGGGGGCCATCAGCTGGGGGGACCCCCCCCACCACCCCGGTCCTCCCCCTCCCAGCAGCCGCCGGACCCCCAGCCCCCCGCGCTAAGTGCTCTGCGGCACCATTAAATATGGATGGGCTTGGGGTAGGGGGCAGCGGCTAAAATGGAAAAATCGAGGCGGGGGGTGAGGGGGGGCACAGACCAGCCCGGGCTGCTCACCCGGTAGTAGTCGGTGCTGTAGATGTCGCGGGACATGCCGAAGTCGCCAATCTTCACCACCAGCTCGTGGCCCACCAGGCAGTTGCGGGTGGCCAGGTCGCGGTGCACGAAGTGCAGGGAGGCGAGGTAGACCATGCCCGAGGCGATCTGCGTGGCGATCTGCAGCATGTGGCTCAGCGTCAGCTGCCCGCGGGGCTGCCCCTGCCCCTGCTCCAGGATCTTGGCGTCCGGCCCGTGGGACCTGGCGGGGCAGAGGGGATGCTCGGAGCGGGGGGGGGACGCGTGCCACAGGTGTGGGGGGGTGTGTGCACGCAGGGGAAGGGCGTGCAGGTGTGTGTATCCGGGTTGGGTGCAGCGGTGCGGGTGCTGGGGAAGGGTGTGCACGTGTGTGTGTGCATGCACGCAGAAAGGAGTGCACATTTGTGTGTGCATGCACGCAGGAAGGCGTGCACGTGCGTGTGTGCTCAAGCCAGAGAGGGCCATGCACATGTGTGTGCACGTGCTGGGGAGCGTGCGCACACGTGTGCGGCCACACCAGGGAAAGCCACACACGTGCGCACACGTGCTGAAGCAGCATCCACACGCGCGTGCATGCACAGAGGGAAGGCAGGCACACACGCGCGTGCGTGCACACCGGGGAAGCCGTGCACACGTGCGGGGAAAGCGCGCGCACGCACGTGCCTGGAGGCGTAGTGCACGCACGTGTGCGCGCGCCCACGCCAGGGAAGCCCGGGTGCGTGCCGAGGAGGGCTGTGCACGCGTGTGCACGCGCACGCACCGCCTCGGCGGGCGCGGGGAGGGCGTGGAAGCGGCCGGGCAGGCGCGGAGCTGGGCGTGCGAGCCGGCCGGGGGGCCAGCGCGGCTGCGGGCGAGCCGGGGCAGGGGCAACGCTGCCTTTGATGGCGAGCGCTGCTGACAGCCCGGCCGAGGAGGCCGCGGCCGTGAGCGGGGGGCTCTGCTCGGCAGAACCATTACTGCCAAGTCCCATAACAATAATCATAAAAGCCACGTCTCAGAGCTCATCGCCTGGCCACTAAAGCGATGCCTCTGGCAGCCCCCCCTTACCCCCCCTCGTCTAGCAGCAATACCTGGGGGGCCAATCGAAAAGTCTCTGCTTATTCCAGCTGATGGCCAATCTCTCTCTATTTAAGCCTCTCAGACAGCTAATCTAATCAATATTGCAAGGAGGGCTGCATTAGCAGGGAGCGCGGGGCAGGCTGGCTGAGCCCTGCTGATGGAGCGCGGGGAGGGGGCCGCGCGCGCCGGGCCCACCTGAGGAAGCGGTTGAGGTCGCCGTGCTTCATGTACTCGAAGACCATGATGAGGGGCTCGCCCTCGGTGCAGACGCCGTAGAACTTGACGATGTGCTCGTGCTGCAGCACCGTCAGCAGCTCGGCTTCCCGCTGGAAGTCCAGCCGCGCGCTCTCCGTCACCTCCTTCAGCGCCTGCCGCCGGCACACGGCCTCAGCCCGGACCCGGGGACCCTCCTCCCCCCCGGACCCCCACCTCCGTCCCCCCCCTCACCTTCACGGCCACCAGCATCTTCTCCTGCTCTGGGAGGAGGTTGTAGCACTCGGCCAGGAAAACCTTCCCAAAGGCGCCTTCGCCCAGCTCCCACTTGAGCACGATGTCCCGGCGCTGCACGTGGTGCACGCCTGGGGGGCACCCAGGCGTCAGCCCCAAGCCCCCCACCCCGGCTGGGTTCAAGAGAGGGTGCCTGGGGGCAACAGGGGGTGTTGGGGGGGTCCCCCAGCCTTACAGGCGTTGCAGAAGTACTGCGGGTTCTCGATGAAGTTGCTCTTCAGCCCCTCCAGCTTGCTCTCGGTGGAGGACACAGGGCTGCTGCCCAGGTTCATGAAGTGCAGGGACATCGCCAGGTCATCCTCCTGGGCCAGCACGGCCGAGCCTGCGGGGACAGGGATGGGGACATCACGGGGGGGGGGGGGACAGGGGAGGCGGGCGTTTTGAGCAGCGGTGCCAGGCGCTGCCGAGCATCCCCCCGCCCCGGCCGGCCCCGGGGGGAGCCAACCCGATCAAACCCATTTAGAGGCTGAATCCATTCCAGGAGTGAATTAGCAGCTGCTGCCCGCGCTGCCTGGCCCCAAGGGGGGCCCCCATCGCCACCCGGTCCCCCCCCCCCCCAGGGGTGCAGGGCACCGGGGACCCGTGGGGACCGTCACCCTGCGGCCGGGCGCGGGGAGCGGGGCGAGGGGGGACTCACGGTTGATGCCGAACTTGGAGCGGCGCCCGCACTTGTTGAGCACGAGGAGCATGACGGAGAGGAAGAGGCAGGCGAATACAGCCAGGGCCACGGCCACGGAGACCTGGGGACAGCAGGGACGGGGCTCAGGGTCCTGCTGCGGAGCCGGGTCCCTTCTCCCAGCCCTTGGGGTGGAGGTGGCCGCGAGTCCGTTGGGGAAACCGAGGCACTGGGAGGGCAGGGGACTGCCTTCGTCCCCGTCACCTTCCCACCTCGTCTGGCCTCAGGTTTGCCTTTGCCTTACGGACTTATCCTGCGTTCCCATGGGTGCCCTGGTCCCCCCCCCCAAATCACAGAGAGCCCCGTCCCGGCCAAGCCCTCACCCCAAACGTGTGCTCGTCCGTCGTCTCCACGGGCCCCTCCAGTGAGCTGTTCCTGGTGCCTGGGGCGGGGAGAGGGGCACAGGGTGAGCGTGGGGTGGGGGGACACAGCGGGGACAAGGACAGCCACGCTCCTCCATGAGCACTGCACCCGCACTGGGGGGGGGGGACTCCGGGGGGATTGGGGCAGGGGGAGCAGCGTGCCCCGTCACTCACCCAGCGGAGACAGAGACACTGGCACAGCATGGAGAAAGGAAAAAACACGCGTTATTCCCCCCAAAAAAGAGAACCCCAAAAAGTTGGGGAAACTGAGGCACGCAGGGGCTCGGAGCCACCAGGCAGCGAGGCGGAGACAGAGGCACCGGTGTTGGCGCATGGAGAGGTGCGGGGCACCTCCACCAGCTGGGTTGGGGGGGGGGGAGCCCCCAGGAAGCCCCCAGCCCCTCCACGACGTACCGGGGATGGGCTCCTCGGGGCTGAAGCTGAAGGGGTTCTCCATGAAGCGGCCCCGCACGCTGCGGGCGGCGGCGCCCAGGGGGTTGCGCACCAGGAGGGTGTAGTTGCCGTTGTTGACGTGCGTGGGGCGGTTGAGCTGGAGGCAGCCGTGCAGCACGGTGGAGTTGTGCTCGTACTCCACAATGCGGGTGTGGATGTAGGGCCCCTCGGCCAGCGCCGTGCCGTTGAAGAGCCAGCGGATGCTGGGCGCCGGGTTGCTGTCCACCGAGAAGGGGATGCACCAGAAGTGCTGCGGGATGGCCTCGTGCAGGAGCAGGATCACCGGCGGGACTGGGGAGACAGAGCCACCTGCGTCCCCAAACCGGCGTCCCCAAACCGGCGTCCCCAGAACCGGCGTCCCCAGAACCGGCCCCCTTGTCCCACACCAGTCCCCGCATCCCCTCCCTGGGCGGCTCACAGGTGACGTTCAGCGTCACGCTGTCCTCCGCCGGCCCCACCGCGTTCTCCGCCCGGCACGTGAGGTCTTTGTGGTTGAGGCTGGAGGAGACGTTGGTGATCTCCAGGACGAGCTCCCACTCCGAGAGCTGCGGGGAGCAGCGGGATGCGGTGAGCAAACCCTGCCGCGGCAGGGACGGTGCCACCGGGAAGGTCCCCGCCGCGCCCCGAGCCCCGGCGTTGCGCTTGCCTTGGTGACCCTGGGTGGCTCCGATCCCACGTCGGGCACCAGCCAGTCCCCGGTGGCCGGCGGCTCGCTGGCAATGTGGCAGGTGAGGTTGACGCCGTCCCCTTGGCGCAGCACCACGTCGGCGTGCTCGATGCGGACGGTGGGGAGCTCTGCCGGGGAGCGGGGCGAGCGGGTCCCCACGCTGTCCCCAGCCGCAGGTGGCTCAGGAGGGGGGACACACGCCAGCACCCCCTCCTCCCCCGGCAGGATCGGGTCCCCCACCCCGGGTGCCACGTCCCCGCCACCTACCGCAGCCGTGCAGGGGCTGGCTGCCCAGGGGCACCAGCACGCCGCCCTCCCAGCAGCTCAGCGACTGATTGCCCAGCTCGGCGCGGCTCCCGTCCTGCCACAGCTGCAGCCAGCGGAGGCCGCAGGAGCAGTTGAGGGGGTTTCCCACCAGGATGCTGAGGGGGGGGGGGGGGGGCGAGAGGATGCGTGCTGCAGCGCGGTGCCCGGGGGGGGCCAACCGGGCATCCCCGGCTGCGCTGCTTCTGGCCCAGTCGCCCCGGATGGCTGGTTTCAGCTGGGGCTGTGCCACATGTGCTGTCCCCATCCCCATCCCCGTCCCCATCCCCATCCCCATCCCCGTCCCCGTCCCTGACCCTATTACCGTCCCCATCCCCATCCCCGTCCCCATCCCCGTCCCCGTCCCTGACCCTATTACCGTCCCCATCCCCATCCCCGTCCCCATCCCCGTCCCCGTCCCTGACCCTATTACCGTCCCCATCCCCATTCCTGACCCATCCCTGTCCCTATTACCGTCCCTGTCCCCGTCCCCATTCCTGACCCATCCCTGTCCCTATTACCGTCCCTGTCCCCATCCCGTGGCTGTCGGAGCCGCCGGCTCGCTGCAGGGTGTGCGCGACCCACGGCTGTGCCCCCAGCCCCGCTCCCACATCACCCAGAGCCACGTCCCGTCCCCCCCCGCCGGGGGCCATCCCAGCAGCGCCCCGCGCCCCCTCCCCGGGCACTCACAGCTCCTGCAGGGGCAGATGCTGGAAGGTTTTCCAGGAGAGGGTGTGCAGCGCGTTGTAGGAGAGGTTCCTGCAAGCACAGCGCCTGTCAGCCCCCCCCCTTTCCCCAGGGACCACCCTCGTCCCGCATCGCCCTCGCTCCCGGCGGGGGGGGGGGGGCCTGGCACAAGCTGGGGACACCGCTGTCACACCGTGACCAAGCGAAACCGCCAGTGCCAGGCTGGCCCCCGGGGAGCCCGGCGCAGCTTTTGGGCACCCCCTTGCAAGCAGCGACTCCCCGCGCATTACCGGGCAGCCCCCCCCCGCTCTCCAGCCTCCCCTCCTGCGCGGGGCCGGGGCAGCACGGCGCTCCCGGGGGGGCTCCTGCCCCGATCGATGGTTTCCCACTCAGCAGCACGGCCCCACGTGCCCCCCCCCGCCCCCCCCCAGCCTGGCTGCAGCGGATCGAGTTTTGCTGCCGCGCCGACGGGCAGGGGGACAGCATCGATCCCCCCCCCCGGGCACGGGGACGAGCCACCCTGCACCGGGATGAGCGTACCCACGGGGGGGGGGCGGGGGGGGACGTGCAGGGACGGGGACCTGAGCCCCGGAGCCGTGGAGGGGGGGGGTACTCACACGTGGCTCAGCCTGGGGGTGTCCTGGAAAGCGTCGTCGGAGATGTGCTGCAGCCCCGAGTTGGCGATGGTGCTGGGGGAGGCGAGGGCTCAGCACGCGCAGCGGGGCCCCCCCCCGACCCCCCCCCCCCTGCACCCCACCCTCAGCCCTCCCCACCCCACCCCGGGGTGCTCACAGGTTCCTGAGGTCCCGCAGCATCCTGGTGTCAGCCCGGGTCAGGGCGGTCAGCAGCGGCTGGTTCTCGATGACGCTGGAAGGCGACGGGGCCCCGGGTGGGGGTCAGCCCCCCCCCCAGCCATGGGGTCAGCACCTCCCAGGGGTGGGGGAGCAGCCCCGAACGCCCCCCCTCGTTCCCCACGCTTTGCTGTCAGGAGCTGCCATGGCGGGGGGGGGGGGACACCGCTCTCCACACCCCCAGGCCGGGCAGTGCCCCCGTCCCCCCACCTGCACCCGGGAGCGGGGTGCCCTGGAGGGATGGGGGGGGCTGGGGGGGGGCACAACCCATGGGAGAGGGCTGGGCGAGGGCTGGGGCACCCACACCGTGGGGAGGGCATCAGCAGGACCCGCACCCCCCTCCTGCCCCCGTTGCCGCTCTCCCCACCCTGCAGGATGGGACCCCCAAGCTGGGACCCCTGTGGGGCAGGGACCCCCCCCCTTCGAAGCCCGCCCTCCCCGCCCCCCCCAGACACCAAAAGGCACCGGGTGATGATTTATGGCATCGGCTTCCCGGCCCTAACGCAACTTCTCCCCGTCCCCACCCACGATCCGGCTGCACCAGCCCACGCTCGGGGACGGGAACGGGGCCGGAGCAGAGCTGCCCCCGCCGTGCCTCAGTTTCCCCCGGCAAACAGGGCTGAGCCCCCCCCCCCCACCTCGGAGCTGCTGCGGGGTTTTCCCCCCACCCCACCCCAGGCTGCGATGGGGACAAGGGAGGCCGGGGGTGTCCCAGGGGACCGTCACCCCCGCCGCCACCCACCCCGCCCCGGCAGGCAGTGAACAAAGAGCTGGGGTGGGGAAACTGAGTCAGGGGGGGAGGCATGCGGCAGCCACCGCCGGCAATGCGGCAGGGCCAGGGCTGCGGCAGGGCGAGGACCCAGCCCGGGCACCCCGCTGGCACCCACACGGTCCCCATGCAGGCCTTGGGGCAAGGTGACAGCGCCAGCGGGGTGGGGACAAGGGGGTCGCCCCCCCCCCCACACCCCCTCCCTGCCCACCGTGGACCCCGCTGCCCGCCAGCCCTTCGCCCCCGCTGGCACCCCCGTGGCAGGGGGCAAGGAGCCGGCCCCAGCCCCTCGCTCGCTCCCTGGGGGGGTCACAGCAGGGACCCCCCCGTCTCTGCCCTCCCCAGTGCCCACCTCCGGGCGGCCCCGATCCCCGCAGCGTCCCCCACCCCCAGCCTCATCGGCGCGGTCCCTGCCCCAGCCCCGTGCCACCACCCCGGCCCCCAGCCCCGCCGCCCCCACCCAGGCAACCCCCACCCAGCCCCAGCCCCACCGCCCTGTCCCCGGCCCCGGCCCTGTCCCCATCACCGCATCCCAGCCCCAGCCCCTGCAACCTCGCCTCGTCCCTATCCCCATAATCGTATCCCAATCTTATCTCCCCATCCCACTGCCATTTCCCCGACCCATCCCCATCCTCATATCCCAGCGCCAGCCCCTGCCTTACTGCCTCGTCCCCATCCCCATCATCGTATCCCAGCCCCAGCCCCTTGTCCCCAGCCCCAGCCCTGTCCCCACGATAGTATCCCAGCCCTATATCCCCATCCCATCGCCTTGTCCCTGTCTCCATCCCCATCACTGTATCCCAGCCCCAGCCCCTGCCTCACCGCCTTGTCCCTGTCCCCACCATCATATCCCAGCCCCACGCTTCATCCCCATTCCCTTCTCCCCATCCCCGTCCCCATCATCGTATCCCAGCCCCATCCCCTTGTCCCCAGCCCCATCCCCATCATCGTATCCCAGCCCTATCCCCTTATCCCTGTCCCCATCCCCATCCCCGTCATTATATCCCAGCCCCGTATCCCAGCCCCATCCCCTTGTCCCCAGCCCCATCCCCACCATCATATCCCAGCCCCATCCCCTTATCCCCATCCCCATCGCATCCCATCCCCAGCCCCTGCACCACCACCTTGTCCCCGTCCCCAGCCCCATCCCCGTCTCCCATCCCCTTGCCCCCAGCCCCATCCCCTTGTCCCCAGCCTGTTGCACCCAGCCCCAGCCCCATTCCCAGTCCCTTGTCCCCAGCCCCATCCCTGTCCCCAGCCCTGCATCCCAGCCCCATCCCCTCGCCCCCAGCCCCATCCCCGTCCCCAGCCCCTTGTCCCCAGCCCCATCCCCTTGTCCCCATCCCTGCATCCCACCCCCATCCCCTCGCCCCCAGCCCCATCCCCGTCCCAAGCCCCTTGTCCCCAGCCCCATCCCCTTGTCCCCATCCCTGCATCCCAGCCCCATCCCCTCGCCCCCAGCCCCATCCCCGTCCCAAGCCCCTTGTCCCCAGCCCCATCCCTGTCCCCATCCCTGCATCCCAGCCCCATCCCCTCGCCCCCAGCCCCATCCCCGTCCCAAGCCCCTTGTCCCCAGCCCCATCCCTGTCCCCATCCCTGCATCCCAGCCCCATCCCCTCGCCCCCAGCCCCATCCCCGTCCCCAGCCCCTTATCCACAGCCCCATCCCCTTGTCCCCAGCCCCATCTCCGTCCCCATCCCTGCATCCCAGCCCCAGCCCCTCGCCCCCAGCCCCAGCCCTGTCCCCATCCCCTTGTCCCCATCCCTGCATCCCAGCCCCAGCCCCTCGCCCCCAGCCCCAGCCCTGTCCCCATCCCCTTGTCCCCATCCCTGCATCCCACCCCCATCCCCTCGCCCCCAGCCCCATCCCCGTCCCAAGCCCCTTGTCCCCAGCCCCATCCCCTTGTCCTCATCCCTGCATCCCACCCCCATCCCCTCGCCCCCAGCCCCATCCCCGTCCCCAGCCCCTCATCCCCGTCCCCGTCGCCCAGCCCCACTCACAGCTCGGCGAGGCGGCGGGGGCCCGGCAGGAGCCCCCCCAGGCCGCGCACGGTGCCGGGCTCCCCGCAGAGGAGGCTGCGGGGCGCGGGGCAGCGGCAGGGCAGGGGGCAGGGGGCGGGGGCGGCGGCGGGGGCTCGGGGGGGCAGCAGGGGCAGGAGGGCGGCCAGGCAGAGCCAGGAGGGCAGCGGCAGCATCGCGACCCGGGGCCCGGGGGGCTGCTCCCGGGGCCGCCCCCCCCCCCCCCCCGCCTCGCCCTCGCCGCCCCGCAGCCCACGGGCACGGCGAGGCGTGGGACCGGCGGCTTAAAGCGGCCCCGCGTGGCCCGGCCTCCCGGGGAGGGGCCGGCGGCTCCCCCCGCCCCGACCCTGCCCGCAGCCCCGCGGGGGGCAGGGGGACGGGGGGAGTTTGGGGGGGGGGGGGGCGGGGATCGGGCCCCCCCCCCCCAAGTGGGGCAGGGGGCGCCTGGCACCCCCCGCCCCTCCCCACGCAGCCCCAGGGTGTTTTTTGGGGGGGGTCGCAGTCGTGCCCCCTTCCCCCCTGGGGTCCCGCACCCCCCCGGGTACCCCTCAGCACCCCTCATCTCCAAACCTTCCCCCCCCCCCGGCCCCCTCCCCGCCTTCAAACCGCGTCCGCAGCCCCGCGCCCCCGAAGCAGCACCCGTCCGTCCGTCCGTCCGTCCGTCCCTTCCCGTGCCCCAGGGTGGGCAGCACAGCCCCCAGACCCCAACCCCCTCCCCGCAGGGCCACCAAGACCCCCCCCCAATTCTTCCCCCCCCCAATGCCCCCCAAAATCTCACAGCGCACCGAGACCCCACCGGGGGACGCTCGGTGGCACCTTGGCCCTGTCCCCAGCTGTCACCCCCGGGGTCCCCTCCTCGTGGTGGGGAGGGCACAGCACTGCCGTGACCCCCCCCCCGCCATCGCCGCCCCAACTCCCCCCCCCCCATCACGGCAGCAGGGCTCACACGTGCGCTGAGTTTGGCACGTCCTCAGCCCAGGTTTCTCCCCCCGTGCTCAGCCCCAAACCCGAGGCACCCCGGGGTTGAGCAGAGCCCTTGCAGGACCCCCCCCCCAAGGCTGATTCCCCCCCCCCCCGGGCTGAGCCCCCCCCAGCGGCCCGCCACGCCACCTCCTCCCGAATTCCGCGGCTTTGACGTTTTTTCCCCAGAAACGCCCCCGGCTCGGGCACTGCAGGGCAAAACCACAGCTGGGGCGCGCAGGAAACAGATGGGGCCGGGGGGGGTGGGAGCGGAAAACCCCGAGCTGTGTCCCCCTCCAGCCCCCCCCCGTGCCCCCCACAGACCAGGCAGCCCTCGAGCGAGCCCCATCCCGCTTTATTTGCCCGCGTCCCGCGGCCGCCGAGCCCCCGACGCTGGTGCCAGCAGCAGGGCCTGGGGGGGGGGGGAGAGGGCAGGAGGGTAGCACCGTGCCTCAGTTTCCCCACCTGCCAAAAGGGGGGGGCACCCCGCTTTATTCCCAGGGCAAAACGCGACCCCACAGGGCAACCCTTTTTTTTTTTTTCCCCAGCGCGACACCCCCCCCACCCCCCCCAGAACCCCTCCATGAGCACAACACCTCGCCAGCCGCCCCCCCCCCCCTTCCCTTAAAAGCAATAAATAACCCGAAAGGGCCCCGCGGATGGGGCCAGGGGGAAGAGTCCGGAGCGGGTCGGGACCCCCCCCTGCTCAGAGGCAGCCCGTCCCGTTGGGGAGCCGACCCCGGCCCCTGCGGGTGGGCAGGGGGGGCACGGGGGGCTCGTCCTCCTCGGGGGGCTGCTCCGTCTCGGCGTCGGAGGGCTCGCCCGAGCCGCGCCGGCGGTTCTCGGGGCTGTAGAAGAAGGAGAGGGTGCGGAAGGCGGGCGCCATGTGGTCCTTGATGCTCTCCAGGAGCTGGACGAAGGACGGGCGCTGGCGCGGGTTCTGCTGCCAGCACAGGCACATCAGCTCGTGGCTGCGGGACAGAGGGCGCACGGTGGGTCTGGGGGTCCCTGTCACACCCACCCCCCCCCGGCCACCCCGATGGCAGCTGGGTCACCGTGACCATGCCCCATACGGGCCTGAGGCCGGGGTGACGGGCTCGGTGCCTATTCCCGACCCCATCCCACCCCAACTCACAGTTGGTCAGGGCAATTCTCCGGCTTCTCCAGGACGCCGTTGTCCATGACGAAGCGCAGGACCTGCTCGTTGGACATGCCCTGGTAGGGCTGCTCAGCCAGCGTGGCGATCTCCCACAGCACCACCCCGAAGGACCTGCGGCACCCCACGGTCAGCCGGGGGGGCATCCTGCTGGCTGGGGGGGGGGGGGGGGGGCTCAGCTAGCACAGCCCCCACCTGCTCCATCACCTACCAGACGTCGGACTGGGTGTTGAAGATGCCGTCCTTGAGGGCTTCAGGGGACATCCAGCGGACGGGGAGCAGCCCCTTGCCCCCTTTGCGGTAGTAGTCTGTCTCGTAGATGTCCCGCGTCATGCCGAAGTCTGGGAGAGGAGGAAGAAGAGGAAGAGGAGGAGAAGACAAAGAGGAAGAGGAAGGGCCGGGAGCACCAGGACACAGGGTTCGAGCCCTGGTGGTGCTGGCCGCCCACCTCCGATCTTGACGGTGAAGTCCTCGGACACCATGCAGTTGCGGGCGGCGAGGTCGCGGTGCACGAACTTCTTGGCGTTGAGGTAGGCCATGCCGTCGGCGATCTCACCCGCCATCTGGATCATGTCCTTGAGCGAGGGCGGGGGCAGCCCGGGGTTGTTCTGCACCGCGCACAGAGAGGGGAGGCTGGGGAGGGGGGGACACACACGTCCCCAGGGACGGGGGCCGTGCCCCCTCCTCCGTGGGGCACCGCGGCGCCCGGCCAGCCCCTCACCTCGGCGTCGGGTCGGAGCGAGCGCAGGTAGCTCTTCAGGTCCCCGCGCGTCATCAGCTCCATGATGACCAAGGCTGGCTGGCCCTGGGACACGACGCCGAGCAGACGGACCTGGGGATGGGGCAGGGGGGACACAGCCCTGTGAGCAGCCCCCCCATCTCCTGCCCGTGTCCCCCCGCCCTCTGCCGCCCACCTACCACGTGGTGGCACTTGAAGGCCTTCATGACCGAGGCCTCATTGAGGAACTCGATGCGCTCCCGCATGGTGGCCAGCTCGTTGACCGTCTTCAGGGCCACCTTGGTCTCCTCGCCCTCAGCCACCAGCCCCAGCGCCAGCCCCTCGTACACCATCCCGAAGGAGCCCTGCCCCAGCTCCCGAATCACCGTGATCTTCTCCCGCGACACCTCCCACTCGTCAGGGACGTACACTGTGGGGGGGACAACCGTCACCGGCATCATCCCCACGGTGATGGGGACACAATCCCCACGGGGACACCTCTGTCCCTACGTACTGTCCGAGGCACTGAAGTACTCGGGGTTGACGGAGGCGTAGAGCGTCCCGCTGGGGTAGCCGTCGTTGTTCCTGCGAGGGCGGAGGGGTGGGCATGGTGCAAAGGGGGGGACAAGGGACAGGGGCGCGATGTCGCCACCCCCAGCCCCGGATCAGTTGGGTCCAGCCCTGGGGGCGCAGGGCGGTCGCTACCTCTTCTTGTTGTAGAAGAAGACGAAGATGGCGAGGCAGGAGATGAGCACCATGAGCACCACGGGCGTGACGGTCAGCAGGACGTAGAAGCTGCCGGACTCCTCCTCGGCTGCCGGGGGCATGTGCCCATTGGGCAGGGTGCACACGTTTCAGGCACACTCATCCCACCACCAGCGCTGAGCCCGCAGCTCCCCAGAGCCTCAGCACCCCCTGATCCCCGGTGCTCCCATCCCAGAGCATCCCCAAAGCCCCCAGACCCCCAATCCAGCAGCATCCTTTGATCCCCTGGTGCAGAATCGCCTGATCCCACCAGCACTCCCCAGTTCCCCAATCCAGTAGCACCCCCAGCCCCCAGCTCAGCAGCGCCCCAGCTGCCTGCTCCACAGCCGGGGGGTCCCGATAGCGTCCCCCCAGCCCCCTGAGGATACCTGGCCCCAGGATGTAGAACTTGACGAGCCCTGTCCAGGAGCCATTGCCGGCCAGCGAGGTGGCCCGGACCTTGGCCGAGTAATTCCCCGGCTGCAGCAGGGCCAGGTGGACGCCGCCGTACTTGGCGTAGCGGTGACGGGAGACACAGACGACGGTGATGACCTCCTGGGGGGCGAGGGGATGGTGGTAGTGGGGACATCCCCCCCCCCCCCCCCCCCCCCGTGGCATCGGGCAGGGGGACGCTGAGCTCCCCAACAGCGGAGCCGGGTCCTCACCTCGCTCTCGCGACTGTACTTGATCTCGTACTTGAGGATGAGCCCGTTGGGGTTCCGGGGCTCCTGCCAGCGCAGCAGGACGCTGTTCTTGCTGGCCGGCTCCCACGTCACGTTGCCAGGAATGTTGTCAGCTTGCACTGCAGAGTGGCACCAACTGGCTCAGGACCCCCATCCTGGTGCCACCAGCACCCAAAACCATCCCGGTCCATGGCCGGGCAGGAGAGCACCGCACACCGAGCCCTGATATCACTGAGCAGGGGGGCTGCCCTCGACCCAGCCCCGCACGCTGCCCCGACGGGACCTACGTTCGGGCATGGTCCTGGCGAAGACGAAGGTGGCGGCGCTGCAGCCCACGGTGTGCGCAGCGTGGTTGCAGGCGTGGATGTCGATGCGGTACTCGGTGAAGTGCCGCAGCCGCGACAGCACCGCCCGGTCCCGCACCACCTTGTCCTCGAAGATCTGGAAGTCGGGCTTGGGCTCGCTCCCGGCACGGCTGGGGGCCGGCGGCTCCGCCGAGGAGGTGTTGGTGGGGGACGTGACGGCCACCACGTCCCTGCGCCGCTTCGGGGTCCTGCGGAGCGGGGAGACGGGGACAGGGACGGGAGGCAGTTTGGGTCTGGGGCACCTGGGGCACCTCCCCAAAGGTGGTAGGGTAGGGGAGACCCTCAGGGTTTTTGGGGCCATTTCCCAGCTCACCTCTTGTTGATGGACGTCACCTTCCAGGGCGGCCTGAGGCAGCGGAAAAGAGGTTAAGGAAGCAGCCCCTTATTTAAGGGACACCCTCTCTGGGGCAGCCTGGTGCTTGGAGACCCCCCTGACACGGGGAGACCCCCCCTGACACGGGGATCTCCCCCCAGACCCGTCACCTGGGGATGATGATGGAGTTGTGGAGGAAGTTCTCGAACTTTTTCTGGAAGGATTCAGCCTCGCCCTCCATGCGGAGCTGCCCGTCGGCGGGGCGGCAGGGGCAGCACCGCTCCTCGGCGTCCTGCTCCACCTCGGGGTCGTCCCCGTCGCTGAAGCGCGTGTCGGCGCTGCTGGTGGGCAGCTTCAAGCCTGCGGGCAGGGACGGGCAGGGCTGGAAGCACCGGGACATCCCCGTCCCACCGGTGCCGGCACCGTCCCCAGCCGCCGTCCCGCACCTTTGTGGCAGTAGTCGTTGACGTAGAGCTCCATGTCCTCGGCCAGCTGCTGCCACAGCACCAGGTAGTAGGTGATGTTGCCGTTGCGCTGCGTGGGCGGCTTCCAGCGCACCACGATGTGGGACGAGGAGTTGGACATGGAGATGACGTCCCGGGGCACCGTCGGGGCTGGGCACACAGCGGGGTGTCAGCATCTCCCTCGGAGGCCACCGTGGGCACCCCGCTTTCCCCTGCCCCCCACCCCCCACCCCCGGTGCCCCTTACCCGCTGGCATGGTGCGGATGTAGACCACCTCGCTCTGCGCCCCGTAGTTGCGCCCTTCCTCGGCGGTGGTGAGGGTGATGGCGCGGACGAAGATGGCGTACTGCGTCCACGGGCGCAGGTTGAGCAGGGCCACCCCCGGCTCCTGGTCGCTGCTGAGCGGCAGCTCCACGTCCAGCACGTTCCAGCTCTGCGCCCCGCAGGCGTCCTGCCCCACGTACTCCGAGACATTCTGGAAGGGTCTGGCCCCCACCCAGCCCTGGGTATCAATGCGGGGGTCCCGGGAGCACCCCCTGGCCTCGCCAACCCCCTCCCCG